>NC_047585.1:42147725-42467413 GCF_011004845.1 Esox lucius | reverse complement strand
AGTGGTACATGTTGACAGGAGGAGTAGTGGTACATGTTGACAGGAGGAGTAGTGGTACATGTTGACAGGAGGAGTAGTGGTACATGATGACAGAAGGAGTAGTGGTACATGATGACAGGAGGAGTAGTGGTACATGTTGACAGGAGTATTAGTGGTACAGTACAGTATTTATTTTATTAATTTGAGGCAAACCTGAATCCAGACCGTAAATGGCATCAAATGTGGCATCTACAAACGTTTGACTCTCTATCATTGCTAAATGAATCCATAAAACTAAATTACATATATTATGTTATATGTTTCTGTACTGCAAAGAAAACTCTGGCATTCTCCAGCAGGAGTCTCTTCACATGCCAGAAAATAATCGTTGCTGACTCATTTTAATACCTTTCAATGGGTCTGTAATATGTAATCCACAGAGTATTCATTCTGCACACCTACTCGTCAAAGATGATCCGATTAAACAGTTTGGAGGGTGATAATCAATACATCAGCTCAGTAAATTTCCATAACAGGAGTCCTCTGCAATTTCTCAAGAAAACAGAGGGTAAACTACCTCCACAGACAGCACTGTTCTTCTCTGTTACATGATGTACATAATGAAGATAAATTACTTCTTAGGAAGGAAAATGGACACTTACTGGCTCTAATATATTCAGTGGTTTGAACTCTGGAAGGCGGCACGCCATGGTGTATCAAACCATATACCATCGCTATGACAACATTTGCATTTTCACTGTTCTAAGTGTGTTGGTGACCTGTTTACAAAAGCACCAAGTTACCCCTGCGGTTTGTAGTATATATGACAATATAACACAGCTAATCAGAATTACCATTAATCTCTAATACAGTATGTATTAGAGATTAATTAGAGATTAAAAAAGCGGTCAAATCTTTTATTAGAGATTAAAAAAGCGGTCAATTTATTTTCTACACAATGAAATACATTGAAAAGCCTTGTATATATCCTGTAAGGGCGAGCACAACCAAGGCTTTAATGAGGGCCTCCATCTTGGTTTCCAACTTTGGACACAAGTACAAAATAACTGCTGTATAAGCACTTTGTGAAAATGTCTAATGTAAAATGACAAAATTTAATTTAATTCACTGATTGATTGATGTGACTCTTCATTTCTTGCATAAGACTTGATTGGTTCCACTTCCACTGCAAAGACATTACTCATCTCTTCCTTCATCTTGTCCATGTGTCTGGAGTGGTTGTTTTACAAATAGTCTTTATAGGCTTTTAGTTAATCCTGTCATTCTTGAAGAGAGGATTATGTGCTATCAATAGTATTCTAACTGACACCAAATCATGAGTTCATACATTTTTGTCCTGCTGAGTAACCATTGAGCTGGAATAAACCATTAATATCTGATACTTCACCATTAGTTAATTATTTTGCGTCCCCATAAGTAAAGTAATGAATTACCCTACCTTAACAATCACTAGCTAATGACCCATTGGTAGCTCTAAACTATTTAGGACAGACAATTCACCATTAGTTAATATTATTATTATTTTTTTATATATATATCATTACCTAGCCTAACTTATTAATAATGTATTTAATATTTAGTTTACAGTTTATATTACTTAGCCTATTGTCCTTAGTCAACATGAACAAATTACAGTACACACTGTTAGTTCATGCATTTGTAGATCATTAATAAAACAAGGGTAATCATTGTGTTTGTCCATCATTTGTTCATGTTAACTACGGTGCTCGTCAATGGTATTTCATGTACCCTTATCAGAAAGTGTTTCCACTCTCCCTGATGATAACTGAGCTGCGTGTTTAAACAGTGTCTGACTGGGTGTACTGGGACCTGCGTCCCCACCCTGCTCACCAGGAGGCGCCGGTATTGTGGAGTCATGAGGGACCTGGAAGAACCACCCTCTCTGCGGATCCTACTATCCTACTACGAGAGCGAGCAGAGGCCCAAACCAAAAGACGTGAGGATGGACGCGTCTAGCTGGATAACTGTTGATGGGGATAGGTTTCTATCCTGCCGTTATCCACTAACATCCCGTTGCTATGACGTTGTCATCGACTCTGGGATGACGGTCCTACAGGGGTTTCGAATAATTCAGCTGAACTGCCCTCAGTGCTGTGGGTGGAGAGGTGTGCAGACACTTCCCGGAAGTTAACCAACGCCTACATGGATTAATCTGTATCGGTTGTATACCACACCACGTCGTGCCTTATTGCTGTAACAGCTGATGTTCAGTGGGTGTTCACGCCAGCTTGTTTTAGAAAATCGCCGCTTCATCAAAACAAACAGGGCTTAGTAAGTAAAGGTGTGTATAGAATTATTAGATTTTTCCAATCATTGTCCAAAAGATGCCCCCAAACCGTGGACTACGAGAACAGTATTCAATATGGATGGGAGTTAACCTCCATCAGGGGCTCCATTGCTTAATTTACAGCATGTGAGAGCACTTTCAAAATATCCCATGAGGCTCGGATCCCACAGTGTTTGGTACACTTATGCGGTCTGTAAAACATGGGCCAGCAAGCCTAAAACCAGTAGTAGCCGAGGCCAGAGTGTCAGGTACCGCAAGAGTCAAGTGAAACATATTTTTAAAATGTACATACATTTTTCAGTTCACCTGTCTTTTATTTAATCAGACTTTTATTCAGAAAGGCTGTAATCCAAAACATCGCATCAATCCTTCAAGCCAGAGACTTTCGCCTTCCTGCTGTCTACCTGCTTGGGGGGGGGGGGGGGGGGGGCGCAGCGGTGTAACAGTTCAGTTTTGCTTTCAGTTTCAGGGTTTTACGAGTACAATTATCTCAAAGACGCATTCATTTCAACCTCCCAGTTTGGGCTGGATATGTAATACACATATAACCAACTGGCATACCTCGGTTGACCAAAGTCTTGTGCTAAAGCGAGTGGTTTTGATAACATGGGGCACATATCTGCACACACATGCCGCAGTACGCCCCCTTAAAACAAGTGCTTTATAATCCTGGGCGATACTGAACTGGCTAATAGTGGCACCTCAGAAGCTCAGCAATCGTCACACAATTTACCATTTACAATTGGTGTCCAAAACCAGGAACACACACACACACACACCCAGCCAGTACCTGGACCACAGTGTGTCCCCCATTGGGAGCTTTCACGGCCCCTCTGCTGCCCTCGGTCTCATAGTGGGCCCGGTGGTGTTGCTTGGGTTGCTGCTCCAGACAGAGTGCATACTGGTCGTAGTGACTGGGTAGGTTGCCCTCCAGCGGGGGCAGAGATGGCACAGACATGCCACTGATGGGGGGGGTTGGGGGTGAGAGAGATAAAGATGAGTAAGTCAGAGAAAGTGGGGGGGGCAATGACATGGGGGGGCGACATGAGAGAGAGCAAAGGAAAAAAAGAATGTGAGAAAATTGAGAGGAAGGAAGAGAAAAAATAAGAGCAGATACAGGAATACAGGGAGTGGGGGAGAATTAGAGATAGGGAGGAATACAGGGAGTGGGGGAGAATTAGAGATAGGGAGGAATACAGGGAGTGGGGCAGAATTAGAGATAGGGGGGGATACAGGGAGTGGTGGAGAATTAGAGATAGGGAGGAATACAGGGAGTGGGGCAGAATTAGAGATAGGGAGGGATACAGGGAGTGGGGCAAAATTAGAGATAGGGAGGGATACAGGGAGTGGGGGAGAATTAGAGATAGGGAGGGATACAGGGAGTGGGGGAGAATTAGAGATAGGGAGGGATACAGGGAGTGGGGCAGAATTAGAGATAGGGAGGGGTACAGGGAGTGGGGGAGAATTAGAGATAGGGAGGGATACAGGGGTGGGGCAGAATTAGAGATAGGGAGGGATACAGGGGTGGGACAGAATTAGAGATAGGGAGGGATACAAGGAGAGGGGGAGAATTAGAGATAGGGAGGGATACAGGGAGTGGGGGAGAATTTGGGATTGGGGAGATACAGGGAGTGGGACAGGAAGTGAGGGGGAAATAGTTTTTACATGTTTTTTACGTCTGTAACACAAAAAAACGCCCATCACAACAGATTCACATGTCATTACTTGTTTTTGCATGTTATACCTAAAGGCTCCTGGAGCTGGTGGAGCCGGCCAGACGGCTGTAGGGAGGATGTAGAAGGCTCGGCCTCTCCTCCCCAGCTCCGGAGGGTACACCCAGCCACCCTCCTGGATCTCACCGTGGCCCTCCACACTGGGCCGGACCATCTTGGAGGGGGCGGCCCTGGGCAGGCTGGAGCTGAGGCTGTTCAGCACCTCTTCCAGGCTGGGCGCCTCCTGCGGGACGTTAATCTGGGCTTCCGCTTCCGATTGGTGGGGCAAAGGGCTTGCGCTCCGTGAGCGCTGCTGCTGCTGTCGGTGGACATTGCTTCCCAGGCCGGGGCCACTGCACTGGTCGTAGGTGCGTTTGCCCTGGGGAGAGGCGGACCGAGCGCGGGGGTGGGCATTGGGGGGACAGGAGCGCGGCCTCTGGGGCACGAGGAACGTCTCCTCCGTGATGCTGTTGCGAGGAGAGGTGCCGGGCGAGGAGTGGGTGGAGTACGGGTGGATGCCTTTGAGGCCCGAGAGGAGGTCCACCGCTGGGTCCAAGCCCGTCGCCCCCTCACCACCGCTGGGTGATACACACGGCGAAGCCCAGGGCTCGGACAGCCAGCCCGTGGAGGAGTTACTGCTAGCAGGGCTCAGGCACGATGGCTCTCGGTAGGCCGTGTTTTCATAGCCAGGCACAGTCAGGGCCATGGATCTGGGGCCGGCGTCCAGGGGCAGACTTTGGTGCAGGTCCCCGGATGGGGTGATCTCAATCCTGGGGCTGGGGAATGGAGTGTCACCCGGCCTGGGCCCAGGAAGGCAGTCGTCGATGGACCCGTGGTAGTAGGTCTGGCTGGAAGATGCCGGGTGGCCGTGGGAGCTGAGGTCGTAGGGGGGGGGCATCGTGGATAGAGGGTTGCGGTCTTCATGAGGGGAAACCCCGCTGTTGTCTGATTCAAATATCACAAAACAAATATACTCAATGGTAAAGCATTGTTATATGCCACACTGCATAATTGCAATGGTTAAAAGGTAATATAATATTTTTATTTGTTGTTACCAAAACAGGCATATAAAAAATAAGTACACCACCTGCAAAGTCTAGTTTTTTATATGTTTGGATGCAAGGATATTTGACCTAAATTCTAACCAGATAAACCATGTTAATAGAAGTCCCTAAGAACCCCAGGGTAACATCAAAGGATCTGCAGATCTGACTTGCCACAATCAATGCTGAAATGTTTGAGTATACTGTGGGGAGAACAAGTATTTGATACACTGCCGATTTTGCAGGTTTTCCTACTTACAAAGCATGTAGAGCTCTGTAATTTTTATCATAGGTACACTTCAACTGTGAGAGACAGAATCTAAAACAAAATCACATTGTATGATTTTTTTATAATTAATTTGCATTTTATTGCATGACATAAGTATTTGATCACCTACCAACCAGTAAGAATTCCGGCTCTCACAGTTTTTCTTTAAGAAGCCCTCCTGTTCTCCACTCATTACCTGTATTAACTGCACCTGTTTGAACTCGTTACCTGTATAAAAGACACCTGTCCACACACTCAATCAAACAGACTCCAACCTCTCCACAATGGCCAAGACCAGAGAGCTGTGTAAGGACATCAGGGATACAATTGTAGACCTACACAAGGCTGGGATGGGCTACAGGACAATAGGCAAGCAGCTTGGTGAGAAGGCAACAACTGTTGGCACAATTATTAGAAAATAGAAGAAGTTCAAGATGACGGTCAATCTCCCTCAGTCTGGGGCTCCATGCAAGATCTCACATCGTGGGGCATCAATGATCATGAGGAAGGAAAGGGATCAGCCCAGAACTACATGGCAGGACCTGGTCAATGACCTGAAGAAAGCTGGGACCACAGTCTCAAAGAAAACCATTAGTAATCATGGATTAAAATCCTGCAGCGCACGCAAGGACCCCCTGCTCAAGCCAGCGCATGTCCAGGCCCATCTGAAGTATGCCAATGACCATCTGGATGATCCAGAGGAGGAATGGGAGAAGGTCTGAAGAGACAAAAATATAGTTTTTTGGTCTAAACTCCACTCGCCGTGTTTGGAGGAAGAAGAAGGTTGAGCACAACCCCAAGAACACCATCCCAACCGTGAAGCATGGAGGTGGTAACATCATTCTTTGGGGATTCTTTTCTGCAAAGGGGACAGGACGACTGCACCGTATTGAGGGGAGGATGGATGGGACCATGTATCGCGAGATCTTGGCCAACAACCTCCTTCCCTCAGTAAGAACATTGAAGATGGGTCGTGGCTGGGTCTTCCAGCATGACAACGACCCGAAACACACAGCCAGGGCAACTAAGGAGTGGCTCAGTAAGAAGCATCTCAAGAGTGGCCTAGCCAGTCTCCAGACCTGAACCCAATAGAAAATCTTTGGAGGAGTGGGCCAAAATCCCTGCTGTAGTGTGTGCAAACTTGGTCAAGAACTACAGGAAACGTGTGATCTCTGTAATAGCAAACAAAGGTTTCTGTACCAAATATTAAGTTCTGCTTTTCTGATGTATCAAATACTTATGTCATGCAATAAAATGCAAATTAATAACTTACAAATCATACAATGTGATTTTCAGACTTCTACATGCTTTGTAAGTGGGAATACCTGCAAAATCGGCAGTGTAATCAAATACTTGTTCCCCCCATTGTACTATCAGAAAGAGATTGGCATACATGGGAGATCAGGAAAGAAGAAGACACTGACGTTTGCCTGTGGCTGAAGACCAAAACTATTGGAGCAATGTGCTCTGGACAGATGAGTCAACGTGGGGCTGTTTTCTAAAAACAAGGCACTGCCTTTGAACAGAAGAACCTCATACAAACTGTAAAGCATAGAGACTGTGGCATTATGGTCAGGGGCTACTTTGCTGTCTCAAGGCCTGGCCAGCTTGTAATCTTTGTGTCAACCATTAAATCAAAAAGAGAATTATTGAGTAGAAGGTGAAGTTATACATTAAAACGCTGAAGCTGAACCAAACCAATGATTTGGACAATGATCCAAATCACGCAAGCAAAATTACAAAATAATGTTGTAAAAAGGAAGTACTGCCAGAGTCCAGCCCAGATCTCAATACTATTGAAATTCAGTGAGTGTACTTGAAGCCAAAGTGGCCATTACCAGGTTTTGAAGTTTTTCTGGCACTATAAACATTATTTCTGTAGATTTTATTATGAATAAATAAGTATCTGTTCAATTATGTTACTTTTATCTGTCAAAAGTTTTGATGTGAAGATTACATTTGCATATGTCTCAATATGTAAGAAAAAATGTCCAGTGGATGTACTTACTTTTCACATGACTACATATGCGTAAACACATGAGGCAATTGTTAGCGTGGTCTACAATGTCATGTGCAGGCGGCTTAGATACACTCCACTGAATTTTACATTACAGGGAGTGGAATGTATAAACTATAAGGATTGGACACCAAGCAAAGCGATTAGAGTCCCATAATAGGCAATTAATAGCAATAAAAATAAAGGAATCCATAACATAACAACGTTTAACGCACAGTAGGAATGAAGGGTCGTACAACATGAGCATTTGAAAGCCGAATCGACTAAACCAAACTGTAGAGGATACTCAGTTCAAAGCAATGCGTATATGTCTATATCACTAACCAGCAAGAGCTATTCAATATTCTATATCACATTTTGTTTTTATGTCCGCCTTTTTTCGGCTCGTGTAACATAGCCTACAAAATATTATTTCCTGATGATACTTTTGTAAATCCTGACCAGAAAAACTAAGTTTCAACTTAAACATGAATGCTTTCAAGACGATAAAAACATTTGGCCAACATATTCATTTCCCTTGACAGTAATTCAGGAATCCAATAAAAGCACTTTGCGTTTTTCACCTTTATTCACGTGAAAGTCGTTGTATAGAAACAGGTAGGAAAAGTCCAACTCCTCTTGTCCGTTATCTTGAACGAGACCTTCCTCGAGCTCCAAAGAATGTGGGTCTTTCTCTTCGTAAATGGAAGTCATAGTTGTATTAAGCACATCAATTAAATTAAAGAAGAAAATAAAAAAGAACTGTTTAATTAAACGTATATTGCTTTCTGTCAACCCAATTTCAACAAGTGAATTCTACTAGCCCAAATGAAAAATGACAGCAACACTACGAAAACTGGTTTCCTGGATATCTGATACACAGTTGCACTGTTAATGCGCGTGGTTGTGAAGCGACAGCCTACGTGATGTTGGGTAATTTCATATAAAATCTTGATATCTTTGGATGTAATTAATTAAACTGATCACGGACAATTCAACGGGAACAGAAATTGCCACCGCATTTTGCAGTTCTGTTGCAACAAAGATTCACTTCACTGAGTTTAGGCCTGTTCCCAGGACAAAAAGCAGCAGGCTATACAAGTGTGTTTTTTTGGAGACAATTATGTTGTACTTTATTATACTAAGTACAATTAAAATAGTATTTTAGTAATATATAGTAATACGTGTTTTTAAGTGGATCCTTATTTCATACTCTAGCATATTTATAATATATGATTAGAATCAGCATTTTAGTACAGTTGAAATATACTCTGGATCTAAAATCAATCAATCAAATATATTTATAAAGCCCTTTTTACAACAGCAGTTGTCACAAAGTGCTTTACAGAGACACCCGGCCTTAAACCCCAAGGAGCAAACAACAGTAGTGTTGGATTTAATCTATTTTAAATAAATTACGAATATATCCTCAGTAAAAAAAGAAAATCTGCTCAATATGTAATAAGTACACAGTTAGTTTGTGATAATTACATTTCAATGAATTTAAAAGTTTAAAAAAATCAGTACAAACCATTGTTACTGATGTTATTTCTGAGGTGGGTCGTAAAGAATAAAAAATATATTGCCTAAATCGGGTGACAGGGCGGAAGTGTTAGGGAACCCATGTGAACCCGTATTGTTGGCTATATGATAAAAAATGTTTTACATGGTCCTATGTTAAGTGGTAAATAATTAGATACGGTGTAAATACAACATCGGTCAGTAAATATGCAGTCTCGGAGTTTTGCAAATGACAAAAAAATAACTAAAATTCTGTCCTGGATGTTTGATGTTTTGTTTATATGCTGATAATCTATAAATATAATCTCAATCCTGCGTCATACAATCAAAGTGTGATGTGGGGTGCCTGGCACAGGTTTTGTCTCGACAGCGCCACTTTAAGAACTTAATTTTAAATGTATGCTTTCTCGTAGACCTAATGCAACCTATTGTTATTTCGAGGACCTACATCCGATTTCTTCTGATTCCAGGGTAGAAAAAAACTACCCTGAAATTGTATTCAGAATAGCGTCCATTACCACTAGGTTAAATGCATTTCATTTGCCTTTTCAATAATTAATTTACTGGCAATTTTAATAGCATTTACATTTTTATTACATGAACAACGTAATAAATGTACATTCCTGAATGCACATTATTTTATAAAATACAGAGCATTTTTATCAGCATAAGATTTTTTAAAGTTCTCTTTTATATTCTCTCTTTCTGACAGTACAATCAAATACATCACATGTTTTATGTGTGGTGAATCATTCAGTTAAATTATTTGACTTAACTTTATTTCTAATATCAATTTCTTTTAAATGCAGTACACTAGTGATCCACTTGGTGGCGCCCACACACAGCATCCAGAAACGAGCTGAATCGGTTACATGTAGGAAGGGCTGATTTTCTTTTCAAATGCAGACGTAGTAAACTGAGACAGGAACCTATGAAGAATTTCCGTGTAGCTAATCTCTTGATATAGATTTATCTAAGAAGGTCTATTTGACCATCATTCTGATTAATGCCTTGCATGGGCTACAGAAAGCCCCACTGCCCTGTACACTGTATAGGGCACAATTACTGTAAATTCAGGACACTTGAAAAGGTACAATCACCTTTGACATTTTCATCTCAGTGATTCAAAACAGCCATTTGTCAGTATGTGGCCCAATACCCAATACTGCTGGGCTCCAGTTCTGCCCCATTGGTGTGTTGCCTTAAAGAGCAGTGGCCCCTCTTTAATTCTCTACCCAACCATTTGCTACATTGGCATCAGACATCAGATGTTGATTTTGGGGCCAGCAGAATGCACATTCCAGGTTGCCTTCCCAGTCAGAAAGTTTAGTGATCCTCACTATATGAACCACCTCATCATTTATTGATGTGTTGCGTTGGTGGGTGTTTGACGTTTTGTGGTGGGTGTTTGATGTGTTGCGTTGGTGGGTGTTTAATGTGTTTTGGTGGGGGTTTGATGTGTTGCGGTGTTGGGTGTTTGATGTGTTGCGTTGGTGGGTGTTTGATGTGTTGTGGTGGGTGTTTGATGTGTTGTGGTGGGTGTTTGATGTGTTGCGTTGGTGGGTGTTTGACGTGTTGTGGTGGGTGTTTTATGTGTTGTGGTGGGTGTTTGATGTGTTGTGGTGGGTGTTTGATGTGTTGTGGTGGGTGTTTGATGTGTTGCGGTGGTGGGTGTTTGATGTGTTGTGGTGGGTGTTTGATGTGTTGTGGTGGGTGTTTGATGTGTTGCGGTGGTGGGTGTTTGATGTGTTGTGGTGGGTGTTTGATGTGTTGTGGTGGGTGTTTGATGTGTTGTGGTGGGTGTTTGATGTGTTGTGGTGGGTGTTTGATGTGTTGCGGTGGTGGGTGTTTGATGTGTTGTGGTGGGTGTTTTATGTGTTGTGGTGGGTGTTTGATGTGTTGTGGTGGGTGTTTGATGTGTTGTGGTGGGTGTTTGATGTGTTGCGGTGGTGGGTGTTTGATGTGTTGTGGTGGGTGTTTGATGTTTTGCGGTGGGTGTTTGATGTGTTGTGGTGGGTGTTTGATGTGTTGCGGTGGTGGGTGTTTGATGTGTTGTGGTGGGTGTTTGATGTGTTGTGGTGGGTGTTTGATGTGTTGTTGTGGGTGTTTGATGTGTTGTGGTGGGTGTTTGATGTGTTGTGGTGGATGTTTGATGTGTTGTGGTGGATGTTTGACGTGTTGTGGTGGGTGTTTGATGTGTTGTGGAGGGTGTTTGATGTGTTGTGTTAGTGGATGTGTGATGTGTTGTGTTAGTGGATGTTTGACATGTTTTGTTGGTGAGTGTTTGATGTTTTGCGGTGAGTTTTTGCCTTTCACATTTCTCTTTCTCACAGTTCCATACAGTATTATGTAACATACTTATCTTTATTGTCGAGCATTTCTGTAGGTTACAGTGTAACCCACCAGCTTTTAAATACTCTGGTAGTATATTGAGAACATCCGTTGTGGGCCAGTAATTATATATTTTTTACAGTCTGTCAGTGATAAACTGACAGACTGTGGGACTTTCTTAACCAAACAAGTTAGAAAGGATTGTTTGGCACAGAAAATGACATATTTGCCATCAACCAAGCATAATTATCATTAACCTTACAGTAAGCTGATCTTATCAAGATGGCGAATCGAGATGTTAAAACTTAAATATGCCTCTCTGTGTTTGTTTTGCAGGTGTTTGTCGTTCCTGGTCGCAGTGGAATAACAAGTTTATGGATACAAAGTCTAAATATGCATGTCAGAGTCCATGCGTGGGGAGACCTTGAGGAACAGGTTCATGGAGAAATCGATAAGGTTGGAAAAATACAGTACGTGAAATAGGTTCAAAAGAGAGTGTTCTTGTTGTTGTGATTATGCAGCGTGCAATAAACCACATTGGTTACAACTCAAATGTGTTTGGAAAATGTTTTACATGTAGATGGTTAGTCACTCTGTCACAGATCAACTCCTGCATTGGAGTGTGGCCTGATGGTCATGGCATGGTCATGGGATGGTCATGGAATGGACATGGGATGGTCAAGGGATGGACATGGGATTATCAATGGATGGACATGGGATGGTCATGGGATGGACATGGGATTATCAATGGATGGACATGGGATGGTCATGGGATGGACAATGGATGGTCATGGGATGGATAATGTATGGTCATGGGGTGGTCATTGGATGGTCATGGGATGGTCAATGGATGGTCATGGGATGGACATGGGATGGTCAGTGGATGGTCATGGGATGGGCATGGGATGGGCATGGGATGGGCATGGGATGGACATGGAATGGTCATGGGATGGACATGGGATGGTCATTGGATGGACATGGAATGGTCATGGGATGGTCATGGGATGGTCAATGGATGGTAAATGGATAAAGTAAAGACCAACACTGATGTATTTATCGATCTGGTTTATTTCCCCATGATTTGAACTAGTCAGCTAAGCTTGCTAATGTTGTTAATAATAATTCAAATTTGCTTGCTAACATTGATAAGTTAAATACATTAGTTTAACAGCAGGTAGTGGTAGGGCAGTCCAAGACTGTGTCAGTTCATGAATAGAAGAGTTTTCCTCCCACCTGGATATCTGCCTTTCATCGTGGATGTACTGTACTCATGTTTCTTTTCTCTATTTCTCTATTTTATTTTTATTTGACTTTTTAATAAACTGAGATCATGATTTCTTATGCAAATCAGCCCTGTTTTACAGCAATTATATTAAAAACATGCAAATATAAAATACTAAATAAAATATAACATTTAAAATACACTTTAAAAGCTATTTTTGTACTGGACTCGCTTAAATGACTAGACAACATCAGGGAATGTTTTTAGTTAAAATGTATCAAACATTTTCCAAGTGTCTGAGATATTCCCCATTTAAACTTTGATATACTTCGTCTATCAGTTGGCATTGACTTGTAGTCTCTTTATACTTGCTTTAGACAGTTGCAGTACATCCCATCCACCATAACCCATTCCTTTTCCATGTGGACTAGCTAACACTTTTTCAGTCTCGTTTGGTAAGGGAAGGGAAAGTCATTGTTCAAAATGTTGTCTTTATTATTTTAGAGACACAGTGCCTTCAGGTTACTTTGCAAGACATTTCAGCATTATAGACAAAAGCAGTTCTCCCTAACTCTGGGTAAGCCTGCAATACGTTTAGGACTTGCCAGTCATCAGAATGTGTTTGATAACTTCAGTTTATTTTTGAGGTAAGAAAATCCAGAAGTTTCTACAGTGAAGCATAATATACAAACCATAACCAACCTTGTGTTAACTCTCTCGCAATATTAAGTGTAATTTGGTCTGTATTGTTAATTCACTTGCACATATTATTTATTTGTATTGACTCAATTTCAGTCGTATGCTGATCAACTTGGCAGCAGGCCTTGACAAACGGCATCTTCAGAGATATACACGATCCACAACAGTTTCAGGCATGTGGGGGAGAGATCATATTTTGGGCAGCAATTGAGGAGCTGCTGATGATCAAATTCTGATTATTGTGCACAGTGGAATTTAGTGTTTTTCATTTCAATAAATTACGTTACATTTCTAAAAACGTGTTTTTGCTTTGTCATTATGGGATCTTGTATGTAGATTGATTGCAATTTTTTAAAAATAAATTCTAGAATTATTCTATAACACAGCAAATTTTGGAGAATGGGATGGGGTCTGAATTCCCCATAACAATTACTTTATAGTTTATACTTTATAGACAATCACACTTATTTTTACTGTGTATTAGTTAATCTCAGACAATTGTTCCATATAAAAAATACTACAAACGCTCTTGATTAATTCAAAATGTCCTAAAATCCAGTGGCCTAACTGAATTTGTTCTATTCATTTTAGTAGTATATTTTGGAATGCGCCCATGTGAACATGACTTGTTCATGAAATGAGTGAAGGACTCGCTCATTTCCCAAGGCACACTGGGAATTGTAGTATACCACGGGCGACAGCAAGGCAGGGCCTTAAAATATTTGAGTCACCTTTGATGAGAACACAGCACTGGAGATGCACCTGGCACCCTCTCTTATCTGAACAGGGCACGGGGGGGGGTGAGGTGTTTTTACGGTGTGGGAGGAGGTCATGTGTCATCGTTACATCGACCCAAATGAGGACAGAGGCCTGTTCTGGGCGGTACCACAAAGGGACAGGGCACAAGATCACAGCTCTCCAGGCTGCTGCCGGTGAGGTCAAGCGGTGCATGTTTACGTGCTCACCCTCTCCCTCCCTCCCCCCTTCTCTTTCTCTCCCTCCCTCCCCCCTTCTCTTTCTCTCTCTCCCTCCCCTTTGCTGAAGGGTTGCTCGAGTTCAAAGCAAGGAACACAAGCGCCCTCGTGAACCCACCGCCCTCCGCACCACCTTGACAAAACACCGTACCACACCCCTCCCCGACCAAACTGTGCAAGTGGAGCGGAGGTGCCCTGAACCTGGCAAACCGACCGACCATAGGTCACGTTCGGGTCACGGAAATCCCAGTTTGATCTGAAAGAACGCGAATGCCGCCCTCTCGGCCACCGTTGCTGTACGGTCGCGGTCTTGGCTTCGGGCGACACTCTGGCACCAAAGCCAGACAGATGTTGTAACCAAAGTGTGCCGGGAATTTATGGAGCCGCAGGGGAGATAAACACACACAGAGGATTGCTGAAAACCTGGGGTTGGGGAAAAAGCCCCACGTGTGTGTGTGTCTGTGTGTGTGTGTGTGTGTGTGTGCGTGTTTATGCTTACTCATGTAAGCAAACTGACTGGCATGCCCAGGTCTGTGGGGCTGTAGGACAGTGGGGTGTGGGTGTTGTGGGTTCACTGCCTCTGCTCGTTTTAACTTTGTTTATTGTTCTTTCTGCGTTCCTTAGTGTGTCATGGGGGGGGGGGCTGGGGGGGGGGGCTGGGTGGTTACTACTGTGTTGCGCAGATTTTTATTCCTCTCCTACAATGAAACCTGAGAATGACACTGGACACGCCAATGTTTTTACTCAGAGAGAGAGAGACAGGATTGGTGCCCTGGCTGTATTTGGTCCGTTTGAGAAGTCCCTTTTGTGGCAGCTTTTTAATTTGACATCGTTATTAACCAAACACTGAGTAGGTTCTGGAAAGCGAGTCTCGAAAGAGCTTATTTCAGAATGTACCCCTGTCGTTCTAACAGTACACCGGTCGTCATAGCTCTGGGAGTGTTAGTGGGACTCTGAACTCTCTTCGGTTTGTTACAGATAAATGAGGTAAACAAACTTCCCAGCATGCAATAGGAAACTTCACTAACACCCAACGAGAGGATAGATCTCTGACATGGATGGTAACAGCGCGTCTGTCTGTCAGTCTGTGGTGGGTCTGCATTTGTGTCCTTGCCTTTGTGTGTTTTTCTGTGAGGCTGTAAGTATGTTTTCCCAGAAGTCTTCAATATTATAGTAATACATATCAAATTTTGCCATATCCTCGCTTTTAAAAATAGAAAAAAAATTACATTTAGATTTTCAGTTCCCAAGACAAAAAAAGCATTATGCCTACAGTGTATTATCTTTACGCCTATGTTGCACCTAAATACCACTAAAATAGTATTAACACTTTCAGTACACACAATATATACTGGAAATATATTCTATGTTTGAAACATATGATGAACTTCAATAGTTTAGGAGTATATTATTATATATTTAGGAAATGCAAAATACATGTTTCCAAACATTAACCAAAACCCTAACCTAATCCTAACACCAACCCAAACCTAATCCTAACCCTAACCTAATCCTAACACCAACCCAAACCTAATCCTAACCCTAACCTAATCCTAACACCAACCCAAACCTAATCCTAACCCTAACCTAATGGACAGCAATACCTGCATGGACCCCAGTCCATGTATTCAACCCCTTGTCCTAATTCACACAATCCCAAAACCTTTCCAAAGAATGGAAAACACATCTTCTCAATCTGTCCTTAACCTTGTAGAACAACTGAAGGTGTAAAACCGGGAGTGCTGCCCAAACATCCGAGAAAGCATCTCCCATCAACACATTTTGATGACCTGTTAGCCCCCGAGCATGTGATATCATTCTGATTACTTGTTAGCTCTATTAGGATGTGATGTCATTTTGGTTACCTGTTAGCCCCATTAGGATGTGATGTCATTTTGGTTACCTGTTAGCCCTATTAGGATGTGATATCATTCTGATTACCTGTTAGCTCCATTAGGATGTGATGTCATTTTGATTACCTGTTAGCCCCATTAGAATGTGATGTCATTTTGATTACCTGTTAGCCCCATTAGAATGTGATGTCATTTTGATTACCTGTTAGCTCCATTAGGATGTGATGTCATTTTGATTACCTGTTAGCCCCATTAGGATGTGATGTCATTTTGATTACCTGTTAGCCCCATTAGGATGTGATGTCATTTTGATTACCTGTTAGCTCTATGGAACGGGAGATTGACAGACGGATCGGTGCAGCTTTTTCAGTAATGTGGTCGATGTATCGGTCTGTCGTGGTGAAGAAAGAGCTGAGCCGCAAGGCGAAGCTCTCGATTTACCGGTCAATCTACGTTGCTGCTCTCACCTATGGTCATAAGCTTTGGGTCATGACCGAAAGGACAAGATCCCGGATACAGGTGGCCGAAATGAGCTTTCTCCGCAGGGTGGCTGGGCGATCCCTTAGAGATAGGGTGAGAAGCTCGGTCACCCGGGAGGAGCTCAGAGTAGAGCTGCTGCTCCTCCACATCGAGAGGGGTCAGCTGAGGTGGCTTGGGCATCTGTTTCGGATGCCTCCGGAACGCCTTCCTGGGAAGGTGTTCTGGTCCCGTCCCACCGGGAGGAGACCCCGGGAAAGACCTAGGACACGCTGGAGGGACTATGTCTCCCGGCTGGCCTGGGAACGCCTCGGTGTCCCCCCGGAAGAGCTGGAGGAAGTGTCTGGGGAGAGGGAAGTCTGGGCATCTCTGCTTAGACTGCTGCCCCCACGACCCGGCCCCGGGATGTATGTGTATGTATGTATGTATGTTAGCCCTATTAGGATGTGATGTCATTTTGGTTACCTGTTAGCCCCATTAGGATGTGATGTCATTTTGGTTACCTGTTAGCCCCATTAGGATGTGATGTCATTTTGGTTACCTGTTAGCCCCATTAGGATGTGATGTCATTTTGGTTACCTGTTAGCCCCATTAGGATGTGATGTCATTTTGGTTACCTGTTAGCCCCATTAGGATGTGATGTCATTTTGGTTACCTGTTAGCCCCATTAGGATGTGATATCATTTTGGTTACCTGTTAGCCCTATTAGGATGTGATGTCATTTTGACCTTGTAGCCAGTTCCACTCTGTTGTTCTATTGCAAATCTCTAATCTGGGATGTATGTAGATCTGGGACCTATGTAATCTGGGACATATGTAGACCTGGGACGTATGTAGATCTTGGATGTATGTAGATCTGGGACGTGTGTAATCTGGGACATATGTAGATCTGGGACACCAGGTGGGTGTGATTAATGATGAAATAACTAACAGGCTCTGGACCTCATATGGCAATGGATAAATACCCCTGGTGAAGGCATTTAAGGATAAATAACACATAACAAATGACCTACATTGGGAAAAGTACAAACACAAATGCTAAATAAAGTATGTATTGATCATCTATTCATCATCCATCCATCTGCCCATGCTTCATTCTATCTGTCTATCTATTTATCTATCTATTTATCTATCTATCTGTCTATTTATCTAGTTAGCTGTCTATCTATATCTATCCATATCTATCTGTCTATCTATCTATCTATCTGTCTATCTATTTAGCTGTCTATCTATATCTATCCATATCTATCTGTCTATCTATCTATCTGTCTATCTATTTAGCTGTCTATCTATATCTATCCATATCTATCTGTCTGTCTATCTATCTATCTGTCTATCTATTTAGCTGTCTATCTATATCTATCTGTGTGTCTATCTATCTATCTGTCTATCTATCTATCTATCTATCTATCTATCTATCTATCTATCTATCTATCTATCTATCCATATCTATCTATCTATGCATCTATCTATCATCTCCCAAAGGTAAATGTAGCCCTTCCTGATTAAGTCTTCAGCGGCCACCTCTGCCAAGGACTTAATGCAATCAGAGCAGGCGAGATGACCCGTGGGTACACAGTGACATACAGACGCACTATTTGTCAACTACTGTCAGGATTAGATAAGCGAGGGGCCCTGAGAGAGGCACGTCAACTCTATCTGGGGTCAACAGCTTCAACAAATTTACCACATGTAAAGTGTTTGTTGGGGCAAAGTGTATTATGGGTCCTTATCGTGCACTCAGCCCAATCCTGTGCCTGCCACGGACGACTTCACAGACTAAATCTGCGAGTGATGGAACCCAGAAGACCTGTCCTCCAAACTAAAGGAGACTGGAATAACTCAAAACAGAAATGATGATTCACTGGAAAGAACCCCTCCAGGCGAGGCCACGGGAAGATGTTTGGATCGGGTGGTGCTGACGCTGGCCGAGCGTGAGTTGTTAGTGTTGCCCCCGGTCCACTTGTAGTAGTGATGCGCACGTGAACTACCTGCGCGCGTCGGTAGCGATCACAGGTTGCTTAAACGTCTGCACAGGAAGTAGTAAAAAAATGACCTTTAAATAAAAGTGTTTGGCATTGCATTTGCAGGACTGAATACAGTTTTTTTTTTTTTTTTTTACAGAAAGCAGCGTTGCAGTAGCTGGAAGAGAAGAACAGCACCAATTGCTAACCAACTGTGAACAACATTAGCTGTCTAGCTACTCTTCATAGCTAACTGTGTGGGAAATATGTAACTGAATTTACAGCCAACACATCTCTACAGCCAGAACAGCCAAGAACATTTATATTTGCACTGTTTTGTATTTTCTCCACTTTTCAGTTCAGACAGGTTCCTGGATTGACTCGAACGCACCCTAAACCCGATGACCTCTGTTTACACTTGATTACACTGGTTAACCTTTTGACACATGCATGGCATGCGCAGGCCTTTCGGGTCAGAATGATTGTTTTTTGTCAGTGCTCATATGCGCACAGTCTTTTGACTCCTGACATGAGACCGGTCTGGGCTGGTGCATGTTTCTGTGTGGTGCGGCTAGCTGAGTGTTGAGTGGCTGCAACGCTCCTGCCACCAACCATATCCAACTGCCGACTGGGGGAGGAAGTCAGAAGCTGTTCACATAATTAAGAGAAAAAGGGGACAATTGGATAACATTGCTGGAATATCTCAGTAAATAATGAAATAGTATTTGACTAATTCATTTCTGTCCCCTCCTTCAGATCTGCTACATGACTCTCTTAAGGAAATGTGACTAATGTGCGTCTAAATTACGAAAATATGAAACAATTTCCATACATTACAATTTTCCCAGTTTACTTAGCATTTTTTTGATCTCCTCAAACCTCGGATGTCTTAAGATTAGGAGTACAGCGTATTTGACAGTCCCTCTTTAGTTGTGCTCTGAACATTATTCCAGAGGTCACAGTCTCAACTCACATTCACCTATCCCTCCACAATCTACAATTGCCTGCAGGAATGATTCTGACATAGATTACAAATACCTTTACAACAAATCTTGTCTGAAGCCTTTTAAAGAGGATATCCACATTTGACGTGAAACAGACACCCCGTTGTAGTTTTTAAAACATTGTTACCCACTTTCCCTTAAAGCTGTACTGGGTTTGTGTTCATTTAAGTTGTTTATCCAACACTACTATTGTTTGCTCCTTGGGGTTTAAGGCCGGGTGTCTCTGTAAAGCACTTTGTGACAACGGCTGTTGTAAAAAGGGCTTTATAAATACATTTGATTGATTGTTTTACTAACAAACTTATTTTCTGGGTTCTGATGGGGTATAACAGCTGAACTAAACTCATTAGTTATCTATAAAGTTAAATTCCACACTTGGAATTCATCTTAAAAATGGGGGGGGGGGGGGTAGATCCAGAAATAGATGTGGCAATTGCGGACCACCCCTTTAAAAAGTAGGTTATGAGGTAGAGTCAAGATTCTGTCCCATGCTGGGAATCCTGACCTAAATACTTCCCTACACAGTAAACCAGCGGGGTCAAAGGGTTCACCCAGATCTCCTTCAACTTTAAGCAATAACCCAATAATCCATATTTTATGTCTATCAGAGCCTTGGGTTTGGATCAAAGCTTTTCGCAGTACTTCAGTTACTGTATACTGAGGGCTATGTGAGTCAGAGGAATTTATCATTTATTATAAACTACATAAATGTATAATGTTTAATAGACAATGGACTTCCTCACTCAGATATGTGTGTTGACTTGCTAAAACGTGAGTAAATATGAGATGTCCTTAAAGATGAAGTCTGAGACTATTGCAATTAACAAAATTAGTAATTAAAACTCCCCTTTTAGCCTGGATGTGTGATGTGTTGTTTATATGAGCATAATCTATAAGTAGAATCACTTCCATACCACAGTTAGTCAAGACATTCCAGGTTTGAAAGCGAGTGGTTTTAATGACTTGAGGCACAAATCAGCACATACATGACAGATCACACTGTTTTCTGGGAGTCACCACAGCACCAGTTTGGGAACAAGTGGCCATTTTTAACCACATAATCGTAGCTGTCAGCCGATACACGTTGACACAAGGAATGTGAAGTAGCACCGTGATCACAATCTGGGGTCAATCACCCCTCGCTTTGATTTCGCTTTGCATGTTTGCCTGTCCCTGGGTGAATGTTTGTTAAAGTCAAATGCTGAAGTATGATTAAAGTATGAAAATGAAATGCCCTTTCTACTGTACATCGGTGTAGGAAAGGGACCACAAAAAATGTGTGGCTATCAATGTGCATGGACAGTATTCCAAGGTCAATACTATTATGTGTGAGTCGTTTTGCAACTGTCAATAATGCTTGCCATCTCTCTGTATATGAGAAGGCGCCCGGGTTGGTAGATTTGTTTGGTCTCTGGGTACATTCTCTCCAAACTCACTGACCGATCAATTTAAGAGAGAGAGCTATCTTGAGTCATCAGGTTCCTGCGCTCTGTGTGCTAAACACATCAGTCTCCCAGTTTAGGGAGGTCACTCTCCCACCTGTTCAGCCCAGGTCACCTTCTGCAAAATCAGTTTTGACAAGCCGACCACCTCGTTTGTTAAGTTTCCCTAACAAACGAGGACTTGCCTCATGCGCGGGGGAAGGAACACAGTAGTGCATTGTGTTAAAGGAATAGTATGCTTTGATTTTAAGGAATGTAATCATTTTCCATCTCAGAAGTTTTTTAATAGCATTTTCTCCTCGACCAACACAATAGTCACTCTAAGATACAGCTATTTTACCCAATCTACTGCCTCATATACTTAACACTCGCAACACACAGCATATTCTAAATGTGTCACAATTTTTTAGTAGTGGGTTAACGACCGAGTCGTCCAAAAGTTTTGGGCTTAAAGAGACTAACATCTAACAGCTTTTAAACCAGTCCAACAATGTTATTAAAACATAATCTTTCCCGTTCAGATGATGCTACTCCCACTCTCACAGCCATTGTTTTTACACACACACACACACACACACAAACACTATGGCAGGTGAAAAGGGACTTTATTAAGCTATTGAAACGACCTAATGTGCATACCACCGCGTATGCGACCGTGTATACGTCTATACGTGTATGCACCCATGTATACGCGTTCCTATACCCGTATACACGACGCGTCAGTATACGCGCTCAGACGACTGCTTCAGTCGACTGACAAAAACGACTGAACGCACGTGAAACACACTGGCACACAAGCAACCACTTCACAAACACTCTTGCTGTTTCCTACCTTCTGAATCAGAACCCTTTTAGCAGCATAGTGGCCTATCCTTTTTCAGTTATTCTGTGTCATTCAAACCCTTGCATGGCCTAGTATCCTGTGATGTTTTATTTGTCAAGTGCACTGAAAAACACAGCATCCTTCTGAAATATGAAACTCTTGTGACAATCAATGCACACACACCCGGGCATCCAAGTGATATAAAAGAAAACATGATTCATCCGACAAGGCCACCTTCTTCCATTGCTCCGTGGTTCAGTTCTGATGCTAACATTGTAGGCACTTTCAGCAGTGGACAGGGGTCACCCTTTCTGGTCTGTGGCTACGCAGCCCCATACACAACAAACTGCAATGCACTGTGTGTTCTGACACCTTTCTTTTAGTACCATCATTGACTTTTTCAGCAATTTGAGCTACAGTACCTTGTCTGTTGGATCGGACCACACGGGCCAGCCTTCGCTCCTCAAGTGAATCAATGAGCCTTGGCCGCCCATGACCCTGTCACCGGTTCACTCCTTTTCGTTCCTTGGACCACTTTTGATAGGTACTGACCACTGCAGACCGGGAACACCCCACAAGAGCTGTAGTTTCGGAGATACTCTGACCCAGTCATCTAACCATCACAATTTGGCCCTTGCCAGAGTTGCTCAGAAACATACGCTTGCCCATTTTTCCTGCTTCTAACATCAACTTTGAGGAGGACCCAGGCTCAGAGGGGTGACCAGTCCTCTTCTGGCTGTGCCAGGTGAACATATTAAGATTGCAATTTTAATAATTAATAAATGGGTGTGGGCTGAGTCTAGAGTCTATTTAAACTTAGTCCAGGTCGGAAGCATGACCAGATGGACAAGGAAAAGGGACAACACGGGGGAGGGGGAGGAGTCAGCAAAGTGGCAGCTGAAATCGTCAGGTATCATCTTGATCTGCAACACAACCAGGAGGACTCTGGACAGGGACAGCAATGGGTCCCCCAAGCCAGGTACTCCACAGATGTGGACCAGGACCTCATGCCCTCCTAAGTTCAAAACAAATACATTTCCATGGCACTGTATACTGTAGTTATATATTGTTGTACAACAGTGCTGTAAAATGTAGACAATACGAAGGCGGCATCGTTAGCAGGGATGCTAAGGGAGCTCTATTGATTACCTCTGGTGGCTCAGGGACCTGCAAAGCTACCAGAGGTTGCTAGGCGAGCAGGCCCGGCGCTAGAACACAGGTGTTGGACGGCCATTTGATTTCCATGGGTGGGCACATTTATCTTCCTTACCGATATTGATTAATAACCAAGCTAATATTTTTAGCATGCGTGGCTTACTAAAGCTATATAACTTTGAGAAGAAAGTTGTTTGTTTCCTGGACATTTTGAGTCGGTAATGGAACCAACAATTGCTGATGCTGAAGATATTGAACTAGTCTAAAAGCCATTTTCGTGGCATTTTAAATCAGCACAACAGTTTTCAGCATAGCTGAAATATTCGCAAAAAGGGTTTTCTAATGATGAATGAATTGTAATAAATTAATTAACTTTTAATTAATTTTAAAATGATAAGCTTGGATTAGCCATTGGAACATAGGACTAATGGATGCTGATAATGGGCCTCTGTTAATCAGCTACAATTGTCATTAACAACATTAATAATACTGTATGTTTGATCAATAATTCAAAGGATAAAGAATTTGCCCAAAACTTTTAAATGGTAGTTTATATATTTTAAGTGTATATATTTTAAGTGTATATATTTTCTCTATTGCACTCATGGCTATTCCTTCTGTTTATTTTTTTCAAAACAGAGGCGGCTGACTATTTTCTTGTTGTTTCAAATAAGGACTTTTGCTTTCATTTACCTATTTATATATTTAATGTTATTAGTCATCCAAACCAACCCAAACATCAAATTCAGAAAAATGAATTACTTGTTTAAACAAATTTCTACCTAACTGCAATCGCAAGTGAGGGCATGACTGATGTAGAACTTCCAAATACGTGCCCAGCATTGCTGACGTTATTGCCCTTAGGGCAGTAATGCAAAGTCCTCAAACATCTGTAATAACTGTAACTGAATAACTCAAATTTGTTTAGATGAAGAAATAATGAAAAAGGACTCACCTTTCTCCCAGGTTAAACAAACACACCCAACTCTCTGTTATGGTTTAAACCAGATACACATTACAAAATACATACGCAACACGCAACAATTTCTGCCACCTGTCAGGTGGATGGAATTTCTTTGCAAAAGATAAATGCTCACCAACTGGGATGTGTGTAAATTTGTACACACAATTAGAGATAAGCTTTTGTTGTGCATGGAACATTCCTACTATCTTATTATTTAAGCCTAAGAAACACGGGACAAACACTTTGCATGCTGTGGTTATATTTTTGGTCAGTAAATTTAAATCCATTATTAGAGGGCCATAAAATGTCTGTTGGTTTCTATCTGGTCGTCAAATACACTCACCTGGTTTCTCATGTGTGTGTAAGTTCCTCATCAGAAGGACAGGATGAAAACAAAAGGTTTTTCTGATCTCCAGGACTGGAGATAAAATAATGGGGAACATTGGGATTTTCAGCAATGACCTAGGAGCAATAAAGGATAACTGCCTTGATCGTGGACAGAATGGCATAATTTTAAAATGTGCTGGTTTGGGAATTCATCCATTTGTTTGCTGGTCAGATGCTCTAATCACTAAGTCACCCAGAATAACATTGTGATGCAATAGTTGGTTTATAGGGATCAATAGGTTTCCATTACATACTTAGTCACATTTTCATATTGCACAGCAGTCATAACAAGTTATTACTGAAAACGTTTAAAACCTGCTTTAGGGGATCAATTTACAAGCACGGGAAGAGTGGAAAATAATGCCAAATGCCAGATGGTATGGTCCCTTTTAGATTAGTGTGAGTTTTAAAGCGTTTTATAGTGATAGGACTATAGAACTACCACAGACGATTTCTGGCCCCTGTCAGCTCTGCTGATAGTGTGATAGTCCGCGTGATTATGAAAGGGTCATCAATAAGTGTCTGGAACAGGCTTCATGTAAAACCATGAATTGACAAATATTCCAAAAGATAAATTTTATTTCTATACTACTGATTTAATGTTGTGTAATCACAAAAAACGATCAAAAACATAATTTAACTAATATACGTAACTGGCACGACATCTACAATATGTCCCTTTCGTTGCTTGTGGAAAAACATCACATTGTTGCCAAATAGTACGAACTGAGCGTATTTAGCAAATATTTGCGCAAATGGCCGAAGTGTGGTAGGAGTATTGACTTTGCCAAAATTTCGTTTTTCCCAATCGTGGACTCCAGTATGGTTCAAGCGTCACCTTTAGTTAAGGCCGATATGTTTATTTATGAAGTGGGGGCAAGGGCACTTCCTTGGCGGATCCATACCTGAATGGTGTGGGCTCTCTGGACACACCATGCAGAACTGATCACTGATTGGTTATGGGTCCGTTCCAAATAAACACTCTCAGAGTATAAATTTTGTGGAAGGCGTGACAGTTCCAAGAATCTAGAAACCCGAAAACGTCTAGGTTACCAACGACTAACGCTTTTGTGTGGAGCGCCAAGTGCCTCGGTATTTATTTATTTTATCAGCCTATCACAGCCTGAGAATGAGGGCACAAATCCAAAAGGTACCACAGATAGTCGAATTACTAAAAAAGAAGACGGTTGGGTTACAGCACTTCAAACCAACTTCTTCAGTGTGCGTCCTGGATCCTAAGGATGCCGGCGTGGTGGCACCTTGTCCGCACAGCCTTCCATCGCAGACTCAAACACTTGATTCAATACCTGGACCCACCAACTGGCCCATATTTGGCAGTTTGATCGAAGTACTGCGCAAAGGAGGTCTGCGAAGACAACACGATGCATTGGTAAATAATAAAAAAGGCTAAATATAACAATAATAACTACCACTGAAAATGATATTTTCTAGAGAAATTCTAAAAAAAGGTCGTTATGACAAAAAGGAAAATTCTGTTGTTTCAACTAAAACTGTTGTGTCTGGAATATTGTTTTAGGTTGATTACCACAAAACATTTGGGAAGATTTTCCGAATGAAACTGGGATCCTTTGAATCGGTCCATATTGGCGCACCTTGCTTGCTGGAGTCGCTCTACAGAAAGGAAAGCGCTTACCCGCAGCGTCTTGAGATCAAACCCTGGAAGGCTTACAGGGACTTAAGAGACGAAGCATATGGACTTCTCCTTCTGTAAGTAGCTCTTCGAGTCCGATATGATGTCAGCTATCTGTTAGTATGAATATTCTCAGGATATATTTAAAAATAGTATTAGCCTAATATTTCACATGATGTTATTCAGAGAAGGAAAGGACTGGCAGAGGGTGAGAAGCGCATTTCAGCAGAAATTGATGAAACCCACCGAAGTCGCAAAACTTGATGGGAAAATAAATCAGGTTTGTAAGATAACTTCTTTAAAAAAAATACAAAAAATAATTCAAGATTGATTTGAACAACCAATTTATAATAATGCTTTTTTTTGTTTGCAGGTTTTGGCCGATTTCGTTCGTAGAATTGGAGAAGTATCTGACAATGGACGCATTGAGGACTTGTACTTCGAATTAAACAAATGGTCAATGGAGAGTAAGTAGTCCATTGATTAATTCGACTTAGCTCAAAATAACATATTTATAATAGCTGCAATTCAAAATTGTTAGTCGTGTGCAATTATGATGTATTTGGATTGTGTGATATAATGTGTATAATAATTAATACACGTAATAATTGATTTCATACGGAAGAAAGCTTAATTTATTGATTAATGTTGTTAATTGTTTACATTTATTTCAACTTCATTCCCATCCTCCCTGTTATTCTTTCAGCGATTTGCTTAGTTCTCTACGACAAACGATTCGGACTTCTGAAAGACAAGGTGAACGAGGAGGCTATGACCTTTATCACTTCTATAAAGACAGTAAGTGGCCATTGATTTTACACATCGAATTACTATACGCACAGTGACTACGGTATTTTGTAGACGCAGCACAAGACACTGGACCTGATAACCTCGTAGTGATCTTATTGTGACAAAGCTAGATTCCGCGCGCCCTCGTTCGCTCGCCCGGAGCCTGTTAAATGGCCTCAGTTCATTGAGTTTACTCGAGCGAGTGCTAAAATCACCAGTCACTGATGCAAGCAGCATTACTCAATCTCATACTCAACCGATGGCAGGCAGGAATTTACCGGGGCAAACCAATACCACGTGCATGAGACATGCGTGTATTTGTGAGGTCTTAAAAAACAGTTATGGTAACTATGGCCTTGTGATATCCTGTACTACATTTGCATGTACTAATTAATAGAGGACTAAGACATTTTAGTATATCTCTTCATTTGACTGTTATATTTAAATCCTCTTCCTCCTTTTTTCTCTTTCCCTCTCTTTGCGTGATGTGAAGATGATGAGTACATTTGGTGTGATGATGGTCACGCCAGTGAAACTCCACAAAAAATGGAACACCAAAACGTGGCAGGACCACACGACGGCTTGGGACCGTATATTCAACACAGGTAAACACTATCCTAACCACAGGTTTCCGGTCCCTACAAAACCTCAGTGTCTGCCACGTTCACATTAAACCGCTCCCTAGCAGCCCGAACCCCACTACCCGCAGCGCATGCAGTGCAGCTCTTTCTACAGATGACGTATGATCCACAAACCATTTTGAGCTAATTCCGGTCAGCCGATATGAGAGAGTGAGAGAGAGAGAGAGAGAGAGAGAAATGAACCGTGCGCCTCTGATCAATGCACTTGGCTCTCCCCTCTTGTACTACACAATCAGAGTTGTAGTAAACTTTATGACCTCAGAGAGAGAATGCTGCCAAATATTTGTAATAGCGGGAGGAGGGACAAAGAGCCGGGGGGGGGAATGCTTGGGGGGTGGGGGGGTTGGCTCAGGGCATTGCTACAGATTGTTTGTTGTGCTGCTTGCTTGCCTGTGGATTGCAAGCACCTGTCCCCACTCTCTTATGCACACACACACACACACACTTTCCCCTGTATAAACAGTGTATGTTGCTCTTGTGGCAAAGTTCAGGAGATAAACGGTGGTTGAGGGCTTTTAAAAGATAGGAAATGGAAGTGAGTGATGTCATTTTATGAGTTGTTTACCATAGATTACTTGTTTGTAGATCTTAGCAATTATCATTGTTTAGTACTTGATTAAAGCACTGCTGAACTGAAATCCATATTTTGTTCAATTATGCTTACCATTTGAGTGTTTTTCAAAATGGACGAGGGCACATGCAAAGTCACTTTCACCAAAAGTTTTTTTTTTATAGCAATCAGTTAATAAATCTGACTCCTGTTGTCCCCAGCCAAAATCTACATAGACAAGAAGATAAAGCGACATGCCGGGGCAACAGAGCCTAGCGAGGACTTCCTCTGTGACATTTACCGCCACAGCAACCTGTCCAAGAAGGAACTGTATGCAGCGATTACTGAGCTCCAGGTTGGCGGAGTGGAGACAGTAAGGATCACTTCACAAATGGAACAAATATCCGCTAATGATTTAGCAACACAGCTCAGAAGTAGGACTCCTGAGGCCTAAAGACTTGCTACATGCCCAGGATATACTGTAACAGGCTAACATAACTTTTAAACCTGTGGTCGAATCTTATTCAGTAAAATGGGGATGGGACAGATGTTTTTAATAGCAGCTGTGTTAATCAATCAAAGTAAATTTTTTATTGCGTATTTCATACACAGATACAACACAATACACATACAAAGTAAATAGTCAGATATAAAAAGTTTAATATAATTTAAAAGGCTATTGATTAGAATTTTAGAATTCTTTAGTTGTAGCAGTATTAGTAGTTGTAGCAGTTATGGTATTAGTAGTAGTTTTAGTAGTAGTAGTAATAGCAGTAGCAATTGTGTTAGCAGCAGTAGTAGTAGTATTATTAGCAGTACCAGTTATAGTAGTAGTATTAATAGTAGTAGAAATACCAGTAGTAGCAGTAGAAGTAGTAGTTAATGGTGTTAGCAGCAGTAGTAGTGGTAGTAGTAGCAGTTTTAGTAGTAGTAGCTGTAGTAGTAATAGCATTTGTAGTTGTAATGGTGTAGTTGTTGTGTAAATAGACTACTCATAACTGGGTGGCAGTGCATATGACACTGAAACAGCCCTTAAGGAAACTCAGGCATTCCTCAGCTTCACTTACTGTAAGACCCCTCAGTGGAATGAAGTTTATTGGATCTCTCTGAAAGACTCTGATAGTCCACAATGTCCCTCTCTCTCTCTCTCTCCCTCTTTCTCTCTCCGTTTTTTGTTTTGTAGACTTCTAACAGTATGCTGTGGGCTATTTTCAACCTATCCCGTAACCCCTGCGCTCAGGAGAAGCTGCTTCAGGAAATCAGAGAGGTCCTCCCTGCCAATCAGACTCCCAGCGCCGAGCACCTCCAGAGAATGCCCTACCTCAAAGCTTGTCTCAAGGAATCCATGAGGTACAGTGAAAAACAGTGACACATTCCACTGGAACATGACACAAAACCAAACAGCAGTGCTGTTCTCTGTGTCAATCAGACCAAGTCCAAAGCAGCTTATCTGGGCTAATGACCGTTGGTACCCCACGGGTTCTACTCTGTAACAGCCAAAAGAGTCACAGGTGTGGACAGGGCACACTTACTTTTTTGGCAACAGTGGTTGTGCAATGTTGAACCACCCAGTCCCTGGTTTATTCTGAAAACAACTGTAGGTTGTGCATAAATACTTTGAAACCCAAGTGGTTTACGCTGAGGTAACTAGCTAGGGACACAAGGAGGACCATTTGCTACGGCTTAGAACAATAACAGTGCCGGGTCATGCTACAACTCCCAATCCCGTGATGAGGTCACAATCATTTTGAAACAGTCACAAGTATTTTGAGAGGTTAACATCGAGTACCCGCGCAGCGAATGTTCACGACATTTGACGGCAGTGTGGGGCGTGGGGGGGGGGGATTAGCTTTATTTCCTTTCAACTTGCCCTTTGAAATGGTTTTAGTGTGTTCAACTGATCCTAAAGAGCTTATACTTGCATGTATCCTCCTCCTTTAAGACCATATTCCCAAGAGCTGTTTTGAAATTCCTTCAGGTTATCACCGTCAGTTCCTTTCACGAGTCGAACCTTGGACAAAGACACTGTGTTGGGGGGTTACTCCATTCCCAAGGGCGTAAGTGGATTACTACAAACGTTCCCTCATTTATGAGCTTGTGTTTGTGCGATTGCAGTCTTGGATTGTGTACATTTGACGGATGAGTAATGAAGATTATATTTTTTTTGCAGACTGTGTTGATGATCAATAGCCACGCTTTGGGTGCCAACGAGGAGTACTTTGAGGAGAGCAGCCGGTTCAAGCCAGAGCGCTGGCTAAAAGAGTGCAGCGACATCAACCCCTTTGCCCATGTTCCGTTCGGCATAGGCAAGAGGATGTGCATTGGGCGGCGTCTGGCCGAACTACAGCTGCGGTTGGCACTCTGCTGGGTAAGGACAAACCTGACATGCCCTTAAAGTGCCCGCCAAGTGGTCGACATTGTCGTGTTTCAGCGTACATAGTACTGTGGGCTTTCACAGTACATTGCTCCCGCATTCTGCATCGGGTGTAATTGAATGTAACACTATGTCTTTCATAGAAGCCTTTGTTTTATTATGTGCTTTTCAAACGTAAAAAAATTAAAAAATTACTACTAACTATTATTGTATATGTACCTGACCGTCATAATCTATTTATTGCCCATTTGTACTTTTATTTTATCAGGTGGTCAGAGATTATGAAATTGTGGCCACAGATAATAAACCTGTGGATGCTGTCCATTCCGGGACTTTAGTTCCCAATCGCGAACTCCCTGTGGCTTTTATCAGACGATAAGGTTAGAATACAATTCACTCTTCAGTACACCTAACGATCATTTATACATTGAACAAACATTAAATCAAAAGTTTTCTCAAATAAATAGAACATCAATGAAATGCCTTCGGGACACTATATAGAGGTATATTCTAATTCCAAGTGTAAAATGTAACATTTGATTTCATTTTCTTTTTTCCTAAACAGGCTCCATCATTCGGACCTCAGAACGGAAAGTGAATTATTCTGGACGTGAAAGTCCAGAGAGTGACCTACACTGCTGCTTTGTAAATAAGATACAAATATATCAGGTATATATATATATATATACATATATATATATATATATATATATATATATTTATGTAGTCTTGACCAATGTACCTTTAAACGAATATGAATGTTTTTATTTAAGCTATTAACTGTGAGAATTATCTGTTGACCAATATTCCACTTGGGATGTCGCAACAACAGGCAGCTACACTTTACTGCCAACTAATCTAAAACAAATGCTGTCAGGAAAAATACTACTGAAGTGATGGCTTTTATATATATATATATGAGATGTGCCCTTGTATAGAAAATTATATATGTTTCTTTCGTTGTGTTTAAATTGAAACTATACTGTCAACATGATATGTGTAATGTTGTTTTATTGAGAATGTATTCATACAAAAATAAACATATTTTATCCACAATCACTGTACTTATATGAAAAATGTCAATGTTAGTAAAGTAGATAAGCTTAAGATTAATATGAACTATATTTTATGGCCACAAACTAAGGATCTAATGATTTGCCTGTCAGCATATCATGGTCCCAGCACATCATAGTCATTGCTATTTGCATGAAATTGAAAATCATGGAACGCACATGATGGTAATTGCTCAGTTCAGCTCAGGGCTGCTGTTCAATCTGATGTGCGTTAATAGTAACTAATTTAACTATCTATGCAGCCTAGTAAAGCTTGTCTCACAACCCTACATACCACAAAGGTTTAACATCAGTGTACACATCAATTCAGTGATGTGCCACATTGATCTCCATCATTATCAGAAGTAAAAAGTTGATAGAGAGGTCAATTAAAAATGATCATATTATCCTGTAGATTTCAGAAAGATAACCCACTTTAAATGCTTGACCCAAAACCTGTTGAAAAGTTGTAAATATGCTAATTTCTGCTTCAGGAATTTAGCAGGGTGTGGAAAGTACAGAATAAATCCTCTGCAGTCGATGCCAGGTGGATGCAGGAGGGTCTCTGGTAGTTGGATTTAAGAGTGATCCCAACGTCCCAGGGCACTGAATTTTTTTTTTAAATATTATGGGAAACTGAGATGGCAAACTAGAAATAACAATTTAGGGCCATTGAGTTGACATTCACAATCCAGGTTTATTCTGTGATACATCTTTTAAATAAATAAATTCTGTTAAATTAGATTGTTGACTTGGAACCTCATGGTAATGCATCTTTTATAATGGCAAAAGTGCAAAAATGTAATATCTACGTGGAATGACAGTAGAGTTCATTTATTTCATTTATATTTTATTAAATATTGCCTATACATTTTTACAAGTAGCACTTTAGTATAGTATATTTTAGATTACTATATATCAGAATAGGGCAGGATGATATCAACAAAAATCAGTATTGCGATAAGTGGACCCAATTACCTTGATAGCAATATATATCGCTGTCAAGGTACTTCTTAATGTTAATTACACTAATTCAGTTAGCAGAATGTCTTAACTGCATTAGAATAAGGCACAACTGTACTCTGGCTTTTTTAACACAAAGTTATTGCAATATATATTGTTATAGATACTGTTATTGTTGAAATCGCCCAGACCCAAATCAGAATCAGATTTACTCAACTAGAACTTTCAAACCTATATTTTACTTGGTGTTGTGTTCCTAATGGTAGACAACAGGAAGTGACAGAATATACAATATCTATTGCGTCATATACTGCACAATATTCAATTACATCAACCTTCTTTCTTCTTTACAAATTGAGAATTACTAGAAAAAAAGACCACTGCACAAAGCTGCAAGTGTTGCATCAGTGTGCTTTCAATTGAAATGATTTAAAATGTAGAGCTGGGTATTAATATATAAAATGGAGTCAGTGTTTTCCTGCCATCTACTGTTCAAAACATGTCCCGAAGAGACAGTTAAGAGTATTTTGGGATTTGACATCTGTATTGAAGTACACCACTGCCAAATCGACAGCTATTTAAAATAAATATATTTAACCTTTATTGAAACAGAGTCAGATTAAGGTGAGAGGAAAGTACATTTAACAGCTGAGCCGTGTATGACAGCAATATAAAAAGATAGAGCAAGATAATATATGCAGTATATATACTGTACATGTAAATTGAAAAGGAAAAACACAGAAAACACTTAGACATGAAAAGCAATCAAAGTTAACAGTAAAAAGATGATGCATCAAACATTTCAACTGCTTTATACCAATCCTTTTAACTTAAAGTTCCTCTGCAAGGCATTCCATGAGTTTGGGACATGGTAGTTTAAAGCAGTTTTACCCAACCTAGAGTTAGCCCTCTGTATCTTTAGTATTAGTCTCGTGAGGGCGTCTGATAACAGCTTTTTATGAATTTTTGAGGTGAAGACAGCCTTACCTATAAACATTAACCAATGTCAGGAGCTTCTTGGAATTCACAGCCTACTGAGGTGTATAAGAGACAATGTGTGTGAACGTTTGCACCAGTAATAAAATGCAATGTAGAGGTCTCAGCACCAACACTTAAGCGTGTATATAAAGCACATGACCATAATGAAACACAGGTATTATTCTGAGAAGACAGATTAGATTTGTTTTTATGAAGGAAAACAATTTTAATATTCAACTTCTTAACCAACTCAGTAATGTGTGTTTAAAAGACCAGACTGCAAGGTATTTATAGGTGGAGACACATTTTATGACAGAAGGGTCCAAGTTAGTTATTTTAAAATCACCCATTTACATTTAGTACCAATTTAAGAGTAACAAGTAAACATTTTTATTATTGGAAATCAGAATGTGTGCATGTGAGAGAGCAGCCAAATACAGAGTCATCAGCATAAACATTTAAATGACTGATTCTGACAGAATTTCAGATATCATTAATATACACAGTGAACTGTTTAGGACCTACAACACAGCCCGGTTGAACTATTTTGTGGACATCAAAAAAAGTAGATTTGGCCTTGTCTACTAAAATAGCGAGAGATGCAAAATAATGTGTTTGGCAGTTCAATAAATATAGCAAGACAACTGAATTTATTCCTGAATTACATACTTGTATAATTTCTAATATCATACTGACATTATGAACATATTATTTATCTCTTTCTATTAGAAAAGAGTCCCAAGCACGCGCTGGAAACGCACTGGCACGCACTGGACACGCACTGGACACGCACTGGACACGCACTGGACACGCACTGGCACGCACTGGACACGCAGGTGTACAGTTTCTCCTTTCAGTGTGTACATCGAATCCTCCCTAATCCATCAGGATGAGGCAGTGGTATGCTGCATTACCTGAGCAGTGCAGTGTTTGATCTGCGTAAAAGCATTCATAAAAGTGACAGATACTGCAAGTTACACATTCCAAAAGTACCATATCTACAGAACAAGACAATCTTCCTGACGTTCGGGTCTGAGTTTCAGAGCTGATTCTACTTACAAATGAATATTGTGGCCTATGTCGTTTTTGTCCAAGCTTGTGTTGTTACATAAATGACAACATAGCATAAATCACTGGTTCTCAAACTGTGGTATGTGTCCCACATGGTCGTACACTGTGCTCCCTTTAATGGATATATATTCAGTGACATATTTTCTGTGGTACGTGGTGTAAAAGGTTTGAGAACCACTGGCATAAATAATAACAACAGTTGTAATTTGTTTTAAATTCTCTGCTTGAGACACGCAAAACCTCCTCTTGACACACAATTATGAGCCAGGCTCTCGTTCCGGGTGGCTTTAGCACCGTTAGTGATATTAAGGTGGCGAGCCACGCTGCTTATAGACCTGAGTGCCGTGGTTCATTTCTCTTAGAGACTATTTCATTTAATTTGTTCGTCTGCTATTCGTGATTAATTGTGCCTCAGGGCTTCATGAACAACTATGATGTGTCCACAGAAACATATATAATGCCAAAGGCAGAGTTAAGAAGAATTACATGGGTCTAATAGAAAATCTCCCGCCACTATCCAGCTAGCTCACGCTAGGTTAAGATAACTGTCCTCTGCTTTGCGGATCATCTGGAGCATTTTAATCTACACTGTAAAGCGAGCTTGCTGCACGTTGTTAATTCGTTTCAACAAGCTCACCCTGTGTTGGATTTAACCAACCAGGAAGACCAGCCGTGTTTGAAGCAGGAATTATTTTAACTTAGCGGCTTTTATCTACAGCAGGACAAAAACGCCACGGAATACATTAGTAAACCTATCATTATACCCTGGGTGGTTTGAGTCGTGCATGTTGATTGGCTGAAGAAATCTGCTATATCAATCCATATTGCATGGGAATACTGTTGTAATTCTACTGTTGTAATTCTACTGTTGTAATTCTACTGTTGTAATTCTACTGGAAACCAGTGTATAACAGCAGTAAGGTGTTTCAGATGGATCAGACCACCTTATTGAAGGGGAAAAAACAGTATAATCCCTTTTAAAGGGGTGTTGAGGTGTTTACCTGAGACAAGGCCTTTATAGTACGATGTTTAACCAGTGGAGACTGTCCGTCATCTGACTGACACAGATTCAATATTACCCTCATGTTCGGCTGTTTCACAAGTTCTGAACCCTAAGACACGAAGGACAACACACAACAACATTGCCAAGTGTTATATCACATGGGCTGGAGTTACTTTACCCTCGGTTTCTCAACTCGGTCTTTGATTTGGACCAAGGCCAAGTGTCATTCACCCCAAATGCGTGTGGAGCTGAACTCAAAACAAATGTGTTTGGTTGCTCTGCGAGGACAAGGTCACGTATAATAAGAACTAACAGCGTTGAAGGTGATGTAGTTGTTATGGAACTTGCCTGCGCAACAGTGAAACCAGCGGAACTGTCCCAAAAGTGTAAATCCTGCCCATAGGGTACTCTGGGACAGGCATGAGCAAACAATATGCAGTATTCAAATGATGTGACAAACTATTTCAACCCGAGCCCTATAACATTTACAGTCCTGTCAGAATCATGGGGCAGTGTGAAATGTAAATGTCCCAATCAACATTGAATTGTCATTTAGAGTCAGGTACAATAACGGATGTAGGCTATTACTTAGAAACCAGCCCATGCTTACACAAATGTTGCCTGAATATATTAATCATACTAGACTATATTACAAATTAGAAGATTCTGTATTTGTGGTAAACAATGAATGTCAACATACAATACTAGGGTTTTAACTTATTTCATCTAATCTATAATTGTGTAGTAGCCTGGACCCTGTAATTCATTCCCCTGGTTATCAGCTGTTGTTGAAGGCTGTCGCGGTCTGACTGGTTCCATGCAACTACATCACTTCCTCCACTCTCAGTACTGTCTGAACTCAGTCCTTATGATCCTTTTGATTTTGATTAAACTAATACAGACAACAGTTTTTACACTGTTCGTAGTATACAGTTGATTTGTTTGGAAGTTACATTTCTATTTTAAACTTGTAGGTATAAAAATATATATTGCTTAATTAACTTTCAAAGGCGCAAATTAGCAAAATTATATTTTGAATTTTTTTGTAATAGGGTATATTGTGTGGATTGATTGGATTTTTAAAATGTACTAATGTATTAATTAAATCCACAAAAAATGTGGGGAAAGTGAACGGGGCTGAATTCTGTACTTGCCCAAGGCACTGTATATTTTATGTTTAGTTTGGCTTATTTATGTATTTTAGTTAAATCTTGTAAAATAAAATAAAATGTATACTTATAAGATTATTCTTTGGAAAGAAAAGTGAGTGTGATTAAAAAGTCACGAAAAATAATAAAAAATGGCAAAACAATGTCATAACAACAACAGCCATAGATTTGTCATACATATGATTGTCATCACACTGTTATAACATTATGTCCTAACCCTGTTGCTATATTAATGAATGTAGGCTAATCCATGTCAGAAGTGTCCATAACATTGTCACTACTGTCCAGGATGAAAGTAGTAAGAAAAGGAGCCCCTCCATGTGAATACTGGATGACTGAAAGGTTACTTGGGGATTTTGGCAATAATGGCCTTCATCTACTTCTCAAGATTCAGATTAAGTTATTGGTACCATTTGTCCATATCTGTTTCCAGCAAAAAAAAAAAAACCTTTTGGTAGTTGCAAGTCAATTTTAACTAGCATTAGTCTATAGCTTGAAGTCCAAAAACACTTTAAAAACATCACTGTAGATGGCAATGTCCTTCAACCTGGACACTATACCACGAATAAAGTGTTCCAGTGTAAAGACTGAAAAGCAGGTATTTTAAGTGCACATGACACCGACTGTGCACTCCCCATCACCTGACCACGAGTGCCATTGGCGTGTGACGGGATGGTTCTCTCGGTTGGCTAATGTTAGCGGGACCGAGGACAAGAAGCCTCACGACCTGAATTAGTGTGAGCCATTGATGACCCCGCCTGCTAAATACGACTTTTATGAACATACCCTCAGGCACAGAGCCTGAGGCTGTTTTTAGAAGAACTGTAAGTAACACCTCACTTGGCAGTGTTTCTTCTACGCAAAAACATGTGTCAAGGAATTTGTGCGGTGTATTTTCTCATTTCATTGGAGCGGTCAAGTGACATGTGGTCTGAAAGAAATGGCATGGATGATGCTGTGTGTTAAAAACAACCAATAACCAATTACATCATAGTGTAATTCAAGTTTAGCTCAGCTTTGGTAAAGGCTGTAAAGATTAGAGTAAACCATACTATAGGTTGGAAATGGTGCATCTAAGACAACCCCTGACAGCTTAATGGGGGACATTTACATAAATTCATAATAGATTACCAATTTTGCCATCAGCCTACATGCAGTACCCAACAATGACCAAGCGAAAACACGTTCCTTGACATTTGTGCACATTTATTAGAATAAAAATGAAATGCCTCTTGCATGGATCACAGCTTGTCTTCTTGGGTATGCCTCTGCTAGTTTTTCACATCTGGATTTGGGCAGTTTCCCATCTTTCCTTGTAGGTCCTCTAAATGTGTGGATAGGGAACATCGTGAACAGTGATCTTCGGGTCTCCCCACAGATGTTCAACAGGGTTCAAGACCAGGCTTTGGCTGGGCCACTCAAGGACATTCACAGACTTGTCCAAAAGCCACTCCTGCGTTCTTGGCTTGTGTTAGCTTGTCCTAGCATTTCATTCTGGCTGGGTCTCCCATCTCTGAAGCTCTGTTAGAGCGGTCGTTGGGTTCATCACCTCCTTGACATAGATCCTTATTGCCCGGTTATTTAGTTAGTCCAAACAGCCAGCTCCAGGAAGAGTATTTGTCTTTCTAAATCATGTCCAATCAATGTCATTTTCCACAGGTGGACTCCAATCCAGTACCACAGCCATTTCAAGGACGTTCAAAGGACACAAGATGAATATTAACTCATATTGGAGGGTCAAGGCAAAAGGACTGAATAACTGTGTACAGATATTTCAGTTTTACATTTTTAATGAATTGGCATTGGCCAAAACTTTCTATTTTAATTTTTTATGGGGTATCATGAGTAGATTGATAGCAAAAATATATATTTAATCAATTAGAAATTTTACCTAAAATAATATTTAACCTATTTATGTCTCATGGTTGACAGGCTTTTCTACTCTTGTCCTGTGTGTTCTTTGGACTAAATCCCCCTCTAGAAAATACAGTATATTTCACACTTACTGTCTCCACACACCTCTCTCCTTCTCCTCCTCTCTCTCTTCTATTCCTCCTCTCTTTCTCTCTCGTCTGTCTAACACCCTTACGCCTCGCCCATAATATCTACATAACAGCATTAGATACTGTATGTAGCAAAATATTCCCTGGAATGTTAGGCTATAATGATACTCCAACAATACACTTCTTTACATTGACAAATCAGTCAGGGTGAGAAGACGCACTTTCTCTTGAGCAGGACTGATGAGGGTTCAAGAAATTGATTTGTGTTTTAACGACATTGTCAAACAGGGATATGTTTATTTTCACAGCAAGCATTTATGGGTAAGTGCTTGCTTTGAACCAACCTATGTCTTTGTCCAATTTCAAAGTTGTCTGCAACCCCTGAGGTCAGAGTGGAAGAACGTGTCAACAGAGTGGATGGATAAAGAAGCTGTCATGTATAAATGTGTGTAGTGTAAATATGTATTTTCTTCAAAGGACAATCATTTCAACAGGGGGCACTGAGTGTTCTCTAGCCTACCATTTAATAGGGACCCAATATTTACTTTTTTTCTAAGATCAAGAAGAGGAAATTCAGAGCGAAACATTATGAGGGGCATTCTTTTCTCAGTCATTCTTTGTGTTCTGCAGATCTATCGGAGGTTCTGGCTCATTCTCAGAACAGCCTCTACTAAAGGACCCAGGCGACTGGAACAGTTCTCAAAGGAACAAGCAGCTAACTGTCAATGTAAGCACAAAGTAAGCACTCCACTATTTTAGCGGTGCCAAAGCGGAATTTGTTATTTGCTGAAAACTATACAACATCTGTACACATTTATTTTATTTGTTCAGATAAATACATAGAAATTCACAATTTTATTGTGAATGTAATAATGTAATAAATATGTAATAATACCAGCAACCTGATAAAGAATGTGTAGGTTGAAGGTGCCGTTGTAGTTAAATAACAAAACCTTTATTACTGAAGATCGTGTTTGGAAGCAGCAAACAGTGACTGGACATTTACCTTCTTTCATTGGTTTACATGTCCTACATCTTTTCAGGAGAAAGGACTCACAGAATTAAGAACTGTTAGCAGACCCCTGCAGGAGAAGAAGAAAAACACGATCATTCTGACTTCCAAGGATGACTCACAAAAGGATTTTGCATGTGATTCAGGTGAGTCACTCAAACTCAAAGATTTGAATTTAACAGAACTGAGTCAACTAGAACTAACTTTAGCAATCTAACTAACTAGAAATAATTAACAATTAAAGCTGTGAGCAGCGTTTCAGGGGGCCAAGCGGGGCATAGGAAGCATCTCACTGCTTGCTCTCACTAGAGAAACGTGTTGCAATTTAAAAATGCTCAATTGCGCTAGTAGTCAGGATGTCCAATCGAAGGAGAGGAAATCAAAACAAAACAAAAGACCTTGAAACCAGAAAAGGAATCAGGCAATCCTAGTTCAGGCGATTAGGAGGGATGAATATTGTTGTGGCTGGCAGGTTTCAATCCCTGATTTTTTGCTATGTGGCAGACTGTCTTTAATCATTACACTATTTAAACAGCAGAATGCAACTTCTACCTCAGCCATTACATTTTTGTTGAAATAACATGGACAAAATAACATTTATTAACGGAACTAAAGAGTAGTCTTGCACAAAGACTATATAGCTAATAGCTATACATCCTACATATAACAAAATCACTGACTCCAATCACTCCATGGCTGGTTCATTTCTTTGGAAAACAATAACAGCATAAAAGTGTCACGTAATACAATTATTCTCGCAAATAAATGAAAATCATGGTATTTCACATATGTATTGTTGTGTGAAGGCTGAAAAGCACCTAGTGGAAAAGCATTTATGAGATACAGAATTTGGAACGTCTGAGAAGGGAATCGAACTAAGGCACGATATTGAAGGACCAGGATGTTCCCACTACACCACAGGGCCAGCTGACAGACTGAATAGTCTCATTGGGTTGTGATCTATAATAACCAAAATAGCACACACAGATGCATATTTTGAAGATCCACCAGAAACATTTACAATAATATAACTTTTAAAGACAATGGTCCAGTCGTCCTTTACACCAATTGTCATCCAAATCCATTCAGCTGTTTCGCAAGAAATGTTGTTTAAGTGTGTTTTTATTAACAGCAAAATCGTGAGAAACATCAGTGATGTTTATAGCGCCCCCAAGAGGTATTTCTGTATGAGACTTTCTGTCCATTCTTGAGAGACACATGTACTAGTATGTTTCGTTTCATAGCTGTTTGATATTCCATTTGGGATTAATGGACGTCCAAGGTCATAGACCCGCCCAGCTCAATTTGATTAGCTGATTTCGGCCGTACTATTTGAGATATCAACTTTCCTTACATAACTTTTAAAGATAATGGTTCAAAGGTCATTTACACCAAACGGCATGCAAATCCGTTCAGTGGTCTCGGAGGAGATGTCGTTAACGTGTTTTCACCAAATTCAAAATGGAGGAAAATCCAAGGGGCGAATTTGAAAGACCCCAGAGACTTTTTTGGTCAGCATGAGAAGGGGCATGTATGGAACTTGGCTGCATGACTCTAGACATATCGGTCATGAGATATGCATGCTCAAACCTTCAACATTTGACTAAGCGCTACAGCGCCACCATGGGGTGTATGGGCTCTAATATGGTGTATGGGCATATCAATATTTTGGATCTATAAAATATTTGGATCTATATATACAAAAATGCATTTCACTTCAATTAATCTCATTGCATTCACTTCTGTTTTTTCCAGAGCAGTTTCACGTATTTCTAAAGCCATCAACTTCTATGGAGTTCTACAGAGAATGTATCCTTCAGTTCTCATGTGATGCGCTCTGGCTGTGGGACTCCCGGAATCCTTGTCGGAAAATCACATCATGGCCCCTGAAGGCTTTGCGCCGTTACGGTCGGAGTCAAACCTGGTTCACCTTCGAAGCTGGCAGGTGAGGATCTCAATGGCATAATAGAGAATGTTTTGTATGTGGATTCAAAACCCAATATACTGTAGCTACATCTAAACCCAAGTTTATTTATATAGCATATTTATAAACCCTATAGAATGCGCTTTCAGCTGTCAAATAATGTACTATTTAATGAAGCGGCCAGCTGCTGCTATGTACAGTGTTGTGCATATTTTTGCTTTATCCTCTTGCTATATTTTTGATGTGTGTACATTTTTCTTCTTAAATTCTCACTACATAGCTGTAGTGTTCTGTTCCACCATTCATAAGCTTATTGCACTCATGTATCTATAATATTCAATAACTACCAATTGCTGCAAGTTTACACTGTTATGTATATTACTGCCATATCTAGTAATGTTTTACAGTACTGTTTTTTTTCAACTGCTACTTGTGTACAGTTTTATGTATATTGTTGCTTTATTTTATTATTATTTTCTGTCTAGCTATATTTTTGCTTATATTCTCTTCTTCTTAACTCTAACTATGTAGTTGTTGGGTGCCATGTCACAAGACTTTCATTGTGCAGGATGACTGCCTGTGCTACCTGAATTTGCTGCAGGTACTGCCTCATGCTACAAGCAATGACAAGGACACTAGCAAAACACAAAAGTAGAGAAGACTCAGTCAGGAAGGATAAGGAACGAGCAATTGTCTGTGGCCACCTCCTGCAAAACCATTCCCTTTGTGGGGGATGTCTTGCTGTTGCCTTTCCAGTGCACCTCTTGTCACTTTCATTTGCACCAAAACATTGATTCACAATCGTTAATGCTAGATTGATGTCCCTGAAGTTTAACTGACCTGGTGTTATGCTGTGATGATTACGTGTTCCTAAAAATGTTTGGAGCAGTGTATGAAAGAGATCCAGAAACGCTGCCACCTTCTCTGGGCCCAAGATCATTTAAGTTGGACTAAGGTGAATTGGAAAACTGTCCTGTGGTCTAACAAATCAAAATTAGAAATTATTTTGGGGAATCATGGATGCCGTGTCCTCTGGATTAAAGAGGAGAGGGACCATATAAGCACACAGTTCAAAAGCCAGCATCCGTGATGGTATGGGGATGGATTAGTGCACATGGCATGGGTGACTTGCACATCTGTGAAGGCACCAATAATGCTGAACAATATATACAGGTTTTGGAGCAACATGATGCCATCCAGATTACGTATTATATACTTATTTAAGCAAGACAATGCCAAACTACATTCTGCATGTATTAAAACAGCATGGCTCCGTAATAAAAGAGTCAGAGTGCTAAACTGGCCTGCCTGCAGTCCAGACCTGTCCCCCGGTAAAAACTGTCCCCCATTATGAAACAAAGAAATATGAAAAAAGAGGACCCCAAACTGTTGAGCTTTATTACTCTGAAAATTATAATTTTCAGAGTAATAATGATGCAACACAGTGGTGATGCAACGCAGTGGTAAACATGCCCCTGTCCAAACCTTTTTTAAATGTGTTGCTGGCAATAACTTATCTCCGTTTCAAATCGTCAGTTGTGGTGGCAATTGCTGATTTAATTTTCCACTTGATACACGAGTGGTGGAAAAGTGTTTGGATGAGTGGTGGAAAAGAGTTTGGATGAGTGGTGGAAAAGTGTTTGGATGAGTGGTGGAAAAGTGTTTGGATGAGTGGTGGAAAAGAGTTTGGATGAGTGGTGGATAAGAGTTTGGATGAGTGGTGGAAAAGTGTTTGGATGAGTGGTGGAAAAGTGTTTGGATGAGTGGTGGAAAAGTGTTTGGATGAGTGGTGGATAAGAGTTTGGATGAGTGGTGCAAAAGTGTTTGGATGAGTGGTGGAAAAGTGTTTGGATGAGTGGTGGAAATGTGTTTGGATGAGTGGTGGATAAGAGTTTGGATGAGTGGTGGAAAAGTGTTTGGAATTTCAATCTCCACCCCGCTCATTTGTGTTTTCATGAATCCACCAGCTCTGTGTGATTCATGCAAAAAAAGATGAAAGGAGAGAATGTGTTATCCAAGAGGTTAGGGGTCGACTGTGACTTGTTAAGGGAATGTGTATCCCAAATGACACATTCTCCACTGGGATTCCAGTGACATTTTGCATGGATGCAATGATTCCGTCCAATTCGTCACGAGAATTAACTACCGGGGGGTGGGGTGTTTGTTGGCATATCACTTGACTGAAACGTATTACGCGGTCGTTTGTTTAAATTGCTAACCTATTTGTCTATGCAAACACCCTAAATCTGTCTCTGTGTACATTAACACAACAATCACCAAATAATATTTACTCCTCTAACTAAATTGTGAATGGTCAAGTGATGTGCTTCTGAAGGGCCCCAGCCTGTCGGCCATTCATCACCAGTGACCACAGAGTAGTATACTTTTATTACATATTCCTGGCAGGTCACCTGATCATACTAGTCTTTCAAATGCTAACTGTTGTTGTGATTAAGTTGACGCTATCGATTATAAAATATACAGTACAGTGCATCCAAATCGATTACTTTAAGCTTTACAAGAAATCCAAGGATCCTGTGTGTAGTTGTGTGGCCTCAACTACAGTTAATGAATTACAGTAAATGGATTACGGTAAATGGATTACAGTAAATGCTGGAACATTTGACAGTATTCTAACTCAGGTCTGCACAGTCATGTATAATTTCCTCCCATTAATGCCTGATTTTAGCAAATGTATTTAAACACTGGAATGAGCCTCTAGGAGAATAGCAACATGGCAGCATCCCAAGGCCTAAATGACTTTTTCCATCTTCAAAATGGTAACTCGGGAGAGGAGAGTCATCCATTCAGGCGAGTACGTCTTGGTGTGTGAGAGGACGGGTATGAAGCCCATCTTCTTATACAGGGCCACAGCAGACACCTGGGTGGAACTGGTTTCCAGGACGACCTTAGAGAACCCTCGCTCCTTACAAAAGTCAACAATTGTTTGTGTGATCCTGGAACCGAGCCCCATCCGACGGCACCTCGGCGATACGATCATCCTGAACAGTTCGCCGCACATCTCCCCCTCTCGTCCGCCTTCGACCTTCTTGGCCACAATGGCCCCCATACCCAGAATCTCCACTCGGCCGTTGACTTCGGCCTCAGCCACCCAGAAGCAGTTATTCGGGGAGGTCAGGTAGCACCCCGGGATGTCCTGCATGTCGGTGCGCAGCCTCTCCCTGACGAAGGCGGCGTACAGCTCCCAGCAACAGTAGTAGATCAGACCTACCCAGGCTCCTGGCAGCAGCAGGGCCCAGGGGGCGGTCAAGCCTCCCAGCAGACAACCAGCCAGTGAAAGGAGCAGGCTGATCCCCACATGGAGAGGGTCGCTCACGGCTCTGTAGAACGAGGGATTGATGTGCTCCAAGATGCCTTCCCTGAACAGTGCCAGGACAGATTCCTTGTCGGAAGGTCTGTATCGACGGACCACCAGATGCACTGTGTGGGGAAAGAGTACATGGGTTTGGTTACTGAACAGAAATATAAACGTTAAGTTCAACCATTTCAAATATCTAACAGAGTTACTGTTCATGATTTAAATTCATTATGCCCTGCACTAAGGATTTGATGTGAGCTCATTAACATGCAACCAAAACTTATTTTGTTCAGTGCATATCCCCAAAGGGCAAGCTAAAGCCTGTGGATAATTCCAGTATTATACCATATTATGCATTAAATTAACTAAATAATAATATATGAAAAGAAAGAAATTAACTAATTAAAAGTTCTAGGGAGATTTAGATTTTCTAAACAATATAGTACAATACCAATTAGTTCAGAAAAGCCATTATAGTGTTTCATATTTACAGTTATAACACAGAAAGAACAAGCCACAACGAGTAGTTTTGATAACTACGTAATATTGTAATATCCCACTAATACTTCACAAGACAAATAGTACATGATTGGCATAATTTACTTATCTTATGTATGCCTGTTTTAGGCTAACTTACTTTTTGAGATGTTGTCTGTGCACTTATCCTCTATTCCAGTGTCAGCGTTGTGACAAGTGCGCTACTAACGGGTAAAAAGCGGTTTCACAATTACGAAAACTGAAGACTAATCGCTGAGTTTAAACATAACCGGTGTTTAATTATAAACTCGAACACTTCGTTTATGCGTGCGAAGTCCACACCATCAACTGACCCAATCAAACTGCTCTAATTTCTAAATCCATAAACAAAACTGCAAAATAAACCAGAGGAGGCTATCTACACGTTACATTAATGTAACAACGTTACAATAGAGATTTTCAGATTAATCAAAAACATCACGCATGTATTGTAGCCCACTTAGCTCAATACCAATTTTATTACACGCAAAATTCCTGTACGCTTCCAGATAACATCCGGCGTCATCACGTGATTTCCTTATGGCATGGCCAGGGGTGTGTTCATTCAGCTTGAAGGTTTGCTAAATCCCGGTATTTTTTGTACTGAACGAACTGTTTCCACAAAACTTAATACACCTGAGTTAAGGGACGTTTGCTACCGTTTGGGTGAACGTGTATTCGCGAAGCATTCACATCCAGAATTGTTCTGTGTAATATGTTATTTCTTTGTTTCATCTCATTACATTTCTTATGTTATTTTTTTAACATAATTTGGTGCATGCATCAACTAGTCAGGGCAGCAATAGCACGAATGCACACACATTACTTCCTCACCAAACAAGTAGAAACTTAATTTCAATCAACTAAACCTAGGCCTACAATCTAGCTTGGTCCCACAATTAGAAATATAGCTAAATATTAGCTAAATAGCTGTGGAAACTATTGCATGACAGAAAGGTTAATTACAATGCACATTAGGGCTTTTCAACAAGACGTTTCTCATCTACAAAGGTAGGTAGGTGTATATTGTTCAATACAGTACATAGCAGTGTATAATGTTATAGGAATGTTATAATGTTATATGTCATAATAGGTGAATAATGTTTTGGGGGAGTTTGGTAAGGTCAGTTTACTTTGTGGAACTGTACTAGTTGTAATGGTTTACTTTTTAAATAAATTTGCTGCTAGCAAGGAACACATTTTAACTCCTGGATGGTAAATAGAGACCTTTGGCATTCTAGTTGTCAATTTGTTGAGGTAATCTGAAGAGATTTCACCCCATGCTTTCTGTAGCACCTCCCACAAGTAGGATTGGCTTGATGGGTACTTCTCACGTACCATACGGTCAAGCTGCTCCCACAACAGCTCAATAGGGTTGAGTTCTGGTGACCGTGCTGGCCACTCCATTATAGACAGACCGCCAGCTGACTGCTTCTTCCCTAAATAGTTATTGCATAGTTTGGAGCTGTGCTTTGGGTCATTGTCCTGTTGTCGGAGGACATTTGCACCAATCAAGCAGTGTCCACAGGCGTTGAAGAATGGAGTGAGAGTCTTCCTTCGTCAAAATCCCTTTTACCATGTACAAATCTCCCACTTTACCATCAGCAAAGCACCCCAGACCATCCCATTGCCTCCACCATGCTTGACAGATGGTGCCAAGCACCCCTTCTGCATCTTTTTACATGGTCTGCATCTGACAAATGCTCTTTGTGATCCGAACACCAATCACGTGTCTGTCCATGATCACATTTTTCCAATCTTCACCCTGTCCAGTGTCTATGCTCTTTTGCCCATCTTAATCTTTTCATTTTATTGGCCAGTCTGAGATATGGCTTTTTCTTGGTAACTCTGTCTAGAGATCCAGCATCTGAGAGTCACTTCTTTACTGTTGACATTGACACTGGTGTTTTGCTGGTACTATTTAATGAATCTGCAATATGAGAACCTGTGAGGCGTCTGTTTTTCAAAACTGACGCTCTAATGTATTTGTCCTCTTGATCAGTTGTGCACTGCAGCCTCCCTTTCCTCTTTCTATTCTGGTTAGAGATAGTCTGTGCTGTTCTGTGAATGTTCTGTGAATAGACTGACAAGTTTCAGTAGAAAGTTCTTTGAGGATTCCTCTAAACGAAACCCACAATTGCTGATGCTCCAGATATATAGTCTAAATAAGGCCATTTGTATTGCTTCTTTATTCAGCACAACAGTTTTCAGCTGTGCTAACATAATTGCAAAAGGGTTTTGTAATGATCAATTAGCCTTTTGAAATAATAAACTTGGATTAGGAAACACAATGTGCCATTGAAACAAAGGAGTGATGGTTGCTGATAATGGGCCTCTGTGGTAGTGTACATTTCACTTTATTAATATAATAATTATTACTTGGCCTATTGAATGTGCTTTACAGTGAAAATACAAAAGCGCTCCAGCGCTTGGATAAACCCGTCAGTCCTTTTGTGAGAAAATACCCTACATCGATGTCTAAACAGCAGCATAAGAACCGATACACAGATTGTTACATTTACACAGAGGTTATTCCTCAGATAGCACCAGAACTTGCATTATGATTGGTGAAAGATAGCAAAATATAAATGTAATAACAAAATAAATCAAAAAGAGAAATATAAAATACATAATAATAATAAAACATAGAATAATAAAATAGAAATAGAATAAAACAAAATAAAACGTCATAAAAACATAGAATGCTATGAGGCTAAACAGTGTGGTTAAGTTTAAGAGCTCAGTCATAGACACATGAAAAGAGAAAATAATGCGTTTTTAACCTGGATTAAGAAATGTACGCGTTTGGTGCATGTCTAAGATCTTCTGGTATATATATATATAAACACATTAAACCCTATGTAATGCGCTTTCAGCTGTCAAATAAAGTACTATTTAATGAAGCGGCCGGCTTCTCAAACTAGACAGTCTAATGTATTTGCCCTCCTCTTCAGCTGAGCACCGGGGCCTCCTACAACACTTTCTATTCTGCTTAGACAGTTTGCTCTGTCCTGTGAAGGGGTACTACACATTGCTGTACGAGATCTTGGTCATTTCTCACATGGAATAGCCTTCATTTCTCTGAACAAGTATAGACTGATGAGTTTCAGAAGAAAGTTATTTGTTTCTGGCCATTTTGAGCCCAAACCCATGAACGCTGATGCTGAAGATACTGAACCAGTCCAAAGAAGGCCGGTTTTGTTGCTTCTTTAATCAGCACAACCGTTTTCTGCTGTGCTAAAATAATCATGAAAGGGTTTTCTAATGATCAATTAGCCTTTTAAAATGATAAAATTGGATTAGCAAACACAATGTGCCATTGAAACAAAGGAGTGATGGTTGCTGATAATGGGCCTCTGTACACTTTAGATATTCCACTGAAAATCAGCCATTTCCAGTTATAATAGTAATTTCCAACATTAACAATGTCTACACTGTATTTCGGATCAATTTGATGTAAATGTAATGATAAAAAAATGCCTTTCTTTCAAAAACAAGGGCATTTCCAGGTGACCCCAAACGTTTGAATGGTACTGTACATTTCACTTTATTATTATAATAATTATTACTTGGCCTATTACTCATTTATATTTTATGCTATGCATTGAAGGTTTGTGGACGTGAATATCTGACATATTTGGCCCTACATATTAAATGACTCTCAAGTTACTCGGCTTTCAAATATGCAGAAAAGTGCACTTGTCTTATGTTATGCTAAAATGGACATGTATATATGTATGTATATATTCTGTGTAGCATTATATTGTTCTAGCACTTCAGTGATAGTGGAAAGCAGATATTACACGTTGATATTCATGAGAATTGTTGTAGTGTAGCTCAGTCTCCTGATCTTAACGACGGTATCTCGCTCTAGGACCCAGACGCGTCGCTGTTTCCAGACACCGGTTGATGTGATATCTTTCTCATCATTCAATATCTTATACGAACGAACGAAACCACGCAGTTTTAAAAGACAACATATTGGGAAACTTATTGCAGATAGAGAGCTGGTCGATGATACCTTGGACATTTACCCCGGTCGGTATATCTCAGTAGATGACAGGAGAGTCTGCCTGTCTACGTCTGTATACTCCGTGAATTCCTCCACCCGGTCTCAGCCAAGGCTGGAGACCCGCCGCCTCTCTTCTATTTGTGAGGTACCGACGGCGACACGATGAGCCAGCGGTTCACCGTGACCGCCTTCTCCAGGAGCGACGGCGACCGGAACGTGTCAGACATCCAGGGCGAGGTGAACCAACTGTTCGAGGGAGATGAACCCACCCCGAGCTCTTCAAACAAAGAGGTGTCTTTCAACACCGAGGTGGTGGTGATGGAAGGTAGGATGCACGCGTCGGTTGTATTGTGCGCTATGCTACGTTGCTAAAGCCTGGATGCTTGGAGGTCAGCCCGGTGCCACCATAGTGCCTGTGAACAGATGTGTGTGACCTGAATTGTAAATGACTGCAGGGGTACCTGGTCAGTAAGGTTCTATTTATCTGGCAACCATTGTGTCAATAGGCTATCCAGCCACAGGTGCAGTGCGCTAAATGTCAACCCCATTACATTTTCTACATGCTTCTCGACATCTTTCAGTTTTCTAAGTTATTGACTAATTAAAATGACTAACATGAAAAAAATACCAAAATAAATTAAATAATAAAACGACTTTATTACAATAGCAAATAACCAAAATATTAACAGCTGCCTGATTGAAATGCCATCATTGAAACATTGCTTTTTGAACGTTTAACGATTTGTTTAAATTTTGTGCTTCTGTTCGGGGATATGGTGTCTCTGAATGTTGAGTCACTCACAGCAGCACACTCTGCAAGAGTAGCGTGGTACGCTACCGGTTCCAGTCCGTGAGTGTGCATTAATCTCACTGAGGCTGTCTGGCGGCAGCAAAAACAGGTGGATGGAAACACAAATCATTGCAATACAACACCCGTCATCACCAGCAACCCCCTTTCGAGAAGCTTGAAGTGAGTGTGAACCCTGTTTCAGAGTATCTGCTGGTTATCCATTTTTTCCCACAGTGTTTTCTAGTCATTCTACCAGTTTATAGATTGCTGTGGTTTTCTTTGAGAAATAAGGTTCCGCCCAGTTCAGTTCATATGAACCTTTCAGAGCAGATCAGTTGCCATAGTACACTGTTCACTTCATCATAAGCGTCGGTTCAGTCAAGGGCTTCGTCAATGCAAACACTTTAGGAAACAAATTTCACCTCAAATTCTATTGTCACTGCTCATTTATCAAATCTGCAATGCAGTCAGTCAGTGTTTGTGTGTGCGTGCGCGTGTGTGTTTGCGTGAGTGAGACACAACATACCCTTTCCCTCTACTAAACTAATTTCAGTATGTTTTTTGTGTCAGATAAGCAAATATTCTTGGTAATCTACAAGTGGTAGGTAGAACCCCCAGAAAACTGTTTTGTAAGTAGAAAAACAACAGGTGAACTGGTTTCATGGAGTCACGCTCCCGTTAAGTTGCTTTCAAATTCATTCTGCACAGTGGCACAGCAACTTCAGTACGAAAACGGCTTAGGCAAGTCCTCCGGTCTTGTAACATATTCAGACGATTGAGAATGTCTGTATACCTTGATGGAAATTAAGGAAAATTACGGGAAAATACGGAATCCAAATAACTGTCATTGTTGTTAATCTTTACCAACGGTGCATAACCCTGTGAATTAGCTATTTTTAGTATGCTATAAAGACGAGACATTGGTCTGGATTGTTAGCTTGGAACTCGTGTTACACAGCGTTAAACATAACCCAGTGACTAATTTCCCCCAATCACGCTAGTTTACTTTCTGAATATTTTTTATTTTATATTGTGTTTCAAACGAAAATGCTTGTTTTAAAGCTGCAGTGTAATAGCAAGACTGTCTGATTATATCCACCTCCATATGTTCCAATCTCCGATTGATACCTCCTGTACAACACATTGGCACCTGACCTTCTCCAGGCTGTCAGGCAAGATAGGTATTGGAGGAGTACAACTGTTTCATATGGGACAGCTAATTCTATCCGATTGCCACAATTAACCGTCCCAACTCCCAACACAGGGCATGTGAGTAATAAATGAAGTCCTTGACGTCCCTGTTAAGTTGTGTCACCGGTGCCACCAAGGGCCACTATTTCTACACCCGTTTGAAGTAGACCCAAAATCCCTCAGTCTCAGTAGCTACTTCTCAGCTTTCCCTTATACGGTTAAATAGATTATGCTGCGTGTTGTAGTCACGCTGACCAAGCAATACAAGTAGGAACAAATGTTGGTAATCTTTTTACATGGATCAGAGGAGGCTTTTCACGGAGGCACTACCTTAGTCGCGAGGAGACGCGGGGGCATGCAAGCCCATGCGAGCCTTGTGGAGGAGGCTCTTGTCTCAGGATCGGCGATAACACAGTTACCATGGCTACAGCACCTTTCATTCTCCATATTACGTTACTAACGGTTTTGCAGCGGGGATGGAAAAAAACCCATTTTGAGACTAATCAAATTATATATGCTATGCTGCATGAAAGAAAAGCTTTTGTTGACATTATTTTTTTTAAATCCATTACTGTGCTGGTAATCATTTTAATGACTTACAGTGTTTTCGCCCTCCCTACGAAAGCTCCTAGGGCTGTTGCGCCTATACCTCCAGATGCCGGTCCAGTCTCAGATGAATGGAGATGTCAGTACGTAACTACACACACATAAGTGAGAAACAATGAAGTTCTGTGCATTACCTTGAAAATAATGTAGCCTTGCCCCTTAGCGGAGTTCATTGCTCCAAGATAATGTACAGAACGTAGGTGTTGATCCATCTTATAGGCTAGCTTACCACAGTTGCCAACAAACAACAACATAAGCAAACACTTACTTGTGGAAATTAGGTATTTTTGTTTAGAGTTATATATTATAGTGATATATATTTCATTATTAGTGAATGTCTGGTTTAGTTTCTACAGCGTCTGTAGTATAGAAACAATCCAGTCATTGATTCGATATAGTTCAATATTGATGGAGGGACGCTACCCAGTCGTTAATTCGATCACTATGCATGCGTTTCCATCAATACAGAATGAATCGACTGAACTACTGGGTCACGTCTGTAGCAACCAAAACGCGAGAAAGCATACATTCACGAATAAATCATGTCAATAAAAACGAAAAGTGAATTGCTTACTTATATTATTGTTCGTAAAAAAAAACTGCGAAATAAACTCCATAAACATTAGCGTAAATCTTTGGCGTTTTATTAAGCGTTGTGTTTTTATGGCCTTTTAAGTCAGGAATTGATGTGCCATATATCTGTCCCCGAGGACATCTAACTGTCACATATGTCAGAAATACTATTTATTGTACAACTCACTTTTAGCCAATAAGATACCAATACTCAACAATACTGTGATAAAATCTTTTTTTAACATGCATTATGGAATACAGGTGAATGTGGTGATGGTGCACTGTTTTAACTTCTGTCACATAAAGTGTTTCATGTTTGCCAGTCTTTTTAAATGTTATACATATTTATTTAACTGTTTTGCCATATTTTCACCTTTCTGTTAAACTGTATGTGTTATATGCAACACAGATAGAGTTCAATATAACATGCTCTTCTCTCCTTAGTTTTCAAAAATAAAATAAATAAGCTGATATTTGACAACTGCACCTACAGAATCCCCTGTGTCTGTCTGTACATGTGTCCCACTGCATTTATTACATTTTTTATTTGTTTATTTGTATTTATCTTACATTATTTATGTTGATCTGTGTACTGTCTCGTCTTACGTTTCAATACCTTTGGCCAGGTCATCCTTGAAAATGAGAATTGGTTGTCAACTAACCTGGTAAAATAACAGTTTAATTAAATTACATAAATACCTCATCATTCCAGTGCGATGAACAGATGTGAATAACAGCAAAGTCTGAATGTACAGTAGCCTTTGCATAAATTACTGTAAATTGGTTGATTCAAGGACTTAATTTGTAGACTTTTAAACCCTGGACCAATTCATCGTTGCAAAATGTTGTAGATATAAAATGGCCATAAGTACAAGACCAAGCATATGTTGCGCTAGTATGAATGCGTGTGTGCGCGTGTGTGTGCATGCATGTTAGTGCATGGATCCATTTCCCACCCTGCAGTTGTGGATGCCAAATGTCCCATTGTGTGATTCTGTGAATGTGTTAGCTTGATGCTGGAGCAACATCCTGGCACAGTGAACACCTTGAGCTTCACCACTTAAACTGCCCAGTCTATATATATTATCCTGTTTCTATTGATCCCAAGTGTGTACGTGTGTGCGTGTGTCTGTATGTGTGTGTGTGTGTGTGTGTGTGTGTGAGATTCGATGCTCTGCAGGTAGAGCCGTTGTCCTTGACATTGCGGAGTTGTGTATTTTTCAATTGGATTGTGTAGACGTGTGTATCGCCTTGCAGTTAACCTTGGCTTTCCCCTTTTGCCCTCCGAGGGACATTTGTGGACAACTTATGGAGCTGTTAGTCATGATGCCGCAGTTTTTTTGACGTAGCCCTGGAACACAATCAGCTGCTTATGCTTTGTCCTAGGACACTCCATTCTGCAGCCAAGAGACATGAGTCTAGTGTTCTCTGCATTCATGTGCTATAGTATGTGAAGTCCTTATTCAATTCCTCACTTTCCAGCAGCGTAAGATGCACAGAATACAATCTCACGGATTGTATGGTGACCTTGTGTAGCAGGCTAGTGTACCACACTGGTGTAGCAGGCACGTTTTGTTAACGATGAGACACTCAAGTTTGTATCACGCAACAGTACTACTACCAGAAAGCAAGCAAAACATCTGTCATACCACCAGGGGAGATATACAGTGGATATAAAAAGTCTACACACCCCTGTTAAAATGCCAGGTTCTTGTGATGTAAAAGAATGAGACAAAGATAAATCATGTCAGAACTTTTTCCACCTTTAATGTGACCTATAACGTGAACAATACAATTGAAAAACAAACTGAAATCTTTGAGGGGGGAAAATAAAAAACAAATAACTCACAATAACCTGGTTGCATAAGTGTGCACACTCTTAAACTAATACTTTGTTGAAGCACTTTTTGATTTTATTGATTTTGGGTAGGAGTCTATTAGCACGGCACATCTTGATGTGGCAATATTTGCCCACTCTTCTTGGCAAAAGCGCTCCAAATCTGTCAGATTGCGAGGACATCTCCTGTGCACAGCCCTCTTCAGATCACCCCACAGATGGGCTCTGAATAATTTTTTTACTGGTTCCTACATGGACACCAGTGTGTGTATGTGTGTAAGTGTGCCCTGGTAGTACTTTAGCCAGAAGACGTGAGACTAGCATGGGAGTTGGCAGGATAATAAGAAGTTATGGATGCTGACCAGTGAAAACAACCTTGTGTTCCATGGCGTTAGGATCAAGTCTTTGTTCTAGAACAATGCCGTGACCACAGGGAGTTTCCAGCATGGAAATTCTTGGACCATACAGTGACGAAAACAAACAAACAAACAAAAAACGACACAAAATGTTTTGCATGGAGAAACGCAATTGCTGTCCACCTACACAAATGAAACCTGAAAGATTGTTTAAAGGTTATGAATGGGCTAATTTGGGATTTTGGCATCCTAGCCGTCTTTCTAGATGAGGGGCAGAATGGGGGCCAGTTATGGGGCGGCCCTTGGGACAGAACCAACCCACAGTTGTTCTATTTTGTCTGCTTGAAGTTTTCAGTAAAAAAAAAGAACAAATACATTGGGGTAAAATGCAGGGGAAAATGATGCTTTCAAGGGACTAAACCAATCTGGCATGCTGCCCTGGAAGACAGGCATCTCTCAGGGGTGTGTGTTAAGTCCCCTCTACCCAACTGGAACACAGGCATCCCTCAGGGGCATGCGTTAAGTCCCCTCCTCTACCCAACTGGAACACAGGCATCCCTCAGGGGCGTGTGTTAAGTCCCCACTCTTGTCATTCATTGTCCTTCTTTGTTATTCATTGGCTACATGCATTTATGTTCTTTCCACCCTTCTTTTTACACTTCTAAAGGTGATACGTGTGCAATGTGTTCTCAATGAGGAAAAGGAGTGAATTGCAAATATAACCTGCCACTCTCCTAATCCACGTCCATGCTGACTTTTAACATTCACTTTCATCCACTCTGTTGTTAGATGAATATTTTTGCTTCATGTGATGAGAAAACATAGAGAAGTGTGTTTCTACTTGAGAGCAGTACAACATATTTCATCCATGCTGTAGCAAGGCACGTGCCCCGAAGGCAGTTGGGTTGGTCTAAAATAGCCTGGGAACCTTTACTTTCAAATCACCACCCAAAACATATTTAGGGAATCTATTCCCAAGTGTTCCTATAAATAAAAATAAAAAAAGCATTTCGTGACCGTTTCTAAACAAATGATTTGTCATTGTCAAATGCAGTCTCTTTATGGGGTCAGCTGTATTTAATATGCATTGTATGAGTGACTTGTCTTCCAACCCCGCGACCATTGGTCCACGTCTGAATCGAGTTGCTCGCCCCCCAGCGGGAGCCTCAAGGCTTTGTGCAAAGCGTGTTAGTAGTTTCTGGCAAAACCCTGTGTCCCTCCCACGGAGACACACAGTATCCATCATCTCACCTGGCAGTGTTGAAGTAGACTCTGTAAACAGTAAAGATCTACTGGTTTTAAGGATCTTGGCAGAGTTAATGTGTGTGAATGATGTGTGAGAACTCTTTGAGACGCTTTCTGTCTGGTGTCTGGTACGAACATCATTCTAACAGCTGTGCCCAGCTTTTTCTGTCACCTGAAGAAGGCAGAGGTCTGAGGCTCTCTCTCTCTCCCTTTTAATGCCACCGTGAAGACGTTAATGGGTTGATAACTAAGTCAGTGTTGGGGACGTACGGCTTTGAGGTGTACCAGGCCTTAAGGATAGTTGATGGAGTTTAATGCATTTATTTTCAGTCAGAACGTTGCCTGAATTAGAATTGTATGCTAATCAGACTTAGTGCTCTAAATAATAAATGTGGCTTTAAAGAACATTTATCCAGTCAATGCTGAGGAAGGCTTAGCAGTGTGTCGGGTCGAAATTACTTGTTTGTGGATTCAATAGCATCTTTATGTTATAATATTTTCTTCCAGAACATTGCCTTGATAGGAATTGAATCCCATTTCTCCATCTAAACATTACTATCTGCAGGATCTAGTCATTTTGTGAATATGTGGCTTTCCAGGGATTTAATCTCAACACCTTTGCAATGATGTGACATGGTGAGAATGTTGAGAGGTCACCCTCATTATGGACAATGGAGTATTAGGTTCATTCAAATTTGATGCCATTTATTGGAAATATACACTATTCTACATTCTTCATTTCCATGTCAGCCCCTTCTCTGTGTTTGTTATCGTTGTCACAATGCTTCTGCCGACAGCCTTTAGTAAGACCCACCCTGCAGATTCCTATCAAGTTTCTTTGGCTAAGCAGATTCAGAACCTATTTTATTGAATTTGATTTAGTCAGCAATAGACAATATACAAAAATAATACTGAATGCATAATACGGTATTGGAATGTACAAACTCTGTAGCATAGAATGATTCATCACTCCTGTTGACATGTTCACTGTACCTTAGAGAGGAACAAATAAGGAAGCGGACGCCTGCCGGGTCCCTAGTGGCCTGGGGCTCGCTAGCAGTCCAGGGCCCCCTAGCGGTCAGGGGCCCTAAGCAACCGCTTATGTCGCTTATGCCTAGGGCCGGCCCTGCTCCCTTTAAACATTTTGTGGTGTCTTTTGGGAACAAATTAGTTGCCAATGCATTTGTTATATACCCCAGTACTCATATTGACGCAAATCCAAAAAAAAACAAAAAACTAACCGAATCATCTTGGGAGGCTCACTCAAAAATGAATGCTTTGGTCCTGGAAAGAGGCCAGCGCGGACCCTGACTGACAAACAGCACGGCTGCTCCGACACTTGTTGCTGTGCATGTGGGACGGGTGGGACCAAGGACCAAGATGACAAATGCCAACAGACAGGAAGCGTTTTAAGCTGACAAACACTTTTCTCTCCATATACCATCGCCCTCCACTACAAATGCCCTGTCAGCTGTGGAGGAATGAATGATACGTTTCTATTTTTCATTTGATTGTTTTCGTGACAGGACGCTAGGATGCAGAGGCTGGAGAGAGGTTTGCAGAGAAAGATAAGAATTTTCCATATCAAACCTTTTCAGTGTGGATCTGATCAAATGAAACAATTCTTTAAAAATAAATACAAATATATGTGAATTGGTATGCCAGTGTTAACAGCACATTAGGCTGGAGAGATTGGCACGTCCATACTGCAGTGTATACTGTGCTTTTATTAGCTTACTGAAGCAACGATGATTGTCGGTGCACATCATGAGAAAATGGAAGGTAATTGCACGAAATTGTAACCGTCAATTATGGACAATTACTGAAAAAAAGAAACTAAATAAAATCTGCAAGCAGTGTTTTTCCACTTCTATGCTGCATTAGAGTGGCTGTTGGTATTCTTTTAGTTCAGGCTAAGCACTGCAATGATGTTTTTCTTTTTCAGAGACAGGTCTCTCGAAAGGTGTGAATGTAAGTGCTTTTCTGAATTATTGGCACTCTTGATAAAAATAATTCAAATAGTATGTGACTATTTTCTTGTTGTTTATCAGCTTAATCACTTCCATGACGACAAGTGTCACCAAACCAAGAACGTAAGCACCTGAAGTTTACTGAATGTTATTGGGACTTTGATTGGAACCAGATTCTATGGACTGAAATTGGGGTTTTATTTTTGTAACAAGACTTTCTTCCCATTTGAATCTAAAAATAAGCTTGTTTAAGATGTTTTCTCTGAGAATGATTATGGTAGCTTGCTGTATTTGCATACAACCTCTTCAGTGTTAATAGTTTCTGTTTATGATACTTCCCTACACTTTATTACAAATTAAACCACTCATCCACCATTGACTTTATAACAAATAGTGGATTGGACCTCCCTTCATGTACATACAGATATATCAATTTATTTACAAAGCCCTCGAAGGTACACTCTATTGGTACCTCTGTGGCCTGCTCTCCTTCACCACCATCAGTTACCAGAAACAGTCTACTAGTTGATAGATACACCTTCACCACCAGCATCAACTAGGTGGTAGATACTTTGTCTTGTTTGCTTGAGTACTTATGACCAAGCAGAACGCACACTTTTAAAACAGCTAAAATGCAGACCAAATCTGAAACAGGGTTGCTCAAAATGACAAATTTCATAAGCACAATGCAAAACAGATTTTAAATAGCTGATATAAAATCAAGTACTCTATTTTGACATCCAAACATGCAACTGTAATCTTATGAAAAGTTAATTGAATCTGTCATTGCACAAAGGCCCAACTACATTCCCTGTTTCCTTGGTGTTCTGTGTCTGTGTGCAGCCCAGTGTGCCATTTAGGTCTCCAAACGGCCAACGTCAAGAATACAAGGTCATAAATCACTACTTTGTGACATCACGGTGTAGCCGTCACTTTTCCCCTGTTAATTTGATTTTTTTCCTTCTTGGTTTCGCATGTCCATCTAACGGATTGCGCCATTAAATGTAGCATTGCTTCATTTCAGTGGAGCACAAGAGCTGAGAGGCGAGGGCAAATGTCTGAGAGAAATCAAACCAGGAATTTATGGAAACTAGCTCTCATAGACTCTGGCTTTGGGTAGATTGAATTAGCGCTGCTGCACCTGGTACCCATTCACTGCACTGCAGACCCTCTATATTGAATTCCTCATAAACGCCCGTATGCCTCCGTACTGCTGTCTGATAATATCATTCAGTGAACTCTCTATTATTCTAGCTGCAGAGACATTGATTGGTAATCTACAATGCTATTACGAAACCATTTGTCTTGTGTGTTTCTCCCCTTGTGACCAAGGTGAGCCATCCATTTCAAACTACATCAATATGGCATCTACGTTTGCCTTGATGCCCCGACCGAATGTGTGTTTCATGACAGCTGGTTAAATGAGTGATTGTTCCTCTATGTTGTGTGGTAAGTGAAGTGATTATGACAATATTATTGATATGCTTCTACCTCGGTTTTAAAACCTTCGAATACAGTTTATAATAGTGCATTACGCTTTATTACAGGTGATTGTTTCAGCGTGCATCATTGTATGACAATATGTATGATACTTCGCTGTATTAGAAGGTTAGCTGGCCCCCTTTAAAGTCACGTAGATGCATTTAATTATTTTTGTTTTTAAAGCACTTCGGCATACATTACCACCACTATACATGACTTCTCTGCTGATATACAGCAGTAAAAACTATCTAACACAGTCTCAAGGATGGTCCCCACAGAGTCAGGCAGACAAGGTTTTAGTTTTTCTGCACCTCACATTTGGAATAAATTTCAAAATCTCTTTAAACTTAATGAATTGGTGCGAAATTCAGAAGAATGATAGAGGAATATTTCCATGAACAATGTTTTTGTATGTTATGAATTATGGGCTCATGTTTTTATTTTTGGGGAGTGCTCCTCATACTTTCTATTGTTTAATTATTATATTGATGCAGGGCTCATCTGCAAAAGAGACCCTGGGTTTCAGCTTGAGCTTGTTAAAATAAAGATTAAATAAAATAAACATTTAGGTTGTTTTACCCTGAAATGACACCAGAGGGCACATTCAAGTTTACATGTTTTATTTTAACAACATTCTGCCTTTCTGATTGCTTACAGTTGGCATCTGTGATTAATGCATTGTCATGTGTGTTGCTGAGTGTGTTGGATCCCCCCCACACAACAACCCAAGGGGGTAACATTTTTCTCAGTTTTGGCAAACACTAAAAGTGGCACTGTTGTGCTGAAACAGAACATTTTGTCCCAGCGTCATGTAGCAATTTCTGCCCCATCTCATCAAAACATCTCACTTGACAGTGGGACTATATGTCTATTAGTCACCTAAAATACATGTTACACATCCAGCCCATAAAGGGAGGTTTAAAAATAGTTTGTTATAAGCAAAGTTTCTAACCTTGTTGCGTTCTGTCGATTGCTCTGCATCTGTAAACTCAATGGTGGAGGTTAGCTGAACCTAAAAGCCTCGGTGGGAAGGTGACAGGAAGCTGAGTGGCCTGGCGGGATGTACATGGCAGGTCACATCTCCCGATCTTCCACTGTCAGGTAAATCTCCCGATCTTCCACTGTCAGGTCACATCTCCCGATCTTCCACTGTCAGGTCAAATCTCCCGATCTTCCACTGTCAGGTCACATCTCCCGATCTTCCACTGTCAGGTCAAATCTCCCGATCTTCCACTGTCAGGTCACATCTCCCGATCTTCCACTGTCAGGACACATCTCCCGATCTTCCACTGTCAGGTCACATCTCCCGATCTTCCACTGTCAGGACACATCTCCCGATCTTCCACTGTCAGGTCACATCTCCCGATCTTCCACTGTCAGGACACATCTCCTGATCTTCCACTGTCAGGTCACATCTCCCGATCTTCCACTGTCAGGTCAAATCTCCCGATCTTCCACTGTCAGGTCACATCTCCCGATCTTCCACTGTCAGGACACATCTCCCGATCTTCCACTGTCAGGTCACATCTCCCGATCTTCCACTGTCAGGTCACATCTCCCGATCTTCCACTGTCAGGACACATCTCCCGATCTTCCACTGTCAGGTCACATCTCCCGATCTTCCACTGTCAGGACACATCTCCTGATCTTCCACTGTCAGGACACATCTCCTGATCTTCCACTGTCAGGTCACATCTCCTGATCTTCCACTGTCAGGACACATCTCCTGATCTTCTAATGTCAGGACACATCTCCCGATCTTCCACTGTCAGGACACATCTCCCGATCTTCCACTGTCAGGACACATCTCCCGATCTTCCACTGTCAGGTCACATCTCCCGATCTTCCACTGTCAGGAAACTTCTCCAGATCTTCCACTGTCAGGACACATCTCCAGATCTTCCACTGTCAGGACACATCTTCTGGCCTTTCACTGTCAGGACACATCTTCTGGCCTTTCACTGTCAGGACACATCTCCTGATCTTCCACTGTCAGGACACATCTCTTGATCTTCCGCTGTCAGGACACATCTCCCGATCTTCCGCTGTCAGGACACATCTTCCGGCCTTCCACTGTCAGGTCACATCTCCCGATCTTCCATTGTCAGGTCACATCTCCCGATCTTCCACTGTCAGGTCACATCTCCCGATCTTCCACTGTCAGGGCACATCTTCCGGCCTTCCACTGTCAGGTCACATCTCCCGATCTTCCACTGTCAGGTCACATCTCCCGATCTCCCACTGTCAGGACACATCTCCCGTTCTTCCACTGTCAGGACACATCTTCCGGCCTTCCACTGTCAGGACACATCTCCCGATCTTCCACTGTCAGGACACATCTCCCGATCTTCCACTGTCAGGTCACATCTCCCGATCTTCCACTGTCAGGACACATCTCCTGATCTTCCACTGTCAGGACACATCTCCTGATCTTCCACTGTCAGGTCACATCTCCTGATCTTCCACTGTCAGGACACATCTCCTGAAATTCTAATGTCAGGACACATCTCCCGATCTTCCACTGTCAGGACACATCTCCCGATCTTCCACTGTCAGGACACATCTCCCGATCTTCCACTGTCAGGACACATCTCCCGATCTTCCACTGTCAGGACACATCTCCCGATCTTCCACTGTCAGGTCACATCTCCAGATCTTCCACTGTCAGGACACATCTCCAGATCTTCCACTGTCAGGACACATCTCCAGATCTTCCACTGTCAGGACACATCTTCCGGCCTTCCACTGTCAGGTCACATCTCCCGATCTTCCACTGTCAGGTCACATCTCCAGATCTTCCACTGTCAGGACACATCTCCAGATCTTCCACTGTCAGGACACATCTTCTGGCCTTTCACTGTCAGGACACATCTCCTGATCTTCCACTGTCAGGACACATCTCCTGATCTTCCGCTGTCAGGACACATCTCCCGATCTTCCGCTGTCAGGACACATCTTCCGGCCTTCCACTGTCAGGTCACATCTCCCGATCTTCCACTGTCAGGTCACATCTCCCGATCTTCCACTGTCAGGACACATCTCCTGATCTTCCACTGTCAGGTCACATCTCCCGATCTTCCACTGTCAGGTCACATCTCCCGATCTTCCACTGTCAGGTCACATCTCCCGATCTTCCACTGTCAGGTCACATCTCCCGATCTTCCACTGTCAGGAGGCCCCCTGGAAGTTAGTTGCTAATTCAAGGCAAAGACAGTCAAATGTATTTCTGACAAACAGGGATGGGAGACAGGCCACCATTAGGTTTTTGGAAGGTTTCCATTGGCAACAGAAGAGAATTCTCTTTGTTTCTTCACTGAACAAAAATCACAGCTGTTAAAAACATTCTGTCATAATACAGTATGAATTTCAGTATAATGTGACTTCTGGGTCAGAAGAGATGCTGAGATGATTTATAGACCTTGGCTCTGTGTGGAAACAGTAGGGGGCAGTTGTGCTCTTTATCATTTGCTGTTCAGTGCTGCTACTTCAAATCTAGGGAATCACGAAGTGTGTGTATGTGTGTGTGTGTGTGTTAGACATGTGCGTATACTGTGTATGCATGACGTTAGAGGGAATGTTTGATGTGCTTACAGCGTAGTCTCTGTTAATTAACGTCAACATGGGATGTGTTTCGTGTGTGTTTGTGTATGTGCGTGTGGGTGTGTGTGCGCGTGAATGTGTGTGTGTTTGTGTGTGTGTGTGTGTTAGGTGGCAGCGGTGGATAATCTCAGCAGGAAGGAGACAGAGCGCGGCGCTGCCAGCCCGTTATGTAACAGTGTCTGTTCAGATAAAGGGTGGGGTGGGGGATTGATCAGAACACAAAGTGACCAAACCTCCGTTCATTTGTTGACAGTGAGGAAGACCTTTTTATCATTTGGACTCTGATACGCCACACACAGCGAGCGAACGGTGTGAGACTTTAATGAACATGCATTTAAAAATGTCACTGTTTAGGTTGCTGATTGATTGATTATAAAGCTTAAATAACATTACTTATATACATTAACTGAACCCTACATTTAGTAACCTCTATGTAACCTCTGTGTTGCCTTGTACTGTGTATGTAACTTCTATGTTGTCTTATACCATGTGTGTAACCTCTATGTAGGCTTGCAGCATGTATGAACTTCTATGTTGCCTTGTACCATGTGTGTAACCTCTATGTAGGCTTGCACCTTGTATGAACTTCTATGTTGCCTTGAACCATGTGTGTAACCTCTATGTAGGCTTGCAGCATGTATGAACCTCTAGGTTGCCTTGTACCATGTGTGTAACCTCTATGTAGGCTTGCACCATGTATGAACTTCTATGTTGCCTTGTACCATGTGTGTAACCTCTATGTAGGCTTGCACCATGTATGAACTTCTATGTTGCCTTGTACCATGTGTGTAACCTCTATGTTGTCTTGCAGCATGTATGTAAACTCTATGTTGCCTTGTACCATGTGTATAACCTCTATGTAGACTTGTACAATCTATGTAATGTCTCTGTAGCCTTGTAACGTCTATGTAGCCTTGTACCATGTATGTATCCTATATGTAGCCTCATACACAGACAAAGCTTTAGTGAGGTTAACTGAGATTCCATGAGGAGATTCAGCGAGGTGGACTGAGATTCTGTGAGGCGATTCAGTGAGGTGAACTGAGATTCCGTGAGGCGATTCAGTGAGGTGAACTGAGATTCCGTGAGGCGATTCAGTGAGGTGAACTGAGATTCCATGAGGCGATTCAGTGAGGTGAACTGAGATTCCGTGAGGCGATTCAGTGAGGTGGACTGAGCTTGAATCCGTCATTTAGTCAATAGAATCACTGCAGAAGACGGCTGTTGCTTCTCTCCCCCTCTGTTCTTCTCCGGGGTGAAATGCTGCATCGGTGCTGGACCTCCTTCTCGTCATGTTGGAGGTTGATCTGACTTTCCTCAGCTGCCTCCTCAGCGTGTCATGGCGTTGCACTTTGTTTCATCATACAGTATCTGATCTATTGGGAGGGGACTCGAGTACACACCAACATCCCACACACACACACACACACACACCTGCACACACAGTAATGACCGTTCTGGAGATGAAACTAAAGACACGGATGAAACCCCGCTTCTCTAAGGTGGGCTGTACGGCCTCGCTTGACACCAACACAAGGACATTACTGCACACGGACCGGAGTGAGGCGCTGAACTCGCAACCTTCTGGTATGGTGGATGCCTGTCCTCCACTGCCAGAAGGGCGTCGTCTTGGAGCAGGCGCAGCTGTGCTCGTCAGGGGCCATTCTGATGAAATGAGATCAATCTATAGCCTGCTGTGATTGATTGAGGGTGTTTCAATTCCGTCTGGTTGAGAAAGCAACCTGAACTCTATTTCAGATGTGAAACATTTTGTCAGTAAAAAAAAAATAGCAATGAAGACCATTTTCATTTACATTTTGGTGTGCTTCCCGAATTGACTGGAATTGAAATGAACTGACGATCTCTGCTTGGAGTAGTGTCATTCATAAAGGACTCCTGATGTGGCCACTGTGAACTCCGTAATTCATGGGGCCCCCTCCATCCGTCCACACAGCAGCACACAGAGACAGAGCTGCGTTACACCAGCCAGCCTTCCGTTCTCTCTGGGCCACAGCTATCTCCTGCCTCTTCGTTGGAGCCACGGGGGAAAGCAAGATTGGAAGCAGGTGAGAGGAGGAACGTGTTGCTATTTTTCTCCCCCTGCTACGTAATTTTCATTAGTGCCCATGTCTGTGTCCCAGGGCACCTCCTCCCTCCTCTCCTGTGTAGGGCTGTGGCAAGGAGGAAGCGCGCTACGCAGGGGAAAAGGGGCCTTTTTTGGACCTAGCGTATGACTACCGCATGGTGGCCTGACCTACCTGCCGCTGTTGTGGCACATGGGCTTGGTGGGTTGGATGAAATCTTATCCGACAACAGAATGGAGTCAGAACAGTTCTCAGAACCAGAGGGGCTCAGGGGTGTGTGTGTGTGACGCATCTGTTCCGATGGGAAGAGACTTTTGAAGGTGAAACGTTGGTTGTTAGTTTGCAACGGTTCCCTCCCGTTCATACACACATACACACACACACACATACACACATATACACACACACACATACACACACATACACACACACACACATACACACATATACACACACGCACATACACACTCTCACATACACACATACACACACACACATACACACATATACACACACGCACATACACACTCTCACACACACACATACATAATCTGCACTGCATTTGATTAATTTCCCGTCCATATTGCAGGGTATTTGTCTGTTGTTTATAGAGGGGGTTGTACTAATTGATTTGGCATGGCTTTTCTGTGAGCATTGCAAATAGTACAACTGTTTACGATTCAATGCTTTCAGATGCTTTGTTTAGTTCAGCTCCCCTTTTACATTGAAGCTCTTTCATCACCTCTCTGTTATAGGAAGTAAATTGAAGAAATCAGTTCATCTAACTCAATCAATATTGACCGAGCAGGGGTTGGCTGACAGGTGATCAACCAGCACTGCCAAGTCTGAGTAGGAATAATCTGGAACACCTGCAGTTTCTGCAGGTAGAGTTCCTGTACCATTTTAGTCCAGGGAAGGCGCCAGGATTTTGAGAAATGACCTCTGCCTCCCTGTAGGGCTGCGGTTTCCACTGCACCTCCTTCTCCTCCTCCCAGACCGGCGCAGAAGGCACAGGACCGGCTCAAACAATGTCCGTCGTCATCAGCGCCTGTGCAGCCACACTCGCAAAATACCAAAAGGGGATTACAGGTGTTGTCTTCTTGGTTCTGGGTCTGTTCATCCATTCCGCTTCGGACCACGAAGGGGCCTCTCCAATATGCGCTTCTGGCTTTGCCTCATAGCAGCAGCTTCTGGCTGGCTTGCGAGTCGGACATTAATATATGTCCCCTGAAGCGCGTTTCACCAACCTGTTCTGCTTTCTATTACACCGCTCGCTTACCACCGGGAAGTATTCACCAGGACCTACGCGACTGGAGAAGAACACATTCACCCACATTTAATCACAATTGTGTTTGCAGATGGGAGAACATTGCCTCATAAATATGGCCTCACATTTCTACACGTAATTATGTCTGAGATAGCGAAGACGGTATGAATTCACCGTTATGTCAAGTGGCGTCTGCGTTATGTCTGAGATAGCGAAGACGGTAGGAATTCACCGTTATCCCTTTTCAACATCTTATCGCCTCGCCTGCAGTGCATGATGGCAGATAAAGACCTGGCTGCCGGCCCTCCTTCACCGTATCCCTCAGTGTCTTCCTGCAGTGCATGATGGGACACAGGCTGGGTGTCGTCACACCCATGTGTCTGAAGACACTGAAGGCACAAGTCCCCCCAGGTCCCAATGAATATTGGTCGGGGCACATTCAGCATCACACACCGTAGCAAAGCATTGTGAATAGGTTCTGTTGTATACGTCACCCCACAGGCAGAATTTCTTATTTTTTTCAGCTAGTGAACATGACATAGCACATAATGTCTTCCAAACCCTCCAAAAAACGCTACTTCCCAAACTTGACCCCTGACAAGAACTCTTCATCAAGTCTTTCCCAGAGAATGTACAGACTCGTTGCTTTCTTTATATGGCTCTTGACACCGTCATTTATATTCTTCGCTTACCATTTGTTTCTGGCAGATAGCTGAGTGTGTGTATGCATGTGATCTATCTTAATACTCTCCTAACACACCGCAAACGCTGTTCTCCGTCATGGTTTTCTCCCCAAACAGCTTTTCCCATCGCTAAATCCCAATTATTTTCCGACACAGCACAACAGTTTGTCTTGCAGCGTGTAGACCCTTTCTCATTGCTCAAACCGAACGGATGGGTGAGAAGACACTGTCTAGTCAATCTGTTGAATGAGGACTGATGGGTAAAAATGATGAGCAAGGTATCGTGTGTTACTGGTAGGGGCAGGATGTTATTGTGAATGAAGGTGAGAATGAAATTGAAATATAGAAATGCTGGGCTGCAGTCACGAACTCTGTACCCTCGCTAGTGTAGTGAGCTTAAGCCAGATCTTCTCCTTTCTCTTTTATACACTCTGTAACACACTCTGTAACACACTCTGTAACACTCTCCTCACGCTTTTCTCACCCCGTTCTTCCTTTCACTAATTTTCTTGTCTGTTTCTCTCTCTTTCATCCACCCTCCTCCCTCATCTCCCTCCTGTGCTCTCCCCCATCCTCCTCTTTTTCTCCCTCTCCCCCACCCTCCTCATGTACTCCCCCTCCTCCATCCTCCTCGAGGACTCCCTCTCCTCCACCCTCCTCCTGTTCTCTCTTCTCCACCGTCCTCCTGTTCTCTCTTCTCCATCCTCCTCGAGGACTCCCTCTCCTCCACTTTCCTCCTGTTCTCTCTTCTCCACCGTCCTCCTGTTCTCTCTTCTCCATCCTCCTCCTGTACTCCCCCTCCTCCATCCTCCTCGAGGACTCTCTCTTCTCCACCCTTCTCCTGTCCTCTCTGTCCTCCATCCTCCTCATTTACTCTCTCTCCTCCATCCTCCTCTTGTACACTCTCCTCCATCCTTCTCCTGTCCTTTCTCTCCTCCATCCCCCTCCTGTTCTCTCTCCTCCATCATCCTCCTAATGTACACTATCCTCCATCCTCCTCATCTACTCTCTCTCCTCCATCCTCCTCATCTACACTCTCTCCTCCATCCTTCTCCTGTACTCTCTCCTCCATCCTCCTCATCTACTCCCTCTCCTCAATCCTCCTCTTCTACTCCCTCCTCCATCCTCCTCATGTACTCTCTCCTCCATCCTCCTCATGTACTCTCTCCTCCATCCTCCTCATGTACTCTCTCCTCCATCCTCCTCATGTACTCCCTCCTCCATCCTCCTCATGTACTCTCTCCCCTTGGTTTTGGTGCAATGCAGTGGCTTCAATACATAGGAGACAGAACAGCCTTGGCATTCCGGGTCTCTCTCTCTCTCTTGTCTCTCTCTCTTCATCCCTCCCCCTCTCTCTTTATTCCTCTCTCTGTTAATCCAAAGAGGAGAGCTCATTGAAAACCAGAAACAAAGCGATGACAATGAGCCGAGCTGTAACCTCATGATTTACATATCAAAAAGCACACACACGATTGGAAAGGGAGGAAAAAATGGAATGCTTTGCCCTCATTCTGTTAGAAAGAGCTACTTATTTCCATTTGCATCACACAAGTCTTATAACTTCCAGAGGCCCTCCGGTTCACAAGGCAACCACCTCGCCCAAATGACTTTGATATCTGCCGAATATAGACAGTGTTCTGAAAGATATCTCCATTCTATATGGGACATCTTTGCATCATCCATTTCACCTCGACAGAGTGTCGGGAAGGAGGTGATTGACATTGTCTCATGCCATCAATCCTCTAGACACCAGAGGCGACTGTTCCTGTCAGCTGTTGATGCATAGCCTAGATTTGGAATCACCTTTGTCTAAGCGTGTGTATACTACTGAATATTCTACCAGTGAATAAACATTGATAATAGTTGGGCAGCTATGAAATGAAGTATCTTGCTTGTTTTTGTGTGCAGATGGAGCACAGGCTGTGTTGCATGTCTGGTCTTGTGAATGGTATTGGTCAGATTGGGAGCAATCAAAATGCTCCATCTATTAAGTCCATTCAAGGCTTTAAGACACCAAACTAGAGGAACCACTCAGATGGTTCGATTACGCCAAATAGTTCAATCAAACCAAAGATCATTGCTTTTTTGATCACAGCAAGTGTCTTTTCCAACCTGAACCGAGCTAGTAATAACTGGAGACAAATCTCATTTGTCCAGACTGCCTAAGAGTCAGTTGATGCATAGCCTGGATGTGTTCTTGGGGAGTCCTGGGTCAGTTCTTGGGGAGTCCTGGGTCAGTTCTTGGGGAGTCCTGGGTGAGTTCTTGGGGAGTCCGGGGTGAGTTCTTGGGGAGTCCTGGGTCAGTTCTTGGGGAGTCCTGTGTGTGTTCTTGGGGAGTCCTGGGTGTGTTCTTGGGGAGTCCGGGGTGAGTTCTTGGGGAGTCCGGGGTGAGTTCTTGGGGAGTCCTGTGTGTGTTCTTGGGGAGTCGTGGGTCAGTTCTTGGGCAGTCCTGGGTCAGTTCTTGGGGAGTCCTGTGTGTGTTCTTGGGGAGTCCTGGGTGTGTTCTTGGGCAGTCCTGGGTCAGTTCTTGGGCAGTCCTGGGTCAGTTCATGGGGAGTCCTGTGTGTGTTCTTTGGGAGTCCTGGGTCAGTTCTTGGGCAGTCCTGCCACTGTGGCTTCGAAGGCCCGTTTTTGACTCCTATTCCATGTTGTCATTGGATACAGCGCACCCAGCATGAATCCCCACCCCATAATAATCCCATCTATTTTCAGCCAACACTCCCACTCATCAAAGTCCTACAGGCACAGCCTCCGATTTAATATTCCATGCATGGTGTTACGTAATGCCTTTGTCTCTCACGCTTGATCACTCTTCCAGGCAGAAGCCTAGTTTATTAATGAACGGGATTGCGAGGAGAGACCGGGGGGGTTGAATCCTCTCGCAAATGCAGTGCTGCTAGGGAGAGTGGAGACACAGTGACCAACCTCTTCTGAGGTCAGAGTTCAGCCTCCCTGTGGGCCAGGTGATAAGCTGTGATGGTTGCGCGCTGACGCGGACGTGGTGAAAGCCTCGCGTGTGTTTAGACACGTAGACGCCTAAGCTACTGGAGGAAATGGGATAGCACAGCTGAGATATTAGCGGTTTACATTACATTAATACTACACCACATTGTCCATTGTAGAAGTTGCATTAATGGATATGAAGTTGGTTGTCTCCTTGGGTTTATTTATAATGCAGGGTTATCAAGCCAGGTTAATGGCTTTGCTGTTTGCTTCCGCTCAAACATATTTGTGTTTGCATTTTTCATACTAGTTACCACAACAGCCAGGTTTTTTTCTTCTCTCACCCATCTCAAAGTTCTGGGTGGAATTTGGAAAAAGTTATATGTTTTTGTAAAGGAGCTCAACTTGAGTTGCGATGTTCATTGGAGGTTGGGAACCTGTCCAGGGTTTTAATTGAAATTGATTTTGTCTCAGCCAAAGGATGCAGCTGTAATTGATAGATGTGGCCTGGCGTGTCATGCCTGCAATGTGCAAACACACTTCGTTAATATGTTTTGGAAATAATGTCTGTAGTTAAAGTGGAAATACAGGCCTCCATGGCCTGTTGAGACTGGTCTTGAAAAGCTAATTTGCCAAAGTTACAGAAAAAGTCAGTAATTTTGGTTATGTTTCTTTTGTAAATTTTACTTGAATAACTTCTTTAAAAAACTATGAATGCATTATATAGCTATGTTTTTTGAGATTCTAATAAACTCTGTACATTAGTCAATGGTAAATTGCCTTGGCCGGGTACAAATCTAACCAGTTTGATGCCGGAACAAAAACTTATTGACACAGGTGATTGAGCTCAGCACATTTGAGCCTGGAACACTTAGCATTAAAAGTTGGATTTGTGGGAGGGGCCGTATCATTCTATATGTGTATAATGTATTAGTTGTCTTTTTAATTTGGCCATTCAAAATACTATGAGGTGCGGCATCAATCAATCAATCAATCAATCAAATGTATTTATAAAGCCCTTTTTACAACAGCAGTTGTCACAAAGTGCTTTACAGAGACACCCGGCCTTAAATCCCAAGGAGCAAACAACAGTAGTGTTGAATTTCAGTGGCTAGGAAAAACTCCCTAAGAAGGTCGAATTTTAGGAAGAAACCTAGAGAGGACCCAGGCTCAGAGGGGTGACCAGTCCTCTTCTGGCTGTGCCGGGTGAGATATTAAGAGTCCAATTGGAATAATAAATTCTTTTTTCTGGGCTAAATCCAGAGTCTATTTGATTTTAGACTAGGTCAGAAGTATGACCAGGTGGACAAGGACAGGGACAGCAACGGGCCCCCCAAACCAGGTAATCCGCAGGTGTGGACCAGGACCTCATCTCCTTCTAAAATGTTAAACTGGAGGAAACTGAGAAAAGTTAGAAGTACATCCCTCATATCCCCCAGCACAATAATATAGCAGCGTAACACCTTGGAACTGAGACGGGGGGGGTCCGGTGACGCTGTGGCCCTACCCGGGGGAGGCCCCGGACAGGGCCCAACAGGCATCAAATGGATAGGCATTCCTGACGTTTGATCATGCAAACGAACTCTTGCAATACATCCAATCTAGCCTTAGCCTAGCTAATATGTACTATCAGCTAATAGCCTACACTTACTTTTATGTTTCATTGAAGCAAGAAATGCCTTGTTTTCTACAGCTAAGCCGTCAATGTTAGCAAGATGGCTTAGCTGTGAAGCCAGATCACACAGCAACATTACAATGTAACGATTGAAGTTTGGGTGCTGGTTGGTGTTGGTAAGCTGATTAAACTAATGCCTATCGCTGTAGGAATTAATCACGCCTTTCTAAAAGACCGTACACAGTTTTGGTTCTGTTAATAAAAGTACACACAATCTGTGATAGATTTCATAAAGTCGGTGGTAGATTATGCAAAACCTAGGGTGCTGATAGTGTATGAGTAAACAGTGAGTTTCCTGTAATATAAAGTACGTTCCCTTTGACACCCTAGTTGAGGCAGATGTTTCCATGCACACGAGTATATGCCATCCCACACCGACCCACCCACACACACACACACACACACACACACACGCAACACAAATAAAAAGGAGCCCCCATTGTCTTTTCATTGAGTCTTCAAGTAAGAGACCGTCACCCTGTGGCTTGAGTCTGAATGGATCTGCAACATTCCTGTTGCATTTCTGTAACAAAACAGACTAGATAGATGTTCTTGTTAGGTGAAAGTTTCTCAGTGCTTTAATAGACCAGATAGATGTTCCTGTAATGTGAGTCATTCCATGCTCCAGTGGACATGATTCTCCTGTAACCTGAAAGTCCCTCAGTGCTTCAGCAAACTAGATGGACGTTCCTGCGCCGTGAAATTTACTGAGACTAGATGGATGGTCTTATGGTTCTCTTCACTCCCCCTTCATTTATTTACTGCCTTCATTTCCTTCACCAGACTGTAAATTGATTCTCTGATTTAACTGTGCCTCTATTTTTTTCTCTCTTCCTCTCACCTCTGTTTCTTTTTCTCTGTGTCTCATTCTCTTTCACTTTCTCTCTTTCCATTCCCACTCTTGTGCTGTCTCTCGCCCACTCTCGGGCGGGGGGGGGTTGCTTGTCCGTCGGTATCAGCCAAGATTGAGTGTAATCGGCAGGCTCTGTTCCGTTTGCACCTCTGATTGAATCGCGGCCAAACCAATTGACCGCCGGAGTCGCTTCCATTGAGTGTGTAGGTGGAGGTGTGTGTCCTGTGTGGAGACAACACCACCTTTTAAAGGACAGCGGTGCAGCCGCAGGGATAGCCTGGTCCTTGAAAGGGGGCGTGGCACTAGTCTCAGTTACGCAGAAGAACAATTGTCTTTCGGAATCCAGTCGTGTCCTCATTTTCTTCTGTGGGTAAAAAAAACAACCTCTCTTGAAAATCTCTCGGCCGGCGCTTTCGCTCGACATGTTATATTGCTGTTTTCCATCCGTGTAACTCACACGAAGTAGACAAATCGGAGCAGTAAGCATGGTAGAAGATTTTACTGTAGAGTAAATAGTCTGTCTTTAATGTGGTTACAAGGGGCATGAGAACTGTGCACACAAGCTTGAAATCCACATCCCAACACCTTCCTTTCTATCCAAATATTTAACTAGGAGAACCCAATACAAAAATATACGGCTGCCTGTAATCACATAATTCCACATGAGCCTTGACAGATTCTTGCCATTTACACTTTACAGTCCAAGACAGATTAGCCATGAGGTTCAGGTCAGGGCCTTCATCGCCACGCATTAACTGAGACACAGCCAGCCTCCAGCCTGCTTCGGCAGAGTGACTGATTCTGGCTAATGGCGTGATACACTGAACTCCAAACATATTGGAAAGGGACAGATTTTTAGTTTGCCTTTAAAAAAAAAAAAATTCCAGCACAGGATTGGATTTGAAATGATAATACCAGGGTATTTTCACTGATAGTGGAAAATGTTCATTGTTTTTAAGAAGGCCCCATTTTTTGCGAAAGTAGTCATGTTTGGGCAGAGTAATGGTATGCAGAGTAAAGTAGTCATGTTTGGGCAGAGTAACGGTATGCAGAGTAAAGTAGTCATATTTGGGCAGAGTAACGGTATGCACAGTGAAGTAGTCATGTTTGGGCAGAGTAACGGTATGCAGAGTAAAGTAGTCATGTTTGGGCAGAGTAACGATATGCAGAGTAAAGTAGTCATGTTTGGGCAGAGTAACGGTATGCACAGTAAAGTAGTCATGTTTGGGCAGAGTAACGGTAATCACAGTAAAGTAGTCATGTTTGGGCAGAGTAACGGTATGCACAGGAAAGTAGTCATGTTTGGGCAGAGTAACGGTATGCACAGTAAAGTAGTCATGTTTGGGCAGAGTAACGGTATGCACAGTAAAGTAGTCATGTTTGGGCAGAGTAACGGTATGCACAGTAAAGTAATCATGTTTGGGCAGTGTAACGGTATGCACAGTAAAGTAGTCATGTTTGGTATGTACAGTAGTTGCGTACCCTTTGCATGCATCAATTCCCTGCAGACTGCCAACATGGACATCACCAGAAACTGGGCATCTTCCCTGGTGAGGCCAATAGTTCTTCAGATCCTGTTTGTTTTAGTCTGGTCGTCAGTATTCGGAGCTGGATTCAGTTCCGCTGAATGACTTGGCCAGTCATTTTCCACTTTTTGGCCCTGAGAAGCTTCCTCGGTGGCTCCGGCACTGCGTTTGGGTCATTGTCCTGATGCAGTATGATTGCTCTGTCCAATAAATTTAGGCATTTGAGGCATTCGGTTGTATCTGAGCAGACATTATGTGTCTTTGCACTTCAGAATTCATTCCGCTGCTGCCGTCAGCAGTCAGATCATCAGTGAAGACAAAGGGGCCACTGGGGCCAGCACGAATGCACTGCTCTCATTACCGCAAGTTGCTCTCGATAAGAGCATCTGCTAAATGACTTAAAGGGAAAACATGTTTTATGTATTTTCACACAGTAAGTGGTAGTTACACTCTTTTTTGCCGCTTGTTTTAGTGTTTTTCAGTGAGAAAGAGGGAAAACATTTCAAGATGTTAATTCATGTGTTTGGAAAATATTGCAGTACTATCACTGGGGAGAGCTGTAATCATTAAGGCATGCCAAAACAGTTTGGAACAGTGCGAAAAGATTTTCTAGTGCCAAGCTCTCCACGAAACATCTGTGGCTTGATTGTAGCTACTGTGTGTTGTGCATAAAGGTATGTGGAGGTTCAGTAGTTGTCTCATGGAGACAGTCCCTATATATCTAGCACTAGCAACACATATACACCAAATAAAAAGCTTGGTGTGCATGAATGTTTGTAACGAATAAAGGCGATTGTGATTCCAAATTTCCCCAGGGCCTTTGGGAGTTCCTGCCACAAGACAGGGTCGTAGGTATCATTGGATTTCACATTAACTGGGGAGAAGAAAATGGGGAGTCTTTGGAAATATATATTTTAAAAAGGGTTTGTTGGAAAATTAGCATTTTGTATGGACAGGTTTCACGTTTTACTTTCTGAGTGACTCAGGAGGTCAAGAAATGAGCTAGTAGAAGCCCTTTAAGAGGGCTGTTACTCTCTATCTATCACTCTGTGCTCAGCCTTTTACAATGGGAAGAGTAGGACAGATAAAAGAAGATTAAATATTCAAAGGAGAATGAGCCCTTTTAAGAAATGGCAGTTCTGTAGTGAAGGGTTTATCAGCGAGGCTTTCCGAAAGATGTCAGGGAAGAATGTGTATAGCTGAAATAGAGGTAACCAACAAAATATACAGAAACTCTCTGTATTGTCTTAATAGAGCTTTGATACGCCTTGGCAAACATTTGGGAACTGTCTGGAACTCTGTTGGAGGGAAATGACATCATTCTCCATTCACTATTCTTTGGAAATGTGTGGATGTTGGCGTAAAACACTCTGAGGCTCCAGAATTGAATATGTGTTGCATTGGGTAGATCTGGTGACTGAGGCAACCATTTTGTATTCAGAAAATTCGGCATGGTCAGCAGTCTTCATTATGAAAGACCCTGAAGATCTCTTTAAACCACGGACGTCAACCTAATGGGCCTGGGCAGCCTTCCATACCTGACCCTATATTATAGGATGTTCACAGTTTTTTGGGAGCCCCTGCTTTCAGTTCATTTTATTCCCCCTGTTTTCTTTATGTTTGCAATTACCTAGTATGAGTTTTAAAACAATGCAGAATAAGTCTAACTCAATTCTTACATAGTTGCCTTATTTTTCAGAGAACATTTAGCACTGTGTTGTTTTAAAATTTCTTAACATGGTCTGAAGTCAAATATTTACTGCTATACGAATGTATTTGTTTGCCTGAAGAATAGGGTCAACATCATCTGTAGTCCCTAGCAAGTAAACTTGCTAGCTACAGGTGTTGTCTTGACAACCATAAAAACAGACATGCTAGCTTAGCTAACCAAACATCACCTATTGTGCTAATATGAAAATGAAATTAACAATGCCAAATGTTTTCAATTCATTTAGTTCTAGTATTTCAAGTATTCTTCAATGTCATTGCATATAATTCTAACTCCAACCCGAGTACAGATTGCCTTGATGCTGTGCTTTGTCAGCATTGTTGGTTCATACAGGTCCAAGGGACTAAATTACTTGAGTGAAAAGTTAACATATGCAATTTTTTAAATAATTTTTAATGGATCATGTTGTACTTTGCTATGGTGTTGTAGGACCTATGGAGCTTAATATGACAATGATAGTGTATTTTGTGTTATTGTGCATAAAGCAGATTTGGCAAAATTTAAAGCAGATGCTAAGCAGCAAAACTAAACAAATCCTTATGTTCCAGAGACTCCTGATTCAGATGGAGTTACTTATGCAAAAATGCAGTCCAGTAAAAACTAGATGCATTAAACCCTCTTGGAAATGTAACTATTTTATCATGAAGGTAAAAAAAAAAAACTTCAATTTTAAAGCCTATTTGAATTGAGGTTTTACACAAAATAAGTATTGTCATTTCCTGGGTACAGAAAATATGTTGTATAACAGAATTATTTGAATATATACATTACTACATATATATATCTTAGGGTACTGAAAGTCTATAAGTCTTAGGCATCTGAAAGTTGAAATAAGGCCATTTATTTGGGTACTAAATGTTTTCATTAAAATAAATATACATATAATATTTATACATATGCATGTATATAACATTTATTATTATTTTCACAAATAAAAACAATCCAAATAAATGACTTTAGTTCGACTTTCAGGTGCCTTCTTCCAGTGTTTTTGAATGACACAATTAACATAAAGGTGTGCATTTATTTTGCAACAATAAATGCATCGAATTTGTTCGATCCAGTCAGAGTGCAATTGCATATGGTGACCATCACAGATTTATTTTGGACTCGTAAGCAGTGGGAAGAGCGAATGTCTCTGACTGACTGATTGAGTGAATGAGTGACTGACTGACTGGTGGCCCATTGTTAAAAAGTCTGTCTCACAGGAGACCAGGTCTTGAATCCTGCCAGGGACAAGACAAATTGGGATTAGTTGAGGTTAAAAAAAAGTTTCAGTAGCTATATGCAGTGAGCCAAAAGTGAAACAGTTTATGGTTATGTTGTGATGGACGCACCTCAACCGACATGTCTAGGATCATAAATCACTTGAAGTGTTGGACAGTGTGTCTTGAAACGCTGCTCTTTCACTCAGGAAGAGCAGGTAAGAGTGAGGGCAATGAAACATATTGCTCTCTCCTGAGAAATGCACTCGATAGAACTTTTTGAAGAAATACATTAGCTATGTGAAAAACTAATAACACATTTTTTTATGTTGACTGACAGACAAGTAGGAAACCTATACATATTTTGACAATTAGTCTTTTTGTTTCTGTTCCTCTTCTGTCTATTTTTAAGTTCAACTGTTTTAATAGAACAAGTGAATAAAGTTACCTGAAACCAAATCATTACAAACATTGAAAATAATTAGCCTAGTTGATTAACTAGCCTAGTTGATTAATTAGCGAAGTCATGCTTTTCACTGTAGGTACTGTACAGCTATTGGCTAGCTATCTACAGTAATCGGTGTCTAATTTAAAGCGTTTTGACATGCAAATAGCGTTCCATACGCTAGGTTTCGGATTTGCACAGGAACAGAGTATTGGCCACTATGCACAACAAAGTTGGCAATGGGCCATAAATAGCTGCTCTTCAAACCAACTCCCTTGTTCACCGCAATCACCTCTTCTCATGGGCCGGCACTAGACTTGCCTAGTTTTTCTTCCTTGTTTTCAAAAAAATTCAATGTTCAACTGTCTTTTATTTTGTAATGTCAGGCAACCTAAAATAGACCTAATTATTGAGTAACAAAAGCATAGCAAGAACATTTCCCCCATATGCAAACTTCCTGTCAACAACTGAAATTCAGGGCCATATTTATCTTGCCATCAAGCAAATATGGAAATGAATAAGCGAATGAATAATTTGTGAGGCTAATTAGCATAACGAAATTAGCATACAGGAAACTTGCTGAAGGTGCATCTGCCTGAACCGGATACGCGGCTTCAGATGATTTAGGCTGTTCTCCCCTGTGGAAAGTAATAAATAAGACGCTTAAGCATTCGCTAAACATTGATTTGGAATTCCCCAATGACGTGTACGAGCTATGACGGTCATGCTTGTAATCCCGTTGGAGAAACGTGTTTAGCATTGAATTCAGATTAAGACAGTTCTGCAAAGGACCTAGATAGCCCCATAATCTGAGTGTTTTTCAACAGCGTTCAACTTTCTCATTAGCATTCAGACTTGGGTGCTACTCAATCCCAACACACATTAGGTCGAAGTCCGATCAAAACAATGAGGCATTTGCATAATCCGTAAAAAATAATTGCAGAATATGTGAAATCCTCACCCATTACATTACCCCACTCACTGAAGCTATGGAAGGGGTTTCCATTAAATCGTGCATTGTTTTACTGAGTTTGAACAAAAGGGTTAAGCCACAACTTGCTGTATTGTTTTCTTGAAGTTTTGTTAAAGGCTCTGGAGGCGTTGCGTGGTGGGGTTCTCAGATTCTGACTCAGCTGTCTCTCGGAACAGGCCCGAGGCAGGACCAGGGACGGCTGATTGATGTTTACGCTGACGGTATCACGCCACGGTGAACAATGCAGACAAGAGCTGCATTCTCCCAGCAACCCCCTCTTCATGATTACACTTTGGAGGCACAGACGATGCCTTAGGAAGAGGAAAAACACCCCGATTTCTTTGTCGGAGAAGTTGATGTGATGGGCAAGTGGATGAGGCGGAGGCTGTGCGTCTAGAGACGTAACCAGTTCAAACAGGCTTTAGTGACAGGAAGTGACTTTGGGCTTAATAGGGGGGAAACAAGAGGATCAGGTTTAAATGCCTGATGCTCTAAAGAGGTCATTAACACCTTCGGTAAGGACATGAACACAATGTACCAAAATGTAGAAAAATTTGAATGTTTGAACCCCCTTTCACTACAAGTACTTCAAAGTCAGTGAACACGACTGTGGTTGTGTGTTGGCTGGAAAGATGTTTCATACTGTCAGCCTGTCGTATGCTCTACTACAGTACGATTGAGGCCGACACAGCATTGGGGTATCTGTTGCTGTGGAATACTAATACGTTTAATGACCCACCCAACCCTTTTGCTCCATAATGCAATGGTATCGAATTACATGTCTCGTTGCAGTGTGCTTCCTCAGAGACTTCTCTCAATGAGCTACTTGTCTTCTACTCAGCAAGTAATCCAATCTTGGAAGATCACCAATTAGACTTGTGTCAAATAAAACTGGACACCTACTTCACAAAACGCTTTCACAAGAAGAAATGTTGGAAACAGCTTCTTCACAACCCCTGTAACAGAAAGAGGGAAAAAGGACAGGTTTTTGAGTTAAAATAAAGTTTGGAGACTGACATCAAAGGAGCTATGTGGGCAGGTAGGGGACCGAGAAAGCACTGCTAGACGGTGTCGTTTTATTGTCTCAGCTGTCTCTGACCAAACTAAGACCCGGCTGGCAAAACAGTGATTGTTTCATTGAATTTAAATGAATAAATGCAGCTATTGTATTAAACAGAACACATAACATAATGCATAAAAATATAAAATACAACACCTCTGCCTGAATGCCGTTCGGTTTCCACCTTACAGGAAGAGCTATCTCAGGAGTCGGCGCTGTGCAGTTCACACATATTGAGTAATGGAAAGACACTTTTCTGTGTTTCCATCCTGTCGGTTCAAATCCTTCAAGCCTCAGGCCTTGATAGGCATGACTGTCACTGGGAGATGAAATCCTGTGTCTATCAGGCCCTTAAGCAAAACCCCCTACCCCGGTTCCCGCTTACCTGGTCAGAAGCAGCGGGGGGGGGGGGGGGGGGGGGGGGGGGCTGGAAAGCAGTGTGATGTATGATGGAACAAAAAAACTAAGAAAGTGGCAGAAAGAGAGAGAGATGGAAAAATGGAGTGAGAGAGAGAGAGAGTAGAGAGGATGGCAGACTCGCTACTTACTGGGAGAGGAGTGCCGTTGCCAGGGCAACATGCAGCCCCTGCTTGGTATTTGGAGCAAGTTGAACAGCTCAGTATCCACAATGTACTGTGCAGGGGGCAGTGGACATCTGCCGCTGGGCACAGTACCATATTCGGTCCGGTCCTGCATCCAGAGCAGCAAAAAGAGGTTGCCAGATCCATCCATATTCTGACCGATATGCATAGCTAAAAGCGGGCATAGTGAGTATGCTAGCTGGAGGTTAGCTGGAAGTTAGCTGGAAGTTGGCTGGAGGTTTGCTGTAGGTTAGCTGGAGGCTAGCTGGTGTTTAGCTGGAGGTTAGCTGGAGGTTAGCTGGAAGTTTGCTGGAGGTTTGCTGTAGGTTAGCTGGAAGCTAGCTGGTGTTTAGCTGGAGGTTAGCTGGAAGTTTGCTGGAGGTTTGCTGGAGGTTTGCAGGTGGTTAGCTGGAGGTTAGCTGGAGGTGAGCTGGAGGTTAGCTGGAGGTTAACTGGAAGTTTGCTGGAGGTTAGCTAGAGGTGAGCTGGAGGTTAGCTGGAAGTTTGCTGGAGGTTAGCTAGAGGTGAGCTGGAGGTTATCTGGAAGTTTGCTGGAGGTTTGCTGGAGGTTAGCTGGTGGTGGGGCGTGTGTTCAGCCCTGCGACACCAGTGATTAAGAGTAGGGACGGTAATGCTGGAGACTTTGAATTCCTCTGTGAAGGAACAAGGACGTTCTGTGCTTATCGTGACTGAAGCGTTGGCATGTCGGTATATTCCTGTGCAGTCAGACGCCTGCCCACAGTAAAATGCTGTTTACAACCTCTGAGTTAATGGTCAAAGACCCCCTGACACCATGTTTTGAATAAATGCTAATGCTCAGTATGAATAATGGGAGAGTGCCAAGAAATGACCTTGTCTGGGTGTCTTCACCACCTTCCCCATGGTCCTTGTGAGTGTGCGCTCTGTTGATGTTTACGTGTGCATGAGGGTGTGACGTTTTTCTGTGTGTAGCTGGGTGTTTCTGTATTTGTGTGTGTCTGAGTGTGTGTGGGATAGGCATTGGGGCATGTCGTGATGCCAGACTCCAGCCCCTGGGACCTGAGTGCCAGTCACATATGGGGGTCTTAACAACACATGGTCACGGAGAGCAATGGTGGCATAAGATTTACTTTCTACTAATTATAATTGGATCTTGTTTCCCAACAAATACATTCCCATAAACAATGAATTTTCAATGTTAGGCAAGACCCTCCATTCTTCACCGACAGGTCTCCCTTTGATTCTGTCCATTAAATCATTGAATCAATAAAAAAGTTAGACAAAAATATGTAAGCACCAAATGTTTGAATTCTTCTCATTATTTGTTGCGGTGGGGATCTTTTGCTCTGTCTGAGCAAAAGATCGGGGGTGGTGGTTTCCTGTTCCTTTCAATCAATCAATCAAATGTATTTATAAAGCCCTTTTTAGGTCAGGAGTTATCACAAAGTGCTTTTACAAAACGACCAGCCTGAAACCCCAAGGAGCAAACAACAACAGGGTTGATGTACAGTGGCTTGGAAAAATTCCCTAAAACTGGCCAACTTTTTGGAAGAAACCTAGAGAGGAACCAGGCTCGCAGGAGTAACCAGTCCTCTTCTGGCTGTGCCGGGTGAACATTTTAAGAGTACAAATGTTAGAAGGTCAGAAGCATGACCAGATGGACAAGGACAGGGACAATCCGGGGGGGGGGGGGGGGGGTTGTCAGTGGAGTGACAGTTGGAATCATCAGGTATCATCTTGATCTGCAACACAACCAGGAGGACAGTAATATGCATTTCGAGCCTGGTACTCCAAAGGTGTGGGCCAAGACCTTATGTCTTCCTAAGTTTCTACTTAGCAGGAGACAGGGAACATTTTGAGAGCAAATTCCTTTGTAGAGCTGACTCTACTCCTGCAGCACGGTAATAGAGCACCATAAAATCTTTGGGCTGAGACATGGGTTCCAGTGACACTGTGGCCCTATCTGGGGAAGGCTCCGGACAGGGCCCAACAGGCAGGAAGTCAATTCACCTTTCCAGATATTAAAATGCTCTATATATAACCATGATAGATTTGTTGCCTATACAAATTTGACCCTGGCTGTAGAATGGCAGGGTACAGCTTTTGAGTCTTACCTTGTACTTCTGAGGCTGTAGATTAAATTAGATTCAACTTTATTGTCGTTGAACAAGTACAAGTATAGTACAACAAAATGCAGTTGGCATCTAACCAGAAGTGCAAATAGAAGAGGGCAGAAAATGTACAATTATTATGTATATGTAAATTACAAGTGGAATGTATAGATGTGCAATGAAGGCAATATAGATATAGATATAGGGTGATATAGATTGTGATCGGTCACAGAGTTCAGCAGGGTTACAGATGGGAAGAAACTGTTACTGAGCCTGCAGGTGCGGGAACGAAGAGACCTGTACCGTCTGCCTGATGGGAGGAGGGCAAACAGTTTGTGGCCTGGATGTGAAGGGTCTCTGATGATGCTGCGTGCCCTGTGCAGAAACCTCTTGCGCTGGAGGTCTACTATGGCCAGAAGCTGGGCACCAGTGATGTGCTGGGCGGTTTTCACCGCCTGTTGGAGGGCCTTTCACCACCCGTTGTCTCGGCTACAGAGCAACCGCTAAACCACACTGTGGTGCAGTTAGTCAGAATGCTCTGAGGCTGTAGAATGGCAGGGTGCATCTTTACAGTCTTTCTCAATACCACTGTAACTCACTGTGCACTGATATGGTGTAAGTTCCTTACACGGTGCCCAATGGTAGACAACTAGATTCAGCCGTGGCACAATGTTTGCTGGAGCCAATTGTAGGGGACGGAGACGTCAATTGTATAGAACTGTCCACAACTCAGACCCACAAATAGGTTATATCATACCTTGATTGCATTAACATTCAATCCCATTGAAAGGTCAGGGGAGGTCGATAGTGAAGAAAGGTCAGGTTGGCTTCCAGTTTGAGATGGATCATCAATACATTCTAAATCAGACATGACAGAAAGGAGCTGAAAATATATCTATTATGGTTCGATCATTTTGTCAAATCTAGGCTCTAGACGATTCTAGATTTGACAAAAAGGCCAAGAAGGGCAAATGTCTCTTACTGACTGACTAGCCCTTGTTAAATCGCGTAGTGGTTAGCGATGTGGTTTGCCATGTGGGGGACTGGTGTTCAATCCCCGTCACAGACAGAACAAAGTATATTTTAAGATTTGTTCAGAATAGACAAAAACTTCAGTACCCATGTTAAATTAAGCCTAAAATAAAACTGTTTATGGTTATATTGCGACCGTTTCTGGTGGATTTTTCGAAGTACGCATCCGTGCATGCTTTTTGGGGTAATATAGACCACAACCCTTGCGCAGCAAAAGAGGAGGGGTTTCCACGATTTTCTCGTCTTTTCACTTGACGAAAAAGTCAGTTTTCTTCACCTATATTGATAGTTATTATATCAATGTCATTCATGAATGAAAGAAAGACGAACATTGTTGTGCCATGAAATGTAATAACTTTGGCAGTGTATAGTTCATCTTCAGTCTTGCTAGTAATTGCTAAATTCCTATGACTATTCCAAGTAGTAAGTTAGTAGATACTAGTAAGCTTATTATTGGCTAATAAAAGCCATACAGTTCACAGATGCTATCTGTGGTGGAAGTAAACTTAATAAGAAACGTTAGTCAGATTGGGACATCCCCAATCAATATTTTGCCTCCGGTTCAATTCCCCTCTCAGACATTCCAATTTTTGTCTCTCAGAAATGTTTATCCACTCTGTACTTTTCAGCTGGCACACAACAATATGTATCCACTCTGTAATACCATGAATCTCATATATTTAAGAGAATAACTGTATTACGTGACCCTTTTATACTGTTATTGTTTTCTAAAGAAACGAACCAGCCATGTTGTGACTGGAGTCATTGTTTTCATTATAGTTACTGTATAGCTATTAGCTAGCCATCTACAGTAATCTTTGTACAAGAATACACTTTAGTTCAGTCTGCCACAGAAAACTGCAGATCGAAACAAGGGAGAACAACATGCATCCCTTTTAATCACGGTGCAGCTGAACTATGTTAGCCTGGTTCCTCTTCTGGTTTTTCCCTTGAATTAGTCAGAATTTCCTTTGTAACAGTGTTAAAGGAATCACGCAACCAATTACAACATGAGTTTCAGTGGACGAACAGCCAAATTTTTACTGAAATTACAGATTATCAAAGTTTACTCTGTGTTGTTGACACAAGAACACAAATGGTTATTATCTTATTCTATAATTATTATTCTACGTTTAAGCAGCAGCTTGTATTGGATGATAAGGGCACTGTGAAGTGTCCTGCATGCTTTCCTCAGACAGGGTTTGAGTGATCCTGCATTGATGGGAGCACGGCCTTAGTGTCGCACGCTGGTTCAGCGAGCAGTTCCCATATCAGGCTGTAATGCAGCTGGTCAGGATCTTCTCAATAGCGAAACGATGGTGGTTGAAGTTGACCTGCGGTGCCATACCAAATGTATTCAGTGGCTTTAGGGAGTGGAGATGCTGTTGTGCCTGTTTGACAACATCAGTGCCGTTGATGATCCATGACAAGTCCAGGGCTTAGAACCTAGAACCGCTGACTCATTCTGCTGCACCCCTGTTGATGCCGATTAGTTGTGTGTTCCCTCCTCTGGTTCCTATAGTCAACTATCATCTGCGTTGTCTTGGTGATGTTGAGGGAGAGGTTGTTGTCCTGGCGCCACGGAGACAGTTTGCTTACCTCCTCTCTGCAGGCTGACTCATTGCTGTGGATTATCAGGCTTAAGACCTCGACACTAACTCCAAACGAAAGATGGAGTTGATGTTGTTCAGAGCCACACAGTCATGTGTGAACAAGGAGTTCAGAAGCAGAAGGCTCGGGACACACCCCTGGAGTGCCCCAGTATTAAGAGTCAGGGAGTAAAGCAGAAGGCTGAGAATACACCCCTGGTGGGCCCAAGTGTTTAGAGTCATTGAGTTACACAGGGTGGTGTCCAGACCCAGTTACACAGGGTGGTGTCCAGACCCAGTTACACAGGGTGGTGTCCAAACCCAGTTACTCAGGGTGGTGTCCAGACCCAGTTACACAGGGTGGTGTCCAGACCCAGTTACACAGGGTGGTGTCCAGACCCAGTTACACAGGGTGGTGTCCAAACCCAGTTACACAGGGTGGTGTCCAGACCCGGTCACACAGGGTGGTGTCCAGACCCGGTTACACAGGGTGGTGTCCAGACCCAGTTTCACAGGGTGGTGTCCAAACCCGGTTACACAGGGTGGTGTCCAGACCCGGTTACACAGGGTGGTGTCCAGACCCAGTTACACAGGGTGGTGTCCAAACCCAGTTACACAGGATGGTGTCCAGACCCAGTTACACAGGGTGGTGTCCAAACCCAGTTACACAGGGTGGTGTCCAAACACAGTTACACAGGATGGTGTCCAGACCCAGTTACACAGGGTGGTGTCCAGACCCAGTTACACAGGGTGGTGTCCAAACCCAGTTACACAGGATGGTGTCCAGACCCAGTTACACAGGGTGGTGTCCAAACCCAGTTACACAGGGTGGTGTCCATACCCAGTTACACAGGGTGGTGTCCAGACCCAGTTACACAGGGTGGTGTCCAAACCCAGTTACACAGGGTGGTGTCCAGACCCAGTTACACAGGGTGGTGTCCAGACCCAGTTACACAGGGTGGTGTCCATACCCAGTTACACAGGGTGGTATCCAGACCCAGTTACACAGGGTGGTGTCCAAACCCAGTTACACAGGGTGGTGTCCAGACCCAGTTACACAGGGTGGTGTCCAGACCCAGTTACACAGGGTGGTGTCCAGACCCAGTTACACAGGGTGGTGTCCAGACCCAGTTACACAGGGTGGTGTCCAGACCCAGTTACACCAAGAACGATGATGTTGCATGCTGGGACATAGTGTCTTATAATGTGTTTGTGGGAGTACTAGGGAACATGTTCTACGCATGAATATTTTTACCCAAGCTCTGGGACATGCCTGAAAACTTTCTATAGATAAGATCATCGAGATCTCCCAAAGGCCCCCCTATTGTCAGTGGTCATGCTGAAAATAACAGCCTTTTTTAGGGAACAGGGTGCCATTTAGAACGCCCCCACATTCCTGTCCGCCACGGAGGGGGGACTGCACTTCTGAAGTAGCTCCCTTCGTTCCTCTGGCAGAGTCCGTGCTACACCACCAGGTCTTATCGACAAGGTCGCATTTGAAGGGAGATTTCTTTCCAAGCGGTTTAACACCTCCTCCACTTATCGACTAGATCAGATTTAGAGGGAGATAAATTCCATAGCTGCGGTCATAACATTGTTGAATAATGTTTATTGGATTGCGCCGGGTGTAGCGTTCTTCTGTAATGTTTGGCATTTTAACCGTAAGCAAAACAATATATTATAAATCTAATCAGTCAATTGTTCAAGTCTTTAAGAACAAGACACTGGATTAACCACACTGGGAGCGCCAGGAGAACAAAAGCAAACTACTGACATTTTTAAGCCTGTGAGGATACACTTCTCAAGCCACTATATATAATCCATGTAGTGTGCCAAAGTTGGACACGTGGTAAATCTTTTAAGGAGTTTGGCAATCCAGCTCCTTTGATTTGATCCTTACTTTTATTGAAGTGACAGGGAGTGGGAGTGACAGGGACTGGATTCAAACCTGCACCAACTCTGACAGACGTGTGCTGTGACCCGTAATGTACAGCCCCCCCCCCCCCCACCCCCCCCCCCCCCCCCCCCCCCCGAGGCCCCACTGACAATCCTTCAGTGGAAAACTATTTTGGAGTCAATGGCGAGACTGTCTCGTCTTGGTGGCATCCTGCCGAAGTGTCTTTGCACTGCTGAAGTGTTCACGTCCTGCCGTCTAAATATTTCACTGATGAAAGTGTTTCCATCAGCCAGGCTTCTGTGGGAGGTACTGGAGGTCTTTCTATTTATGTCACTTACCTCAGACTCCACAAGCCCGTGGCAACCCCAGTTGGACAGCGATGCCCCAGTTGATCTGGCATGATTCAGTACTGTGGTGTCAGTCAGTCAGCACCCCCCTCCCCCTCCCTCCCCCCTGTATTATTCATTGAACAGGACTCCTGCTTTGCTTTCCCCAGCTATTTTTAACCAGCCGCCGTTGCTCATTTACTGCATGCCCGAGTCCTTTGCTGCTCGACAAGCCTCTTCCCATCTCCATCACGTTTCTCCTGGTTGTCTGGTTGTTGTCCTCGACCCCCTGTTATCTGCTCCTCTTCTACCTCACTCACCCTGTCAGTCTTCCTCCTCGATCTCCAGTCTTTCATCTCTTACGCTCCTCCCTTGCTCCTTCGCCGTTTACTTTTCACCCCTCCTTCTGGGACGCTGTGTGTCTCGCTCATTTTTTTGGGGGGGGGGGGTTTAAAACACTGTGGACAACACTTCTCTTAATATATTCGTATTTTTAAGGCTTTTATTCGGGTTAGAAAGGAGACAGTGTTCACATGTTGGAGGTGCAAAGCAGACAGTGTTGGGGGTAGAGACGGGTTTTGAAGTCTGTTTTTGGCACGTGGGTCCCCCATGTGAGTGGGACAGGGAGTGTTTCCATTGGACGAGAGTTAATAGGGCAAATTACGTTTTCAAAGCTTCAGGTTACGACACGTTTTCTACACTGATCCCCCATTTTAGAATATTGTCAATCACACCATATTTGTTGTCGTATCCTACAGTCATACCTGAGATATACAGGCCCCTTTAAAATATTTTACAGAAAACCAACTCAGGGTTCCAGCCACTTGGTTTTCGAACATTTAATGTGAGCAGAAGACCATTTCTCCTCTCCTCTTCTACCTAGTTTTTCGGTGTTCAATATTTATCTTAGTCGTCACATTTTTACATTTCAATTTAGTTATTTAACAGATGCTCTTATCCAGAGCAACTCACTGTTAGTGCAAGTTAAGTATACCTTCCTCAATGAAGTCAGTGTGAGGGAATAGGGGGAAAAAGATTTCCCGTCTGCCCGTCTTTTCTCACTCTCCAAAGTGCATTTATAGTCTCGTGTCCACAAAATACATTGAACACGAATAGTCTACTTATTTATTAATTCTCTGTTGTCTTTAAAAGGTTTGCATTTGGACTCTTCGCATTCGCTTTCCTTACTCTTTTACAGGGTGACAGCAGCGGAAATGCATTTTCAGATACCCAAGTCGTTTCAGTGAAGCCCTGTTTATGGCCCCGGGGGGCCCTTAATGGGAAAATGAATAAATAAAGATTACACCAAGAAAATAGAAGAGAGGCTGTGTATGATGGGAATGTTATCAGGGGCCTGAATCTTATATTCCATTGGGTCAATCCTCAAAGGTTTCCAGAAACGCAATAAAGCCCCAGTTAAGCTTTTCATGTCTTTGGATTCTAATCTTAGTCAACAACGAAGACAATGGCATGTTTATGAGTCCCCCACTACACACATAAACACTGACTGCGGCGGGTACACTTGTAAGGGGAAGAACAGTAGATGTGAGGGAACGAAACAATGGCCGTGTCCTGATTTCTCCACACTTTTCCCTAAGTGTGCACTTGGGAATTGAGACTTCCTCCAGCCGACACTAACGTCAAGTTAATGCTTCAATATCTTAAAAAACAAAACAAATGGTTGGAGGATTTAGATACTGGCCCGTTATTGGACGCCAGTCGGTCTGGTTGGTACCATAGGGCCGGGAGCATTGTGGATCAAATCCCAGGCCCCACAACGTGAAAGATCTGTCCCTCTGCCTTTGAGCAAGGCAGTTCACCCCCAAGGCTTCCAAGGTGGTGGGCCCATCTCACGTCGTTATGGGTTGGGTTAAAAGTTTAAGTCAAATTTCTGTTGGAACTTGTGTACAATTGACGACAAATAAAGTAATCCATTAATAGGTCAAATAAGGTCTAGAATCCATGACCAGTGGGTCAGTTTTCCTCCCAGGTGGATGTGCAGGTGTATCACGAAAAACACCCTGCCTTTCTGTACTTGGGACTGTCACTCCATTCCAGAATCAAAGAAAAGTCCAACCCAATCTATTTTAGGTACTTATACTGCAAAGATGAGTGTCTCAACGGAATGACCACCATCCATCCGTTCACACCAGAACTTTCTCTCCATTTTAAAATGTGTATGTTTTACTTCCCTATGAAAGCGGCTGTACGTTTCAACGACGCAGCGTAGCGGACATAGAAGCTTTGTGATGAGTTTAAAGCTACAGTCGACTTTGGCTTGGATGTGTGCGTGAGACGGCCTTGGCCTGTCGAAATGGCACAGTTAAAAAGTTACTGAAATGCTGTCGTGCCAAATTGGCTCTGCGTAGGAGAGCTGATCTGAGAAAATCTTACCTCTCCATGTCATCTTATTCCTTGTAGTCTAATACACTTTACTGATCCTAGACCAGCACTTGGAGATACATCAGGCTCTGGTTCCCACCGCGTTTAGGATGGCATGCCCTCACACGCTCTGATCCGAATTCCATCCCAGCCATTCCATCCCAGCCACTATAATCACTATAGCATTTCCAACCCCATCACTCATAAACACAGTGTTCCTCTGAGAAAACAGTCATCACTAATTATTGATGGGTGTGCTTCACATTCAGGCATGGGAAATTAGTAAAACTTTCCAGAAATTCCTCCGGGCGACAAATTAAACTTTTTTCTCTCTCTCATGAACGTTAATATTTCAGGCAAAGCCCCCTTTGGTGACAGCAGCCCTCAATACAGCTTGTCAATAACTGAAAACAACATTTTAGTAAAGTCTTCTGGAATTTCTTCAAAATAATCGTATAGTTGTCATATTCTACCTAGCACTTAAATGTAATGAAGGGCTGTGACGTGTTTAGATTACATACAAAATAAAATTGGTCCAGAGAAAGTAATTGTTGTTGTTTGGTTGAAATGTCTCTAAGAAACTATGGTTCGTCAACTGACAGTTGGCTGTTCAGCACATCATGTCTCAGTAAAGGGATGTCACTCTAGTCCTGGGTGGTCCACTGGGGTAAGGAACGCATCTCTCCACCCATTTGTCTCCCCCTGTGTGAGTTTTCTCCCACTCTCTCTCTGTCTCTTTCTTATCTGCTTCTGTTAATATCTTTGTCCTTCCGCCTTCCTCTCTGTCTCTTCCTCCCTCCTCTTCTCACCTTCTCGCTCTCTTTTGCTCTCTCTGTTTCACTCCCGCTTGCTTTATCTCTCAGTGTCTTTCTCATAAATCCTGACTCTCTCCCTCTTTCGCTCTAGCTCTCTGGCACCCACTCAGTGTCTGGAATGGGGAGGGACAAAGGCCTTTTTTCCTTGATTCTGGTCACTCTGCAGGGGGCGTGGCTAGCTGATCACCATTTCTACTCCAGCTCACTGAACAGTAGTTTGGATACATCCTCCACCACTGTCCCTGTCAAGTTCGCATGAGAGGAAAACTATTGGGGGGGGGGGGGGGGGGGGGGTCGCTAATGAGGCGTAGAGTACTAGCTGTTTTGTTTTTGTTTACACTGACATAAGAGGAACCCCAGTCGTCTGCCTGTGTGGTTGGTGGCCAGTGGAAATAATTAGCATGTAGGGGAAAACAAAAACAGGAAGCAGAGTCTGATATGTGTTTTTCTGGATATGCTGGCTAAGGACCTGCTAGGAGAGGGCTGTATGAAGTACGTATGATGTGACACTGTAGCTAGTTGCAAGATAAAATGGAGTTGTTTGAAGCCAGTGAGAGAGGCAGAGTTGCCGTGGATGGATTTCTAGGGTGTCTGTGGCCAGTGCTGCATGCGTAATTTGATTAAATCTGGAATTCATTCAATTGGATGTGTCAATAATTGATGGTTTCTCATGCCATTATCCCTTCGTGAAATGATACGCGAGTTTAGTCTGATATATTGTTTCAGTATACTGCCTGCTCAAGCTCTTGGCATTCCTACTGCTTCTGGTCTTATAAACGTGATTTAAAGCCACACTTCATTACCACACCCACATGCAGGTTCCTAACAGAATACGCATACATTAGATTAATGCACTGTAGTAAGTCATCAAAGTGAGTTCTACCCCTTGATCATTTGTCAGCTGTAACAGAGTGCATATTCATTTGTTTGTGGTCCATTTCTAAACATAGACCTATACTGAGACTAAAATAGATTCCCAGCAGTCTAGTTTCACAATCTGTTGATCTGTTGATGGGAGTTGGTGGGAGGCTGCAAATTATCTTAAACCCAGTCTTTCTTCTTCTCTTCCCTTCTTCAGTCTCACCATCTTTCCCCTCCTCCCTTTCTCTCTCCTGTGAGTGAAGGCCATGTGATTTCTTAAATCCAGTCTCTCTGTGTCTCTCTGTCTTTCTCCAGTCAGTGGCAGCATATGGGGTTTTTCAAAAAGCCCTTGTATATCCACATAATACTGTTGTCATAAGTCATACTCAGCATAAAGAATGGGTTCAAATAAAGTGCAGTGTTTCCCCTAGGTATTTTTTTTTGTTGCCGCGACCGCAAAATAATTGAGGTGGGGGAGCGGGTGGCGATGGATCACTAAATAGTCAAAATAGTGAAACACAGGCTTCCCACTGAAGCCTCCCTCCTCCCATGTTTCGGCAGGGTTCCATTAACATCTTTACTTCATCCTTGGTTGGTTATAATATAGGTTCCTCTTTTTCTATGTAAGATTCAAGACTTTGTACACGCATTCTGATTATTTAGGGCACCACACCCGCCGATCCATCGCCACCCGCCACCCGCTCCCCACCTCAGTTATTTTGCCCAAAAGGACTGAAAAGGAAGAGAAGAAGACAGACTGGACATTTGCAGCCTCCCATCAACTCACAGACAGATTGTGAAACTAGACTGCTGGGAATCTATTTTAGTCTCTGTATAGGTCTATGTTTAGAAATGGACCACAAACAAATGAATAATTCCTCATGATAACATCCTGAACAATTATTGAAAATAACAAAGGTCCGTGTCTTCTTTCATAAGAGTGTAAAGCCTGCACATTTAGATTGTGTATCAGTGCTGATGTTTTAATTAAGTAATTTCAATATTTGAGCCGTCTGGGGCTTGGGAAACCCAGTGGACATAGAAAACTCAAACTTTTGTTGTTTTATCTTTGTTTGTTTTATTTTCCTAATCTTAATGTACACCGATCAGCCATAACATTATGACCACTGACAGGTGAAGTGAATAACACTGATACACCCATCAGCCATAACATTATGACCACTGACAGGTGAAGTGAATAACACTGATACACCCATCAGCCATAACATTATGACCACTGACAGGTGAAGTGAATAACACTGATCCACCCATCAGCCATAACATTATGACCACTGACAGGTGAAGTGAATAACACTGATACACCCATCAGCCATAACATTATGACCACTGACAGGTGAAGTGAATAACACTGATACACCCATCAGCCATAACATTATGACCACTCACAGGTGAAGTGAATAACACTGATACACCCCTCAGCCATAACATTATGACCACTGACAGGTGAAGTGAATAACACTGATCCACCCATCAGCCATAACATTATGACCACTGACAGGTGAAGTGAATAACACTGATACACCCATCAGCCATAACATTATGACCACTGACAGGTGAAGTGAATAACACTGATACACCCATCAGCCATAACATTATGACCACTGACAGGTGAAGTGAATAACACTGATACACCCCTCAGCCATAACATTATGACCACTGACAGGTGAAGTGAATAACACTGATACACCCATCAGCCATAACATTATGACCACTGACAGGTGAAGTGAATAACACTGATCCACCCATCAGCCATAACATTATGACCACTCACAGGTGAAGTGAATAACACTGATACACCCCTCAGCCATAACATTATGACCACTGACAGGTGAAGTGAATAACACTGATCCACCCATCAGCCATAACATTATGACCACTGACAGGTGAAGTGAATAACACTGATGCCAATGCCAGTGATGCCAATGCCAGTGAACTTCCTGCCGTTCTGCTTCCTGCTCCAGCGGGCAGATTACAGAATTTAGATTCAGCACACTGCCTCACACACACTAACATCCCGACATACACCCACATTCACACACACACAGACACACACACACACACACACACATTAACACAGGAAGAGGAAGGATGTTTACCATGATTTTGTACCTGCTGTACCTTGCATTATGGGCCTGTTTCATTCCCGAGATGAACAGGGTATACTCCGTGTGTTACTTGGAGACAACGGGGATTGATTCCCGCTGCCATCGAGCGACTGAGGGATGTTGCGATGTCACGTACGGCACCCAGGCAGGGCAGACGGCATTTTAATCCTGGCCCCTTATGCTCAATGCATCCTACATGGGATTAGTCAGTGCAGAGGAGGAAACGCAATTTGACCATCAAGCAAACAGTCAGTATACGTCGTTGGCGGTTGGTTGGAATGCCTGTCCTACATACAGTACAACCCCGTGCTTGTCGGCTCAGGCTAGCCTGACTAATTTGCGAATGAATAAAACATCTGGACTAAACAGCTTGACAGGTGTTTGTGGATCCAGTATCTGTCCAATGGAAATGAACAAGAATGTGCACCCCCCCCGTACGCTTGTTTGGGTTCCACAGGCAGAAGTGGAATGAGTGAGGAATGACAAAAAGACACGCGTAACCAGCCTTCCGTTGTGCTAACGTAAAATTATCCACCTCTGTGTTATTTTGTCCTAATTCAATGAGGGCCTTGTGAGACGCTAATCTCATTATCTGCGGTTAACATGCCGCTGGAGCTGAATGATGATGATCTCAGTGGGACAGATTACCTCTGAATTATCCAGTCCGAACGGGACATTACCACCTGTCAGGAGACTGAGGGGAAAGTGGTGACACGTCTCTCTCACACCTCCAGACAATTAGAGCCTAGAAAGGAAAACGGTGGCTTGGGTTTTTCTATGGTCTAATGTTTCTCATAAACTGGGTGGTTTGAATCCTGAATGCCGATTGGCTGATAGCCGTGTCGATAATTCTGACACCAATCTTTTTAGACTTTTCCTTTCCATCTGTATCAAGGCCACCAATAATTTGGGAGGTGCCTGTACATACAAAGCTTTTATAGGAGTAAAGACGTGTATCAGTAAAAAACTAAATGTTGCCGTTGACAAGAAAAGGCCTGCAGAGAAGAGGTACAGTGACACCAAACCCAAAGATAGCATGTCCCCTCTCACACTGCTTGTTTAGAGACTCAAGTGGAGATATTCTGAATAAGTCCTTCAACATGACATCTTTGCTAGAACGTATTCAACAAGATTTTTGTTGATGAATCACCCCTGAGTTCACCCATCAAGTTAGCTTCCTAACTTGAACTATTTACACTGTTTAAGTTAACAAATATGAGACTTGTCAGGTATTCAACCCGTGACTTGGAGAATCTGTATTTATTGAACGTGTCTGTTATCTAATAGCTAACAAGCTAGAATACCTACGGCACCATACTGTAAAGTAGGCTATGCTATCGCTCAACTGTAGCTTGAAACAGCATCTTTAATAAGGAACTTTGAATACCAGTATGAAGGCCTTGGACTTTAACGCTTGTGCATTTGGAGCCAACTGGATGTTCAGTGACTCGTTTACATCACTGTGGGTTGGTTCCTGTTTGAGCAGGCGGTGTGACAGGAAGCAAAACATCTCCTGAGTCCACCAGGGAATCCGCCTGGAAGAGGCAAGGCCAAAATCACCCGTTGGATGCCACTCAAATTTGGCGGGAGGGACAAAAAAGGCATGAATCCAGGAAATAACATGGAGGCTTCTTGTAATCCCCTGTCCTTGTTCAGTGAGGCACAGCCGGTAACAGCAGACTCCGTCCTCCAATTGAGTGTGGCAGCCCTCGGCGATGAGTCACAGGCCAGCAAACACACCGGAGATGCATCATCACTTTCTAATGAGAGAGTGTTTCTAATGCAGACCTGGCCACGGTCCGGATCGCCCACATATCACAGTCCCGCTCAAAGGACTCAGAGTCACTTAAAAGCTTTCTGCCTCTGGGAAATTAACGCCACCTTTTGATATATATTACTCGTTTGTATTACGGAATTGATTTTAATGTCTTTTATTAATTTCGCCATGTTTCACCATTTTTTATGTTCTCTGCTTTTAAGCCTAAGGGGAAGTAATCTCTTCATTTAAGGAAATGATCTCTTAATTTAAGGAAATTATCTTTCAAAAAACATGAATTTTTTAGCCAGGGGATGTGATCTCTTTTTCAACAGCTGAGGGATGTGATCCCTCAGAAGAAAGTGGTCTCTTCCTTTACGACCAATGGAAGTGATTGCTTCTTTTGTGGCAGAAGGAAGTGATCTCATCTTTACGGCAGAAGGAAGTGATCTCATCTTTACGGCAGAAGGAAGTGATCTCATCTTTACGGCAGAAGGAAGTGATCTCATCTTTACGGCAGAAGGAAGTGATCTTTTCTTATCAGCTGAACGATGTGTGTTAAGTTCAGAGGGGAGATTTGCTCTCACTTACACTGCTCTGTACACCAGGTCTTACCATCCATCAGAACCTGCCATTGTTCAGAGAAGCAATTTCAAAACCTTAAAATTATTATTTGTCAAAAATGTCAGTGTGTCCCAGTGTTGCCCTGTGAACTACTACCATGTTTGACTGTGTATTCTGTAGATTTCCAATCCAAGCCTCATTCCTGTCTGTTTTCCCAGAAACATGTTTTCTGAGAAAATTACAGTTTTACACGGTACATTGATGTGGCACAGCAGACTAAAATATCTCAAAAGGTCATTGTTGCATAAAATTGGCTTTAATGTGTGAAGGGTAATGAATTAACCTTTATCAGTCTCACACATTGTCCGCACAGCGATTTTGTTGCTAAAACTGTCAAAAGACATTTTATGCCATTAGCAGACATTTTGTCCAAACATTTTTCCAAATCTATGGCCCCAGCCTGTATCAATCAATCACATATATTTTCTAAAGCCTTTTTTACATCATCAGTTGTCACAAAGGCTTTAAACAGATACCCACCTGTCTAAAATAAGTCCCTAGTAGTGTCGGAACCTTGTACAAAACCTAGAGAGGAACCAGATTCTGAGGAGTGGCCAGTCCTCATCAGGCTGTGCCAGGTAAATATTATAAGACTACATTACCTTTTTGGACCAAATCAATGTTTTTGCATGTTCAGATGACCACCAGGTCAATAAAAGCCAGTGGGCTGTGTCAGAGCCTTTAGGCAGAATCCAGATCAACTGCACAACCAAATAGACAAGGACAGGGATGACCAGGTGGGCTGTGGGCAGAGACAGCTGGAGTCATCAGCCAGACATTAGATCTGCAACTCAACCAGGAGGACTTTGGACAGGGACAGCTATGAGTCATCAGGCCAGGTAGTCCTGATGTGTGGTCCAAGGGCTTATATCCTCCTATGATTCAACAGGACACTTGGAAAGTTAGAGAGAGCAATCCTTCCTCCAAAACGACACCTCAGCAAATGCAACCCCGTTTCGAAAACAGCTGGGACGCTGCATAAAATGCAAATAATGCAATAATGCAGAATGCAATGATGTGCAAATCTAAATATCAGATGTTGAAACAGAGTAATGTTATTGTTATTGGAAAAATACATGCCCATTTTGAAGTTGATGCCAGCAACATGTTTCAAATAAGTTGGGACAGGATTTCAGGTGCTCTACAGTTCGGGGTCTCCTTTGTTGTATTTTTCATTTCATAATGTGCCAAATGTTTTTGATTGGTGACAGGTCTGGACTGCAGGCAGGCCAGTTTAGCACCTGGACTCTGTTATGATGGAACCATGCAGTTTTAATACGTGCAGAATGTAGTTTGGCATTGTCTTGCTGAAGGAATGTTTTGCCCACACAGTCTTTCAGAGTGGTGAACCCCTCCCCATCCTCACTTCTGACAGACCCATCCTCTCTGGAATGATCTTTCAATACCCAATCATGTTACTCACCTGTTGCCAATTGATCAAATCTGTTGTGAGTTGTTGCACCAGGTATAGTTTTTTAGCATTACACAACCTTTCCAGTCTTTTTTTGCCTCTGTCCCAACATTTTTTAAACATGTTGGTGGCATCAAATTCAAAGTGGGTATATATTTATCAAGAAACAATAAAATGTCCCAGTTTCCACATTTGTTGTTGTCTTTGTACTCTTTCCTATTGAACAAACGGTTTAAATGATTTTCACATCATTGCATTCTGTTTATATTTACATTTTGGGGTTATAAATCCAACTGACCCACGCCCCTCTGTCACATAAACCAATGGACCGTGAACAACCATGACTGAGACCGGGCAGACTGACCAGTCACCAGCGCAAAGTACTGCAGCTGGGGACCGAGGAAGATCCAAAGATCGACAGGGCTAACCAGGTAGATTATAGCTCCACCCACTTGGCTGAGCACCAGACCAAAGCCACACTAACCACCCTGAGAGAGGGTGGAGCACAGCAAGCAGAGTTCTCTCCTGCCGCATGGGAGGCATATTCTCCATGTTGAATGTCTGCTGATGCTCATGGAAGTGTCGTTCAGTCATCGCGGAACTACAAGTCACAACATGTTCTGTAAACAGCTGCCAGAATGTGCCAGAATTAGGTTCGGCTTTTATTTATTTCTATTACACTACCTTTATTCTGTCAGAGATACTTAGACCAATGTCTCTTTTTTAGCCGTTGCCTGTGTTACAACATAAACACAAATGGAAATACAGACAAGAATATCACAATTAACAATATAAGGTTAAAAGGGCAGTGTCTTTTAATCTTACCAAATCCTAAGGTGTTTATAGGCTGGTACATGTTCTATAGTAGAACCATTTATGGTAGAAATTATAGGATCAAATAAGATTTTGTGACATACAGAATATCATATGCTTCTTTTTTTGCATTTAGCACCAACCTAATGCCAGACTTTATTATGTCTTTCGGAAGATTCTTTACACTGAAATAATGTATTTCTTTCACTTCTTTAAATCTTCAGTATTCATCCACATACATCAATTAGCAAAAACTACTAACAAAGTGTAATTTCTTCTAAGTATCCATATCCCAAGTGCTGTGCTGTGTTTGAGGTCTCGGGAGACATGTTCAGTTGTGTGTTTTCTTCTTCGAGCTCATTACTGCAGCCAATTTCCACTAAACAAATAATATGGCTGCCAATTCTCTGACACAGATAATCCCTCTGTTGTGCTTTTTATGTTATACAGTCCCACTGATGGGTCTTTAGTGCACAAATTGAGTTGGTCAGCTCGCATGTTATTCCCTTTTCCAACAAAGGCACTTTTGTGAGGCTGTTTGTAGAAAACCGAGAGTCACTGAATTTGCTCTGGAATTGCAGTAGGAGTGGCAACCTTCTTTCGAGACGGACCTCAACACGTCAATCCCCAGTCTGTTCCTGCTAGTGGTGACTTGTTACTAGGTACCTGATTCCTGTCTACTGACATCGCCCATCTGGATCTTCATCGACGCTCTCCATTCTTCACGGATAGAACGTTCTTCTCAGCCACGTTTGTGTGCGCTGTCCTAGTGACGTCATCACAGGAAGACTTGAAGGGAATTTTCAATCATCTACATTTGATTCAATGTTCTACCCTTCAGTCTGAGCCTTAGTTTGCTTGTAACAGTCACACATAAACATTGTTATTTTTTTCACTTTTTATTCAAAGATGAGGAAACAAATCATATGTAACCTTGATCCACAAAAAGGGGTTTAAATCATGTATCCACACCTTTTTGCTAATTAGTCTGCATCCCCATGTTTCTTCCTTTACCCGCTGCCCACAGGCCCACCAACATCTTCAGGGGTGCAGCTGGAGAACATTGATGACCTCTGTTTTTGGCCATGGCGTACTGTTGACAGATTAGCCCGAATAAAAGGACAACGCCTGAGGTTCACACCGACAGGATCTCTGTCAGATGAAAGCAAACACGGAGTTAGGTGTGCTGTGTCTGGATATTTGTGTGACCACTGTAATGTGCAAGTTTGTCCGTGACCACGGCTGCAGAGACTGTACTCTTCTTGCACATCGCCTCTATATCAACGTTTTAGTATCGCTCAGAGTCACCTTGATTCACATTTACTCACAACCCAGAATTCTGTCCTGTATCAATGCCGCTAATGGTTAGCTCCGAATCTGTGAACAGCTTGGTTACGTACTAGGCCGTGTTATTCAATCCCATCGGCCCGTCATCACAATCATCAGCGTTGCCAACTCTCTCAGTCCACGCCTCACCTGGAGTGGCTGGTAGACCTGGGATCAGGACCATATTTACAGAGGTGATGAGGGGTCAATAACAAATGGAGTCCCTTTCGAACAAGCTCCTCGCTGCCTAGCTGAAACTGAATACTGCCTACGTTTTACGTGGGAAGTGGTGATGGCAACGGAACAGGACTTTCTATTTCATGGGCACAACTTGCTAATTGAAGGTCACGACAAACTCTGATTCCATTTTGAGTGTGAAGAACATATTTTAACGGGTCAATTCAATTAGGACAATTTGCACGGCAGATATGATCTTGTTTTTTTTATTTGTCAGCAAAAGGTAAACCGGCAGATTGCCTGCTGTGGAACCCAGCCAAAGATATCAAATTAAAATACAGATTAAATATCCTTTGTTTAGTTGAAGGAAACAAGGTTAGGCTACAAGGTTCTCGGTCCACCCTGATTTACACAACCAGATTTAAGGTGTTTGTAGCTGACTGTAAGTGTGGATTGTGTGTGTAACCCTAGCAAACCTAGCAAGCCCCGAAGGAAGGTATTAGACATTCTTTCTTCAAAAGCCTTATCAGATCTACAGTAGGGAGGGAGATTGTGCCAGGGGAAATCTAATTGCAGAGAGCTAATTATGAGAAGTACAGATTTCATTGTAGGATGCTAAAGTGACTTTGCCAATACACTGCAATATAGCACTTAACTTGTACATAATCACTATTTTAGTTGAATTAATTGGGTTTTGGGATTGAGTCTGTGAACATTTGATTTGAAATGCTAATGTGGTTTTAAATCTAAGTGTTTTGTTGTTTTGCAGTCACAATAAGGTTGTGTTTGTTTAATGCAAGTAACAATTCAAGATGTAATACTCCCTGTTATGTAATATATTTACTTTGAGGTTACAGGCAAACACACATGACTGCCAATAAGATTTTCAACCCACAGAGACTACATCCTAATGGACCAGTGTCATTATGGGCTTTCACATCTTTACGTAAAGGTGTGGTCAGTCATACAGCGATGACCCGGGTCCTCTGAGGGTGTGGTCAGTCATACAGCGATGACCCAGGTCCTCTGAGGGTGTGGTCAGTCATACAGCGATGACCCGGGTCCTCTGAGGGTGTGGTCAGTCATACAGCAATGACCCGGGTCCTCTGAGGGTGTGGTCAGTCATACAGCGATGACCCGGATCCTCTGAGGGTGTGGTCAGTCATACAGCAATGACCCGGGTCCTCTGAGGGTGTGGTCAGTCATACAGCGATGACCCAGGTCCTCTGAGGGTGTGGTCAGTCATACAGCAATGACCCGGGTCCTCTGAGGGTGTGGTCAGTCATACAGCAATGACCCAGGTCCTCTGAGGGTGTGGTCAGTCATACAGCGATGACCCGGGTCCTCTGAGGGTGTGGTCAGTCATACAGCGTTGACCCGGGTCCTCTGGAGGAGTGGTCAGTCACACCGCGATGACCTGGGTCCTCTGGGGGTGTGGTCAGTCACGCCACGATGACCCGGGTCCTTTGACCTTTCCAGGAAACAGACACACTGTTCCAATCACTCCGACTGGTTGCCACAGTGAGTGAACAGTGACACCCCCGGGCCACTTGACCCAATGCAGGTTAACCAGAGGTTGTCGGGCTCCACTTAGATTCCTAATTGAATTGGTTTAGTGCGTGCTGGTATTCATTTATTCGTGGTATGCAGTGGCGGAATAGGACGGGGTCAATATCAGGGACCAATTTACAAAAACAGAATTCAACAAATGCTTCTCATTCGCGGTCCATTTGGAGCCAGGCTATACGCTCATGACATTTAAATAAGAGCCAAATCCGATGTGGAATTTGGAATGGTGTGTTTGCCTGGTAAGACCCTCTGGGTGTTACTGAGATCAGTGCTTATTGAGTTCCACCAATGACAGTGACAGGGGACCACACATCTTAACTGGCTGGTGCAACTATTGGAATTAACTTAATAAAACACTGGGCAGTGTTGATGATGGACATAAATATCATGGCTAGGTTGTAATTGCAAATAATACTTTGTCGTTCATTTAACAGTAATCTGGTGAAATTAATAAAAAATAAAACATAAACATGATCATGTGCTTATATGCACACAAACACACAATCTCATGCTCAAATATATCTGGATACACATAAACTCTGGTCCAGCCTAAACCCCACTGCTCTGGTCCAGCCTAAACCCCACTGCTCTGGTCCATCTTAAAACCCACTGCTCTGGTCCAGCCTAAAACCCATTGCTCTGGTCCAGCCTAAAACCCACTGCTCTGGTCCAGCCTAAAACCCACTGCTCTGGTCCAGCCTAAAACCCACTGCTTTGGTCCAGCCTAAAATCCACTGCTCTTGTCAAGCTTAAACCCACTGCTCTGGTCCAGCCTAAAACCCACTGCTCTGGTCCAGCCTAAAACCCACTGCTTTGGTCCAGCCTAAAATCCACTGCTCTTGTCAAGCTTAAACCCACTGCTCTGGTCCAGCCTAAAACCCACTGCTCTGGTCCAGCCTAAAACCCACTGCTCTGGTCCAACCTAAAACCCACTGCTCTGGTCCAGCCTAAAACCCACTGCTCTGGTCCAACCTAAAACCCACTGCTCTGGTCCAACCTAAAACCCACTGCTCTGGTCCAACCTAAAACCCACTGCTCTGGTCCAACCTAAAACCCACTGCTCTGGTCCAACCTAAAACCCACTGCTCTGGTCCAGCCTAAAACCCACTGCTCTGGTCCAACCTAAAACCCACTGCTCTGGTCCAGCCTAAACCCCACTGCTCTGGTCCAACCTAAAACCCACTGCTCTGGTCCAACCTAAAACCCACTGCTCTGGTCCAGCCTAAAACCCACTGCTCTGGTCCAGCCTAAAACCCACTGCTCTGGTCCAACCTAAAACCCACTGCTCTGGTCCAACCTAAAACCCACTGCTCTGGTCCAGCCTCTCCTGTCCTGCTGATGAATCCCTAATACATGCATTCATTACCTCCTGTCTTGACTACTGCAACTCCCTACTCACCAGCATCAAATCTACATCCCTCCATGAGCTCCAAATTGTACACAACTCTGCATCCAGACTACTCACTCACACCAAGTCCCGGCAGCATATCAGCCCTATCCTCTGTGAGTTACACTGGCTTCTTATCTCCCAACACATTGACTACAAGATCCTCCTACTGACATATAAAGCCCTAAACAATACCGCCCCTGCCTACCTGTCTGACCATCTTCTTCCATATCAACCAACACACTCTGTTCCAGTACTGCAGGCCACCTTCCAGAAACGCCTCAAGTCTCATCTGTTCAAAATCGCCTACCCCCAGCCATGCCCAATCCCACATTCTCAGTCTTCGTTGTTTCTCATAGTATTTCTTTTGTTTCTGTTTGTTTTTTATTCTATATCACTTTTTTTAAATCGTCTTTGGGTCCCTGAAAAGCGCTATATAAATATAATGTATTATTATTACTATTATTTAACCCTGTTGTTGATGCCACCCAATCCCACAGCTTCTTGCATTCAGTAGCTTTGTCTGTCGGCTGGAAGGCGTCTATGCCTCTGGGCACATTACCCAATACCTGCCGATCTGCATAGTTTCAGATGCACGTCTCTTCCTCAAGGTGGTTGTGTTCATGTTTCCCATTGACAGCAGCTCCATTCTAACATGTCCCTGAATGTCCCCGTGGACGCTAGACTAGTGAATCTGACACTGATTATGGAATCATGACATCAGTTCGGTGATGATGGTAAACCAGGGACACCCAACAGATGGAGGCTCTACTATTTATACCTTTCCAGACCTCTCACATTGAGGAACAGCTTTATATTATCTCATTGACAATTCAGGTTTGAAAAAATAAATCTATGTACAATTTGAAAGCCAATCAATTAAACCAGATATTAACTTCTCTCAGCTCCTTCAGTCCTAAACTGACCCATCAAGACCAGGGCGTCACATTTTAAAGAGGCCTGTAGATTTTGTTTAGGGTATCCATGTCTAAATATATTACCTGTGGAACCTCTAGAGCCATCCAATCCTTCCAACTACTTTTACAGTTGCTATACTTCCAAATTAAGTTATTTGCAATGGGAGCCTCTGAAAAATTGCCTGGCTTATAAAATTTATGTCAGCCAATGTTGGCCTACCAAACAGAAATATTCAATTGGCAATCATATTTGCGATAATTTAATCCAGTAATAGACCTAAATATTGGAAGACAGTGACTGCTTAACACAATCAAGTAATGTGAGGAACTCCACACTGTAGCCACTTTATTAGGTACACCTGAACGTTACTGCTGGACACCATGTGTGTCTGTGTGGAATCATATGAATGTGTGTTTCATTGGAAGTTAAATGTGCCCAGGATAATGAGAACCACAGAAACGGCTGTGTTTAGATTCTCTCTTAGTAGGTCACACACTGCCAACCTCAGGAATGTGAAATGTTTGCATTGACCATTTGACATTTCTTGTGGAGATGTGATCTGTCCTAGGTAGACACACTCTTCCATGTGCATGCTAGCAACCATTTTTACACTGAGATTGATTGGACAGGTAACACCAGATAACTCTGCTGCGGTGCTTTTTATTAAGCTTCTCTTTCTCCATAGATTTTCGACCTAGTATATTCTTACTAAAGTAACCATTATACGAATTATATGTTCCAACAGCTGCAACTCTATATACTGTACAAAGCATTCACCCATGGTATATAAAGCTTGCAGACAAGAGGTTGTTTGGAGACCCAGATGATGTTTCATCAGTTTTTAGCAAGAGAACTCCAAGTCAGGTCAGAGGTCAGAGGGATAGGCTTTGATTTGTGTTTGTGTTTGATCTTGGTCCTACAGGATTTCTGTTTCCTAGTTACGTTTGTGTTTGTGTTGGATGTTGGTCTTACAGGATCTGTTTCCCAGTTACATTTGTGTTGGATGTTGGTCTTACAGGATCTCTGTTTCCCAGTTACATTTGTGTTTGATCTTGGTCTTACAGGATCTTGGTTTCCCAGTTACATTTTTGTTTGTATTTGATCTTGGTCTTACAGGATCCCTGTTCCCAGTTACATTTGTGTTGGATCTTGGTTTTACAGGATCTCTGTTAACCAAGGACATTAGTGTTTGTGTTGGATCTTGGTCTGCTTAAAGTGAGCTTGCGTTTTGTTCCAAATCCTTGGAACAGCTTTTGATGAGCACCCTTCTGGTTCCATTTCCAGAAGGCGTGATGTATTTCATCTGTTTTGGAGAGATTGCCCTCTCTGCAGGCTCACTGGAAACCGGCAAAATCGACGCAGTTCCCTGCTAAGTTTTTCCCAGCTGGGTTGCACTTCACTGAATTCCTTTAGCTGAGTAACAGGAACCGTAACATAACATAACCAGGTCCCCAGGATCGTTGGAAACACAACAGCCCACAGTATCACATATCCACAACCATACTTTTTATTGGGTTATTTTCTGCATGACCTTCCCTCATTTTACGTCAAACACACCTCTAATGTTTGTGGCCAAAAAGCTCAACTTCTGGCTCATGTGACCATTTGACTCCATGCACTGACAGTTGAGGAGATCAGAGGCTTTCTTTGGACAGGACCAACAAATAGCTTTTTAGCATGAGATGGTATCTAACTGTAGGTTCAGATACTTGGCGAACACACGATTAAACACATTTGCCATTTTCCAACTGTGATCCTTGGAAATTCCAGCAAAGGTCCATCACAGTTTCTGTTAATATTAACTTCTAAATTATTGCCCTAAAAGTGGACATGTGCATTTTAAGTAGTTTAGCTATCTTATATAACCATTGCCTAATTTCTGTAAACCGTAATTAAATAATATAAAATCATTCTCCAGTCAATGGTTAAACCAAGACGTGGCGCTCTTCTGTCTGAACTGGCATTATTAGGATTAAGTGCTTTGCTGTGGCTGGAGTGGTGTCACTACCTGTGACAGACACACACACACACACACACACACAACACACACACGCATGAACAGGAACACATACTCATGGACAGAGACAAACACAGGAGTAGGAATATGTTTGTGTCTTTCTCTTGTCTGTATGACCCCTTCCTGAAAGGACCCCTTCCTGAAAGGACAATACATACGGTCAGTCTTAACAGCCACACACAAAACAACCTTCAGTTAAACACGCTTCATATGCACACACACACACACACGCACACACACACACGCATACATACAACATTCATCGCTATTTGACTCGTACATGTGGAGTTTGTGGTTTAGATTCCCTCCTAGGTGGGCAGACAGGATGTAAAGAGGAGGATTAAGAGTTGTGTGTGTGTGTGTTCATTCTGTCCTGAGCGTGTTCCACCTGAGTGCGTGTCCTCATTTAGCGACGCCAAACACAGATTACGTTGTATGTCATGGTTGTATTGTCACGCTGTGCTTGATCAAGTAGCCCTGTCCCATGATGGAATCACAACGTGCGTTTTCCAATGTGACATTAAAGCAACCGGTGCTGGCGAGCTAGTTTATTACGGTGACATGAAGAAACGCAGATACAGAATGCAGGAACATCAGAGGGGAGGACAGAGAGAAAGAGAGGGAGAGACAAGGAAAAGAAATAGGGAGGAGAGAGATACTGATGGACAGAGACAGGAAGGGTATAAAACCCCTTCGATACGTGATCAAGTTGGCAAGCAGAATTACACCGATCGTGTTTGGGGGGGACTTTGGTTGTTCTGGACGAGTGAGAGAGTGTGTACATTTGCGTACTAGTCAGTGCTTGTGTAAGTGGGAGATTGAGTGAGTGAGAGAGAGAGAGAGGGAGAGAGGGAGAAAGGGAGAGAGAGAGAGAGAGGGAGGAAGAGGGAGGAAGAGCGAGTGCGTTGCATCCTAGCGTTCCATCATCCTCTAAACTCCTCCAGCCTACCTCTGTTTCCCTCCTCCTGGAGAGAGAGAGAGTCACGTTTACAAGACAGAGAGGAGACAGGACAAGAATCTGCAAAGGGAGAGAGAGAGAAAAAAGAGTGTTCTCTGGTTTTCTCCCGCCTCCGTTCACTCCTCGGCTCAGCATCACATAGCGGAGGCAGGACCAGAGCGGAGCATCTCTGCCTCGCTTATTTTTCTACTACGTTTGTTCTGCGTTGTTTTTTTGGGGCCATCCAACGACTGTTGGAGAACACCTGGTGACGGAGAAGCCGGGAGGAAGCCGTGAGGGGCTGGTACTGTTGTAGTATCTGTTCTAGAGAAGGATGCTCAACAATCTGACGGACACAGAGGATGGGGAGGGAGGACCCAACAGCCAGGGTGAGTGATGGAATCTCCCTCGCACACACACACACACACACACACACAAGCTCATCAAACACACAGGCTCACATACATGAATGCAAAATATATACACACACACATTATGTGCAGCACATAGACACACACACACACACATAGTCATAAGGGGGCTGTATCTGTTGTGTGCCTGTGGATTGATGGTGTCTCTTTTACTGCAAGGCGGCTATGACCGAAATAGTAATGGGTTTCTGCTCTGTATACAACGGACTGGTGAGTGTAAGAGCATTACATCACAAAGGCACACACACATAGACACACACAAAAACACACACACAGACACAAGGATGCTCCAGTGCTGTGGTGCCCAAACCCTCCACCCCCCCCACCATCACGGTAAACACCACAATTGCATATGGAGCCTGGTGCAAACGTGGGCACACACACGCACGCACGCACACACACACACACACAGGCGGCCGCCCGCTAACGCAGATGCCAACCGGCCATCGCTGCTAATCTGTCGGTCCCAGCTGTCAAAACGAGTCCTGGTTCCAATCCCCTCCTGTGCCCCGCAGCTGTGACTCCCGGCTGCAGGGGAGAAGAAGGCTTTGGATGAACACCTAAATAACCTGTTGTGTTGAGAAGTCTTCATTATTATTATTGTTGTTATGTATTTATAGATCTTTCAACGTGACTCATCCCTAGTCGCGTTCGCCCCTTTCGTTCTTCTACCTCCGTGGTTTCTGCCGTGGACGGAGCGGAGCAGCAGGTTGGAGGAAAAAAAACGCTCGCGGTTCCACAGCTCTGAGCGCGTGCACCGGCGAGGGCTTCGTTATGAAATAGACTGTGGCTGCTGGGAACAAGGGGTATCTCACATTATGACGGAGCATGATGAGAAGCTCTAGACAGGTGCAGGGGGGGGGGCACAACCTGTTTAAAAATGCCCCAAGCTTTGTTCCTCAGCAAGGGTTGGTCGTCGAGGGCTTGATAACCTGCCTAACAACACAAGCAAGCACTGTGTTTTGTTAGTGCGTGTAGGTGTGCGCACTCGCATCTGTCTTAACTGGTGTGTGTGTGTGTGTGTAGACTGAAGGGGGGATTTTTTTTTTGTTGCTTGCGTTACGTGTGACCATTTACAGAATTCAGATTGTCTATGGGCTGTCCCCTACCCAGAGTAACACATAGCTGGTTGTGCACTTAGTCTTGCTGAGATTCACTCGAGGAGACAATACCCCCCCCCCCCCCACTGCCCCCAAAAGGAGATCCGAAATGGTACGGGGATTTTTAAATAGGAACACACATTCCCATTCAGCCAGAGGCTGTAGGCATCATGTGAATTCAGCTGTCAGTGCGCTGCTAACCTGAATAACCCAGGGCTGTTTTGTTGTTGCTACAGCGGAGTGGCTGATGTAGTGACAGATGTCGTCTCTGCATTGGCTGGGCTGTGGTGGTCGCTGTCCGTTGTGCTGAAGTCTAGCTATAATGCGATGCTGTCCGCGGTGCTGAAGTGTTGCTGTTGCGCGGTGCTGTCCGTGGTGCTGAAGTCTAGCTATAACACGGTGCTGTCCATGGTGATGAGACCACGCTCCGCTTGTTGTCCAAGGCACTGGTTGACTCAGTACATGACCACGTTACACTAATTTGCATATTCATGATCTGCAGTTACTCATTTGCATATTCATAACCTGCAGTTTTTCCTCCACTATTGTGTTGTTTTTTTTGGAAATATTTAGATTTTTTGGGGGCTCAATTACCAGAATAAACCATCTTAATGGTTCTTCTGTATTTTTTTCTTCAGTGGGTTTTGGCTGTAAGGCCTTGGTTTTTGATGTGATAGGGAACGCTGAGGGGGGTGGATGATGTTGCTGCATCAAATGTTGCTGTTCTGTCTCATCAAGGACAGTGTGAAAGCTGCTGGGAAGATGCCTACTATCGTTTTAGTTATTTGTAGAGGACTTTGTTTTCCTGACTTTGATGCCTTTCTGAAATGCTCACCTCCAAAAAAAAAATGTTTACATCTTTTTTCTTTTGCACCTTCCAGGGAACTAGGGGCATGTGTGCATTTGTAGGTCCACGGAAATTCAGGGTTGGTGATTGTTGTGCATTGTGCCTGTTAAATAAATTTGATGATTGCATGAACACATTTTCATTGTGTAATAATATCGATAAATGCCATCTGACGCTCAATAGAGAACAGTTATTCTCCCCAGTTTGCGTATTGATTGTGAATTCCATAAGCCAGGATAAGACATGATAGGCATAAATCGTGCTCTGAGACTTATCTGGTTTGCATGGTAATGTTTCCAGCACCTACAGGCTGAGTCTCAAATTGCAAACTATTCCCTATGAAGTGCACTACTTCTGCCAGGTCTGTATGGTCAAATAGTGCATTTGTGCTCAATGGAAGCGTCCGCAAAGAGTAGAGTCATTTATTCATGGATTTAGTTGTTTATTCATATGAAGTCCTTGATTTATGTATTTTTGTTGTTTATTTGTAAAATCTATCTTGGCGCCAAGACGTAAATTCAGTCGGATGGTTATTTAAATGTTTAATACAGAAGACAGGGTTACCTAGTGCAGCTTCCAGTTGAACGTCTATTCCCATGTGTTTCAGAGACCATGTAGCAAAGCATTGCCGCTCCAGTATCGTGCACGAATGGTACTTTTCCGATATTCCCCACCCACCCATGGCCCTGAGACACGCTTGTACTGGGTTCAGAGTGACGTGGCAGAATGTTGATTACTGTTGGATCGCGGGGGGGGGGGGGGGGGGGTGTCATGTGAGTGTTAGAAAGGAGGGAATCCAATCAGTTTAAAAGCCTCCTGACTGAGGGGGGTCCACAAGCTCCCCGCTTTCCAAAATGGCTTCCCATCCTCAGTATTGTGCTCCACTTATAACCAACCAGGGAACAGTGGGTCCTTGGGCCTCTCAACGGCACTGCAGACCGGTCCTGGCTGACTGTTTGAGACTCTGAGCGCTGCCCGGTGGCCCACCGGAGAACAGAAGCAAGAAGTGCACGGTCAGAGGTGGAGATCGCTGGCTGTGACATGACCACAGACGCTTGGTGTGGATGCAGATGTACAGCCGACGTATCTCGTCCATACTCTCTCTCACACGCACGCACACACACACACACACACCAATCACCTGAATGGCCCTCAACACAGTGACTGGTTCAGCACTCTGCCTGTTGTTGTCTTGACTCAATGTCGCCTCGGTCCTCGCTATTGTCACGCAGCCAGAGTCATTACAGCACCCCTAATAACTCAGGAGTCATTAGTATTTTATCAAAGTCCCGACTGCGGGAATACAAATGGCTCATAAGTCATGTGAGAGCACAAAGAGCATAATTACATATTGCGTAATTAATTTGAACAAAGGTAATAATGAAATATGGCCACAGTCGCAGATGATGGGGCAGATGAATGCTAATTTTGGCTAATTATGCTAACCCACCCTGGCTGGAATCTAGATAGAAATGGGTGCTATTCATAGATGGGTTTCCCAATTAATACTCTAAATGTAGGAGTGTGTCATTAGAGACGATAGGCTGGCTCTCTGAAAAGCCTGTTGACTCATGCAGCAATAATGAAAATAACCAGTCCATCTACCACATACACACACACACACGTGTGACAGAGACAGAGACACATACTCACACACACACACACACACACACACTGTCTCTCAGAAACACACATGGCACCACAAACATGCACTAAGACACATACAACCACGAATTGTTAACCATGAAAAACTTTTTTTTTTGTTAAGTCAGTTGGAGAAGGACAACATGTATTTATTAATGTTAAGTCAGTTGGAGAAGGAAAACATGTGTTTATTAATGTTAAGTCAGTTGGTGAAGGAAAACATGTATTTATTAATGTTAAGTCAGTTGGAGAAGGACAACATGTATTTATTAATGTTAAGTCAGTTGGAGAAGGAAAACATGTATTTATTTATGTGAAGTCAGTTGGAGAAGGACAACATGTATTTATTAATGTTAAGTCAGTTGGAGAAGGACAACATGCATTTTTTTTTATGTTAAGTCAGTTGGAGAAGGAAAACATGTATTTATTAATGTTAAGTCAGTTGGAGAAGGACAACATGTATTTTTTAATGTTAAGTCAGTTGGAGAAGGACAACATGCATTTTTTAATGTTGAGTCAGTTGGAGAAGGAAAACATGTATTTATTAATGTTAAGTCAGTTGGTGAAGGAAAACATGTATTTATTAATGTTAAGTCAGTTGGAGAAGGAAAACATGTATTTATTAATGTTAAGTCAGTTGGAGAAGGAAAACATGTATTTATTAATGTTAATTAAGTAGGTGAAGGAAAACATTTGTTTTGTCAATATTAAGTCAATAGACAGAAACAGAACAAAAGATAGTTAGAGAGAAAGTTGGAGTAAGAGAGACACAGAGACAGAGAGAGGAGACAGATACATAGAGAGAGACAGAGAGAGGAGACATACATAGAGAGAGACAGAGAGATGAGATAGATATACATAGAGAGAGACAGAGAGATGAGACAGATATACATAGAGAAAGACAGAGATAGGAGACAGATATACATAGAGAGAGACAGAGAGATGAGACAGATATACATAGAGAGAGAGATGAGACAGATATACATAGAGAAAGACAGAGAGATGAGACAGATATACATAGAGAGAGACAGAGAGATGAGACAGATATACATAGAGAGAGACAGAGAGATGAGACAGATATACATAGAGAGAGACAGGGTTAGAGAGACAGAGAGAGACAGACAGACAGACATGTCATACTATGGAGAACAACTGTATATTTATCTAAATAACAAATATTAAAAAAATGGTAACCAAAATTCATGCTTGCCTACCCAAAATCCTTGGTCTAGGCCAAAAGCTATGCCATGCCCACCACATGTTTTTTGTTTTTTTTCTCTCTTCTGAGTGTAGATCTAGTCAATTACCAATGTCAACTCAATTTCAGATAAGACTGAACTGCCTGATTGGTGTTAGAGTCCAGTGTGTTAAGCCTGATCACGGGGGGTGGTTAAAAATGAAGCAATTTTGCCTGCTTTTCTTTTTTAACACCCCTCAGTAGGACCTCACCATGACAGTGTCCGTAATAAAAAGTACAAGATTTGAGTTTTAATCATCAGGCAAATGGAGGCTGGTCAAGCTATCCTCCTAACCTCTTGATATGACATGCATTCTGAATCATGGTGCTAGATAGGTTACAGTGCTTCTCCTGATAGACACAGCAGAGCGTGATGGCCAGTTATATAACACGCACGTGTCCTCAAAAGCTTTTGAATGTCTTGAGAGAAGCCGCAGCTCCACTGACTAGGCAGCCTGTGTTCTTCATCATCCCACATTGCTGTGTGCTAGTTCTCCAGATACATCGATACAGAACAACCTGCCCCTTTAAATTGGTTAAATCAATAGAGAACAACCTGTCCCATAAAACTGGTTACATCGATACAGAACACCCTCCCCCATTAAACTGGTTACATCAATAGAGAACACCCTCCCCCATTAAACTGGTTAAATCAATAGAGAACAACCTCCCCCATTAAACTGGTTACATCAATAGAGAACACCCTCCCCCATTAAACTGGTTTAATCAATAGAGAACACCCTCCCCCATTAAACTGGTTACATCAATAGAGAACAACCTGCCCTTTAAACTGGTTACATCAATAGAGAACAACCTGCCCTTTAAACTGGTTACATCAATAGAGAAAAACCTGCACTTTAAACTGGTTACATCAATAGAGAAAAACCTGCCCTTTAAACTGATTACATCAATAGAGAAAAACCTGCCCTTTAAACTGGTTACATCAATAGAGAACAACCTGCCCCTTTAAACTGGTTACATCAATAGAGAACAACCTGCCCCTTTAAACTGGTTACATCAATAGAGAAAAACCTGCCATTTTATACTGGTTACATCAGTACAAAACAACCTGTCCCTTTAAACTGGTTACATCATGCCATATGACATAAACAACATCAGATATCAGGTATCATATGACATAAACAACATTTGACATTAGACAGCATATGATATTAACAACATCAGATATCAGGTATCATATGACATAAACAACATTTGACGTTAGACACCATATGATATTAACAACATCAGATATCAGGTATCATATGACATAAACAACATTTGACGTTAGACACCATATGATATTAACATCAGATATCAGGTATCATATGACATAAACAACATTAGACGTTAGACACCATATGATATTAACAACATCAGATATCAGGTGCCCTATGATATAAACAACATTTGACGTTAGACACCATATGATATTAACAACATCAGATATCAGGCATCATATGACATAAACAACATTAGACGTTAGATACCACATGATATTAACAACATCAGATATCAGGTGCCCTATGACATAAACAACTTTAGACGTTAGACACTATAAGATATCGACAACATTGGACTATAGATACTGAAAAAATACTATGCGCTTCTAAGTAGATATCAATATTGTTTAAATAAACGTTCTCTACAAGGCCCAGTCCAGTCAGCGTAGTGGGTTATTCTGGCGGTTGTCTGCGGCTTCATGCAGAGCAAACATCAGACCCACAATGGGCATTTGTTCAGTGCCAGACTGATCTCCCACTGTTATTCATGTGAGCCTGAGTGCCTGTTTCAGTCATTTCAGCCCGTCTCCCAAACGCACGCTCTGAAAAGCCACACAGACATCCACACTCCACTACTGACAGAGGAACAGGCCTGTGCTGTGTGTAGTGGGACGACCCTGTTGTTCAACTTAAATAGTTTTACTGAAACGACACTTCGATTCGTTCCACCTATGGTTTTTTCCAAAATCAAATAATGAATAGTTTGGGTAATCTTACATTTTTTTTTGCAGATTGAAAGCTTCTGTGTAGCGTTCAGCGCCTTCTGCAAATTCATATTGAACGGCACTGTGAGCAGTGTAGCGTGGAAGCCTATCAGAAGAGTTGTAGGTTGGGCTTATTAGGGGCGTGGCTTTCTGTAGATTCAGTTTTACCAAAGGGGAAAGATAGTTCATTGTTCTTCAATAGTTTTTAACCAAACTACTATTTTGGATAGAAGTTAATTAAGTTGGATGCTGAGAATTTAAGTAGTTCAGTTAAGCTTCACCAATCCCAACTGTTAAATATTGAAACATTGTTATAAAGTTGTAAGTTTGTAGTATTTTACCTTTCAGTAAAGAAAAAGCAATAAATGAAAATGTAGGTTGAGTTTCAGTGAAACATTGCTAATGTGAAATATTGATTTGATTGTAATCAGGCTATATAAGTAAGAACGACTTAATAATTCTATACATTTAATCAAGGGTTTTTAAGTAATGGATATCCAACAAATCCCTTTTTGCAGCCTCCCACTGTCTCGTCCTCCTAAAGCCATTTTCTCTTTTTCCAGAGAGGACAGAAACAGACTAGCAGGTAATGTGTATTACCATGGTTACAGTCCGTGCTGTGGGAAGCGTTTCATAGGATTTAAATACCTAGGCTTTCATGAGTGGGCTTGACCTTGAGAAACACAGCCCTTTTTATACTTCCTTTTAAACTTCCTCCTGTAACGCCCAATTACCACCGCTCTCCTATGGACCTGCTGGCTCCCACTCCGTCTCCAATCACACACTGACTTGAGTGGGAACGTGCACAAAGTCAGTCAGCGTGATTAATGACGGAGGAACTTCCCTTTTGGATTTCTTCTGTTTGCCTTTCACCGAGTGCAGAGTGTTAGTCACGTTTTCCTCTTTTCAAGCTCACGCTGCCATGTCAAAGCACAGTTCTTCCTCTCCTTGTCTCTCTCTCTGCTCTCTCTCTGCTCTCTCTCTCTCCTCTAGCTCCTCTCAAATGGGATAGATAAGAAAGGAGGCTTTTTTCAACGGATGATTCGTTCCCTGCTGCATTTAATTGCTTGGTAACTCACTGCTTCTCCTTTCATTCAGTGAATTAACTGGATTTGGCATGCTTATGTAAAGGCAGCCATTTTTATTTAGAAGACCCAAAATGAATATGAGTCATATAAGATTCTTCACTGGAAACGCTGTATTGATGTAAGTAATACAGGAACTTGTTATATGGATATTTTGGGGATGTTGGGGGATCAGAAAGGAGATTTTTCAACAAAACCAAGTGTATCACACAGCCTGTGTGGGCAGAACCCCTATGTTGTGTATCTTGGGATTCTGGGATTGCCACATCTCTAAACATAAGAAGAAAGCGTTCCAATTGGTGGGGATAAGTAGGCAGTAGAATGAAAGGCGGGACTGTAGAGGATTTTTGAATGCCCCAAAAATTTGGGCTCAACCCTGCTAGGTGGCCCATCCACTCCCACCCAGACTACAGACAGCAGGCCCATTCCTTAGTGAAGGAATTAGGCTAAGGCTACCTCTACAGAATCTATACTCCCGTGTGACAAAAAGGGGAAAAGATGGAAGGATGGATTGATGTATGAATGAGAGGAAGATTAATATACCTGTTCATAGCTGCACAAAATCAATGTGGACCGGCATTCAAAAAAGGCCCAGTTTTATACATACTGCAGATTAATGCGCACACACTATACTGATGGCAGAGTGCTTAATTCACAAGGGGTCTGCAACCTCAGTCGCTATGGAATATTAATGGCTGCACCTCGGTCAGTCGGTCGCGTCTTTTCCATGGTCAATGTGATGATAGCGCGGACGCAGTGTAACCTTAACTAGCTACATAATATTCGGGTGAATCCGCAGATTTCTAGCCAGCTAAAGTTAGTATTCTTGACGAAATTTGCATGCTAATGACAACATTGCCGTCTGTCGTCTATCAAGTACATGTGATAAAATGATGATGCCATTGTTGTTTTCTACTTAATATTAGCCGACCTTAGCCAAGTCGTTGTATTTCCAAGCCCTTGTAGTCTAATATAAATTAAAGGGTAATTAGCCCTGTTCAACTTCTGGTCATCAGTGTGGCAGTGGCACCTATACTATGGAATGTCAGTAACGATGGCAACAACGCAAAAGAGTTTGCAACATATGAATAGCAGTTCGACCATTTATTATTATTATTTTTTTTTTCTTAGCTAAAATATTCAGCTACACTTTCTGCAAATGCTACAACTATTGCAATATCTTTAGAATTGTGGCAGATTCTGAAACTGCATGAATCATTAGGTTTGTATAAACATTTGCTTCAACGTTTGAATGACTGAAAGTCTTTACTGGTCAAGTTGACATTGGTAGTGGACACTCCCAGCACTAGTTTCTTTTAGAAAAATGCGTGTTCCAGAGATTTTATAAAAGCTTGACTTTGTACATAAATCTGCCTATTAGTGTGATTGCCAACAATAACGCTTAATCAGGCGTGTCTAATTTTGGTTAACCCACTAGGATGGCTGCAGCCCATCAGGGCTCCATTGATTTCCACCTGTCAAGACAGTTACAGAGTAATTATTATGGGATGTATGCTTCTAGCATTTACATAACATGGCCCTTTCCTAAATATACACTGAGAAAAGTTTTTATGATTCTCAATGTGCGAGGAGTTGGCCACTTACAGTTGTGCTCAAAAGTTTGCATACCCTGGCAGAAATTGTGAAATATTGGCATTGATTTAGAAAATATGACTGATCATGCTTTTATTGAAGGATAGTGATCATATGAAGCCATTTATTATCACATAGTTGTTTGGCTCCTTTTTAAATCATAATGACAGAAATCACCCAAATGGCCCTGATCAAAAGTTTACATATTCTTGAATGTGTGGCCTTGTTACAGACACACATGGTGACACACAGGTGAAAATGGCAATAAAAGTGACAACCTGTGGCTTTTTAAATTGCCATTAGTGTCTGTGTATAAATAGTCAATGACTTTGTTAACTCTCATGTGGATGCACTGAGCAGGCTAGATACTGAGCCATGGGGAGCAGAAAAGAACTGTCAAAAGTGAGGAGAATACCATCCCCACTGTGAAGCATGGTGGTGGCTCACTGATGTTTTGGGGGTGTGTGAGCTCTAAAGGCACAGAGAATCTTGTGAAAATTGTTGGCATGATGAATGCAGCATGCTATCAGAAAATACTGGCAGACAATTTGCATTCTTCTGCATGAAAGCTGCATATGGTACGCTCTTGGACTTTCCAGCACGACAATGACCCTAAGCACAAGGCCAAGTTCACCCTCCAGTGGTTACAGCAGAAAAAGGTGAAGGTTCTTGAGTGGCCATCACAGTTTCCTGACCTTAATATCACCGAGCCAATCTGGGTAGCGTTCCATTAACCAGTTTATTGCCTCTACTTGGCTTTGCTGAGTGTAGTTACGTATGGACTGACTGTTTCCTTTGTAACCTTCAATTTACCAAGAGTCATGGAAACAAGCATTAGCGTTCTAAAATAGAATGGCTAATGTTCTGATTCCATTCATCTTAATGCGAAGAGGGAAGCGTTGAAATGGTCCTGGTCATTACTAAATTAGTGCAATTGTGGTGGTGACACAAGGAGCCAGGCTATATTGTACCCATTTCAATGACAGGGCAGTCTGTGTGTTGTTAAGCGTTGATTTGACAACAGTGACATATGGCCTAGTATTTACATCATTGGGCCAGTCACTGAATTGTCACTGGTTTGAATTCCAGAGCTGACCAGGTGAAAAATATTTGTCAGTGCTCTTAAGCAAGGCACTTAATCAGTCATACAGGTTGCTCTGGATGAGTTCTGGATGAGTGATAGGAAAGATGGGTGATAGGAAAGATGGGTGATAGGGAGAATGAGTGGTAGGAGGGATAAGTGATAGGAGGGATGAGTGATAGGAAGGATGGGTGATAGGAGGGATGAGTGATAGGAAGGATGGGTGATAGGAGGGATGAGTGATAGGAAGGATGGGTGATAGGAGGGATGAGTGATAGGAAGGATGGGTGATAGGAGGGATGAGTGATAGGAAGGGGGGATGACTGTGGTGTACGTCACCAGGGTGGAAGGGCACATGTTAAATGGAAAGGGCACTAGATATCAAAGGGCATGTGCTCTGCACAGGTTGAGCCTTACCTGTACATGTCTGATGCCTGTGATTACTACTTGGCCTTATCAAAGAAACACTAACAAACTATCCAACAAACACTCCGTTATATATCATGTACAATAATTGCGCTGGGTCTTTCGGCGCTTGGTCGCCAACCTCCCTTTGCAGAGGACAGGAAAATGGTGTATCTCACTAAAGTCTAACCAAAAGGACAGAGTTATTTATTTTGTCCAAGAATGAGTATGAGTCAATGGGGTCTGTTGCTCCGTATTGTCAACAGACACTGCCAACAGAGACCGCGATCAGACACCATGAACAAACACCACCAACAGACACGCCAACAGACACCGCTAACGGACACCACCAACAGACACCGTCAACAGACACTGCCAACAGACACCCCTTACAGACACCGCCAACAGACACTGCCAACAGACACCACTTACAGACACCGCCAACAGACACCGGCAACAGACAACGACAACAGACACCGCTAACAGACACCGCCAACAGACACTGCCAACAGACTCCGCCAACAGACACCACTAACAGACACCGCCAACAGACACCGCCAACAGATTCCGGCAACAGACACCGCCAACAGACACCGCCAACAGACACCGCTAACAGACACTGCCAACAGACACCACCAACAGACGCCGACCCTCCACTGCAACATGGTCGGAGTTGAGGAAACTTGTCCTCTGTCTCTGCCCTCAGGAATAACCTGATACGAATATCAGCCTACTTTCAGCCACCAAGTTTCTCTGTTTGATATCCAAGTGTGAACAGTGTTTCCCATTGTGTCACAGACGGCCTATCAGCATTCAAGCCGTTTGGAAATAAACCATCTGTCAGAATGCCCTGCTCCAGAATTGAAAGAGCTGTGGCACATTCTCAGTGTCATTCTTGGTACCTCACAAGAAAGTGGGAGGTTTTTCTTCATACTACTACGTAAAGACATCAGTCGTCAATTAATACTTTTTGTTTACAGTGAAGTGGGGTGACAGTTGGTGGCTGTGTGTGCTGGTTTGACCCATATAAACGGGGCTGGATTAAGGAATCAGATACCCACTATTGTCTTTTGTTCCAGCAGGTTCATTTTCTACTCAAACATTTCCACCACTGATTATTTAACAGCTACGATTGCTAAATCCAGGATCGCAGATTATTTAGCATTTTGCAGTTCAGGTGAAGCAGTGTCGTGTTGTTGTTAGCATTGGTAATACATTTATTATTCAAACCTATACATAACCATGTGCATGAATGCCCGCAAACCTGTTCATAGGAAGCATCGACATGACCACTTCTGTCTCAAAGGGCTATGGTTGTAGGATTGACTGTATCCAAGTCAGGCTCGTGTTGCGACTGTCACTTTCACAGCGGACGGTAACTTCTGGTACTTCTACCTTTGTCTTAAGGGTGAACTTTGATACGTCTCCAAACCAAATGAAGCGACCCCCTCTGAACCGCCGTTCAGTAATCCCTCAACCTTTGCTGATCCGTCTCTTACCACACATCTTCTGGACCGGAGATTACAAAACACATTCTAAACCCCTCAAACTCATTTTCCACAGTACTTCTTGATAGTTTGTCAAACCGCTACCATTTGAGCTTAACACAGCATAAGACATTAGCCCTTGGTGAGACTGGAAAGGCTTTCAAAACCCTAACTGGTGCAGCCTGATATTTAATCCTATGGTTTTCTCTCTATTTCCCTCTTTTTCTAACCATAGAGATGGTCTAGGGTATTGGGCCTTGACTTTACCACCCTAAAATTGGTCATGCTTCACATTGATGGCCACAGGAAAGAAAAATACTTTTCACAGACATTTCCAAGGTATTCCCAAGATTTTTCTATTCTCTAATTTTCTTCCCTCCCATCGTTCCAGCGTGCCCTAATTTCTGTGCTGCTTCGTTTTTCTCATCTCCTCAGCCCTGGAAGGTCCTTGGATGCCATCCCTGCTGCCTGCAATAACATTTTTTACTGGGATTTCATTATCAATGCTGTGCAGAGGGAGGGTGAAAACCCTTTGATATGTGTGGGAAGGAGAATAGAGGCTCATGGGATGGTGGACAACATCACAACAGGAACATCAAAGGCCTCCTGAGCAGATGTTCTCAAACCAGATCTATGCCAGGTCAGCTTAGTCAATTATCGCCAAGATAATGACAGATTGATATATGTGTGGGTTCGCTCTGAACTAACTCTGCACAGCAGCTTGTCGAGGGCCCTGTGTGTTTCTTCTGAACCCTTTTCACTAATTGGTTGATCCAATCTCTGAATGTCGGTTATAACCCAGTAATAGTGTTTTTTATTTACATTTGGTCACCACCAGAGTAGTGACTTTCTACCCCAGATAAGTTAACGAAGCATCTTTGATGTTGCACAAACGGAGGTTTTGAAGAAATGTGCCAATGGCAGGGCTGTGTGGGTTTGCGACGGCTGTCAGGTCCAGTGTTTACGAGGGGCAAAATAAACAACACCAAACGATCTGTTTTCCTCGGCCTGGTGCCTGAAGGGCTGACAAGGCGAATAGGGCACGGGGTGGCCTAAACAATGCCTGACTGAATGAGGGCAGGGAATGGTTTTCATCTTTAAAGAGCTCATAAACTTGTCTTAATAATCAACATACATGCTAAATGCTTAAATAAATGCTAACATACTTCTGTGACCTGTTTTTCCTGTAGACTTACTGAAAACACTGGGCTAAATCCCTGGTTGATACTGTTGTCTTGCCGTGAATCTGCATCCGGCTTGTAAATATGGACACAGATGGCATCCGAGCAAAAGTTACATAAACAACTGAGTGGCCTTTGGGGTTACTAAATCTAATTGTTTGACTTCTGCGATGTCCCAAAATCCCGAAGGCTGATGTAGAGGAAACCAAGCGCACTGACAGGGCAGGTGAACTCACCAACACAAGTTTGGGTTATTTGAAGTTTGAGGAATCTCCAACAGCAGGGGATCCATATCTATGTCCATACATGCATCCACGTTAGCATTCAGCCATACCGTAAAGTTAACTGTGAACAGAATATGTTGCAGAGAGACTGCAGGGAAGATACGAACATGCATGACTGAAACAGCCCCTGTTGAATGGGGAATGATTATGTCGGGCTGGAAATATGTTTGATCTGTGATGTATCCCCTGTGACCTCCTCTCTCCTCCCCTGGCACGGGTGGAGTCAAAGCCTTCCTGTGACTCCCAGTTATGTCTTCTGCTGCACAGCTAGTTGCTATAGCAACGTGACTTTGCATTCCTTTCCACCTGCCGTTTCTGATCAGTTTTAACTCCCCCTCCTTGGTCACTAGGCTCTCGTCCGCTGCTGCACTGTAGCTGCACACCACTGTTCTTCTCCTCGTCCACTGTAGAACCACAGATCTGATCTCATGTCCTGCAGGACTACTGTAGAACCATGGATCTACGCTGCTGTTCTCCTCCACTACTGTAGAACCATGGATCTAAACTGATGTTCTGCAGGACTACTGTAGAACCATGGGTCTACGCTGCTGTTCTCCTCCACTACTGTAGAACCACGGCTCTGAACTCATGTCCTGCAGGACTACTGTAGAACCATGGGTCTATGCAGCTGTTCTCCTCCACTACTGTAGAACCACGGCTCTGAACGCATGTCCTGCAGGACTACTGTAGAACCATGGGTCTATGCAGCTGTTCTCCTCCACTACTGTAGAACCACAGCTCTGAACTCATGTCCTGCAGGACTACTGTAGAACCATGGGTCTACGCTGCTGTTGCAGGATGGGCTTCAATCACACCAACCACACCTCTGCCCAAAACTTTGTCTCATATCTTTCCCCACTGTCTCGGTCATATGAAGGATGAAACAAGAGAACTGGCCTGGCGCTGTGGAGCCAGTGGAGGAGTTCAAAAACAACAAAAGCCCACCCGTTTGGCGTTCCTGGCGGGTTCAATCAAACGGCTGATGCGTTTGATCAAATTAAAAGCATGCCGAGTGGCCTGAGGCCCTTCCACACGGGGAACACAGCTGTGGTTTTTACTGTCGCCTAGCGAATGTTAAGACTTCTGTTTGAACTCTTTTTATCTGTCTACAAGTGACTCTATTAGCATGGTTAACAACGTAGCCTAATCCGTTCCCAGGAGAGGTTCTTGATTCCATGAACTTCCAGACTAATAGACTGAAGAGAACAATAAGGACCGCTCTGTCCCTGTGAAACCCTCCAGTGGTGTCAAACCCTTCAGCCATCCAAGAGCATGACCAGGGGTTTCTCATGACCAGGGGTTTCTCATGACCAGGGGTTTCTCATGACCAGGGGTTTCTCATTACCAGGGGTTTCACATGTCCATGGGTTTCACATGTCCATGGGTTTCTCATGACCAGGGGTTTCACATGTCCATGGGTTTCTCATGACCAGGGGTTTCTCATGACCAGAGGTTTCTCATTACCAGGGGTTTCACATGTCCATGGGTTTCTCATGACCAGGGGTTTCACATGTCCATGGGTTTCTCATGACTAGGGGTTTCTCATGACCAGAGGTTTCTCATTACCAGGGGTTTCACATGTCCATGGGTTTCTCATGACCAGGGGTTTCTCATGACCAGGGGTTTCTCATTACCAGGGGTTTCACATGTCCATGGGTTTCTCATGACCAGGAGTTTCTCATTACCAGGGGTTTCACATGACCAGGGGTTTCTCATGACCAGGGGTTTCTCATGACCAGGGGTTTCTCATGACCAGGGGTTTCACATGTCCATGGGTTTCTCATGACCAGGGGTTTCTCATGACCAGGGGTTTCTCATGACCAGGGGTTTCTCATGACCAGGGGTTTCACATGTCCATGGGTTTCTCATGACCAGGGGTTTCTCATGACCAGGCGTTTCACTTGACATGGGGTTTCACACTACTAGAGTTTCACTTGACTAGAGTTGTTTCCCTAATGGCACCATAACCCCTGTATTTGCTCACAGCCCTGGTCAAAAGTAAATCATGTTCATGTTTGGGACTCCTTCCCGTTGGTATCTAAGCTTCTAGAAATGTCAGTCGCTCTAAATGGCCTGTTTAATCAGGAAGAAGTTAACAGACCCAAGGTCCGGTTGAGGGGTCTTGGGTCCTGTAGAAATGGAAAGTGATGGTGGGATCTTGCATTTAGAGACAAGACAGATGAAGACAGAATGCACTGAGGCATGCCTGTCCATCTCACACACGCACGCACACGCATGCACAAGCATGCACAAGCATGCACACGCATACTCTTTAAGAGCGAACACGTATGTGCCCCCTTCAAACACATGGCACATGTTCACGTGAGTCTGTGGATGATTTTGGAACCTTACGGCCCACACGTGTTCACGTGCTCACATGTACACTGTCGCAGGCGGTTTCTTGATGCTCGGATGCACACCCGCGAACATGCGCGCGTTCACTCATCCGTGCACACATTCAAAGTCACAATGGTGCAGTGAGACATGAAACGCGCCCGTCCCCTCCCTTTACAACACGGCCCCTGGGAAACGCGCCCGTCCCCTCCCTTTACAACACGGTCCCTGGGAAACACGCCCGTCCCCTCCCTTTACAACACGGTCCCTGAGAAGCATGAAAGCATGAGACAGGTTCACATAGAAAACGCTGTGTCACATGGCCATGCATCACTGCCGAGTGACTCCAAATTGCCCTGGCGTGCCATGGACGAATTGTGGCTCCCAGCTAACGGCTCAGTGGTCGTCTGGCAGCTGAATGTGTAATACTTTTTACACCACACACTGACTTGACTCTAACTGACAGTTTATTGACTTTATTGACCATCTCTTTATAAGAATTCAGAGTTGTGTTTGTGTGGCAGACTTCAGGGCCCAAAACCTATTGAAGAGTTGAAGAGCCAGACAGTGTTTAATCCGCAAGCTCAATTCTCAACTGCGAAAGCCGAAGGAAATGACGAATCCAAGGAATCGTGTCTGCTTTTAAAACGTTCACATGGTGATCTCCATGTCTTCAGACATTGTTATGTAGGTGGGAGTAGTTCTTATGCTTTACTCTCAGATCGATTGCGGTTTTCTGTGCTGAAGTGTGTCAAGAGTAACAAGCTGTAGAACTATGTTGTAAAACATTGTATTCAACATTTCCCTTCGTCAGCAACTCAGTTTCCCTCTCCCAGAGATGGGCTTGTTGTGTCATCTGACGTGGCTTTTAGAACAACACCTGGGTCTGCAGGATTGATCTGGAGAATGTGTGCAAACACAGATCATGTGTGTGTGTGTGTGTGTGTGTTTCTTGACATTTTCAGAGCTTGAGAATGAAATGGGAATGAATCCTAAGTGTATTTATGGAGTGTTGCATTCGTAACTGTGATTATTTACATAATAGCGCTCTGAATAACGGCACTGAGCGGGCGGACAGAAGCTATAGGCAGGAGGTGGAACCCTGAGTGTCTGGTTGGTCTCCGTTGGCGCGGCGTCGATGGCGCGGCGCCCGGCTCACTGCGTCAACCCCCCGCCACGCCAGTCAGCAGCGCACCGCTAAGTAGGTCAGTCTGCAGCGCTACTACGGCAGAGGCAGAGAAACGAGAGGAGGAGAGGATGTCGGGGGGGGGGGCGAGGAGGAGGGGGAGGAGCCGTACGGGGCGTGAGTCTTACATCTCGCCTACATGCACCAAAACGGTAAACCAAACCCCCAACACCGACCGCCGGTCGGAAAACAGGACCGTTAGAGGCGTGTCCCCACCATTAGGGGATGGCTGTGTTGTTCCAATCAGACGCAGAGCATTGGTGGGCAGTCGGTTTAGCCGCATGGCAGGTGGCAGCTCTCAACAGGAGCAGAGAGACGGCTGCTCTTACGTCCCTACCAAGGTCTAAGTTAGTCTGGGCATAATCAGATCCTGTGTAGTTCTTTCAGGCCAATAAATGTGAACAATAAACAAATATATATTTGAATGTCCCCCCGCATACTGCATCAGCATTGAACCAACGCGCCCTCACTGCCCGCCGTGCTGCCCTCACTGCTCCCCCTCACTGCTCGCCCTCACTGCTCGCCCTCACTGTCCGCCCTCACTGCTCCCCCTCACTGCTCGCCCTCACTGCTCGCCCTCACTGCCCGCCGTGCTGCCCTCACTGTCCGCCCTCTCTGTCCGCCCTCACTGTCCGCCCTCACTGTCCGCCCTCACTGCATGCCCTCACTGCCCGCCCTCACTGTCCGCCCTCTCTGTCCGCCCTCACTGTCCGCCCTCACTGTCCGCCCTCACTGCATGCCCTCACTGCCCGCCCTCACTGTCCGCCCTCACTGCCCGCCCTCAATGTCCGCCCTCACTGTCTGCCCTCACTGCTCACCCTAATCTGCCCGCCATGCTGCCCACACTGCCTGCCCTCAGTGCCCTCACTGCCTGCCCTCAGTGCCCTCACTGCCTGCCCTCAGTGCCCTCACTGCCTTCCCTCAGTGCCCTCACTGCCTTCCCTCAGTGCCCTCACTGCCCGCTGTGAGGCCAAGGGAAAGACACCAGGTTGGAGAATCAGGACGGACAGGCCTCCGCAGACCATGCTTCCTGGTTTTGTTAATTTAATGCACTCCTGCCCTGTCCTATCCTGTTACCATATATAGGATTTTATAAACCCAGGGCTTTGAATCCTGAATGCTCACTGGCTGATAGCCATGGTATATGAGCCAATATATCACAGGTATGACATCACATCAGTTTACTGCTCTGATTGCACTGATAACCGGTTCATAGAAGAAATAAGGCACTAGAGGGTGTGGTGTACTAGAGGGTGTGGTGTATTAGAGGGTGTGGTGTATTAGAGGGTGTGGTGTACTAGAGGGTGTGGTGTACTAGAGGGTGTGGTGTATTAGAGGGTGTGGTGTATTAGAGGGTGTGGTGTATTAGAGGGTGTGGTGTACTAGAGGGTGTGGTGTATTAGAGGGTGTGGTGTACTAGAGGGTGTGGTGTATTAGAGGGTGTGGTGTACTAGAGGGTGTGGTGTATTAGAGGGTGTGGTGTACTGGAGGGTGTGGTGTATTAGAGGGTGTGGTGTACTAGAGGGTGTGGTGTATTAGAGGGTGTGGTGTACTAGAGGGTGTGGTGTATTAGAGGGTGTGGTGTATTAGAGGGTGTGGTGTACTAGAGGGTGTGGTGTATTAGAGGGTGTGGTGTACTAGAGGGTGTGGTGTATTAGAGGGTGTGGTGTACTAGAGGGTGTGGTGTACTAGAGGGTGTGGTGTATTAGAGGGTGTGGTGTATTAGAGGGTGTGGTGTATTAGAGGGTGTGGTGTATTAGAGGGTGTGGTGTACTAGAGGGTGTGGTGTATTAGAGGGTGTGGTGTACTAGAGGGTGTGGTGTATTAGAGGGTGTGGTGTACTAGAGGGTGTGGTGTATTAGAGGGTGTGGTGTACTAGAGGGTGTGGTGTATTAGAGGGTGTGGTGTACTAGAGGGTGTGGTGTATTAGAGGGTGTGGTGTACTAGAGGGTGTGGTGTATTAGAGGGTGTGGTGTATTAGAGGGTGTGGTGTACTAGAGGGTGTGGTGTATTAGAGGGTGTGGTGTACTAGAGGGTGTGGTGTATTAGAGGGTGTGGTGTACTAGAGGGTGTGGCTAATATAGTTATTGTTTAAAGAGTATGTTCTGTATGTATGAAGGATGGAGTGATGCTGGGAGACTCTGAAGTTTAATTATGTCAAAGCAGAGATAGACTGTACAAATACCAGAGCACTGAATTATTACATAACCAACACTATGAAAATGAAAAGATGAAGATATCTTTCAAAAAAGGTTATCTCACAATCTCTTGTTTAAAGAGTCTTAAGAATTTGCATCTTTGTAATGAGCTGTCAATGACATCATCATTGTTCTGTTAAGAGTTATTTAGCTAGAAGACTGGAACACGTTTGGTGTAGGCCAGTGTTTGTCTAATGGCCTCCAAACACTATGCATCTCTATAAAGACCCAGGTCTTCTACAGGTAAAGCTGCCAAATGCAATTGGAATCAACCAGGTGATTTTCCTCCACCAAGTCTCTTTCCCACGACAGACACAAACACTCACCGGCTGCACACACTGCCAGTTTCTTACCAAACACACATACACGCACACACACCCTCCTACGACTTAACGCAGGCCTGGGGAGGTCGTGATAACACCCCCTCACTGTGAACACCACCCCCCTGATGCCATGAAGGCCATTACTGCAAATGAAACCCCCGCCTTCCCTGCTCCTTCTCTCCCTAGGAACCCTCCTGGAGGAGCAGGGAGCTAGCAGAGCCTGACTGAGGGAGGGACATTTGAGCGGTCATCCTTACTTTATTAAGGCCTGTGGCCGTGTCAACTGCAGTTAAAGTCAACAGTGTTTAATTGAATTGCTTTTATGGGTCCAGTTTCTCTTTCTCACCCCCAGACCATCAAACTGTGCTGTGAATTTGAGCAGCCCTCCCACTCCAACGGGGGAGTCAGACTGCAGAGGGAGGGAGGGAGGGGGAGCCCACATTTCCATAATTCTGACTAACGGCGTTCTGGGATAAATATGGTGGGTGTTATGTGGGAACTCACCATGCCTTGGAAATGGATGTGTATGTGTTGCCTGGCAACCAAAATGCATTGTTTACACTTTGCAGTGTATATTTTTAGAAATGTGGATAGTCAGTGAACAAACATGTTATTTCACAGTCCTCTGAACATTTTGTTAGGAAATGTTCTCATAACACACAAACTGTACGGTCATTGTGACAATGATAAAATGTTTGCAAGAAACAAATTACCTGAAGATTGTTCCCAATGAACATTGCTCTCTTATTTTGCACTAGTGTCTAATCATGTTGAACAAAAATATAAATGCACCATGGAAAACAATGTACTGAAATACTGCCTGGCAAACACGAAACCTGATTCATCAGTGACGAATACGCTCCAGAGTGCCAGTGGCCATTGAAGGTGAGCATTTGCCCATTGAAGTCAGTAGTAGTATTTTGACTACTAATTGTTAGTTGTTATGTTATTCTAAGTTAGTAGTGGAAGCTGTCCCCAAATACCAGCATATGATTTACACAAATGTCTTTTATAAAACAGCTTGTTTCCATTGTGGTCCTCTTAGAAATACATGAAAACATAAGACATCCAATTTGTGTATCAAGCTTGTTGGTCTGAGAAGAAACCCCGTATTCTAACTTGGTTTTCACACAATACACCCATTGTCCTAATCAAGGACTTCCAATCAGGAACTGCTTCAGATCTGGGACAGAGGATGTGAGTATCGTTAACCAGCACAGTGCTTCTCAGACCTCTTCTGGGGTTGTGTCCCAGAGCTAGCGCAGCTGTATTAACTTGTCTACCAAATATCAGGCTCTTGATTACTGGATTCAGGTCAGCTGTTTCAGGGCTACGACTGAATACGTAGGCATCTGGAGGCCCCCCGGGAGAAGTTTGAGAACCACTGGAATAGCAGACTGAAGCAGAAATTGTGTGGTGTCTCTGCTGTGTTGTTCCATCCTCCCCTCCACTGTGCTAGCGGGAAGGTTTCATCCAGGAGCAAGGCAGAGCTGATGGATAACACAGCCAGAGACACTTAAAGCTGAGGACGCCCCATTGCTGCAATGGCTCACAATATTCTTCGTAGTCCCCCTTGTTTTGTGTCACCGCACCAAATCAAGTGAGCCGACGCCATGGTAATACAGCTCACTGTCGCGCCTGGTGGCTGGTGTTCAAGCCGACTCCGGACATCCTCGACACTTCTGTACACACATCGAATTTCTCCTGGCTAGCAACCTGACCTGGCTGTTTGATCCCTGAATACAACATGGGTTGCTAACATGTGGTAGGGCAGAAAGGTGCCAGGACAACGTTGAGGGATCAGGCGTTGGTAGTCCAGGCCAGATCAGGCCATTGCTTTTAGGTTCTGGCTAGATGATCCCTTTGAAGTTCCAACACTTCGATTTTCACATCTGTTGCCGCAATTAACATTTGACCGTTTTCAAAGCACAAACAGACCTCCTTTTTATCAAAGAGGGTGGATAACAGAGTGGTTTGATCAGAGGTCATCGTGTCGCTGTTCTTAGCCTGTTTGTCTGCTTCTTCCAGCCTAGGCCCAAATTGCATCCTTCTTCATCAGGATTCTAGTCAAGGTAGTTCACTATGTAGGCAATATGGAGTCATTTGGAACACAATCACGGTTCACTTATGTTTGTGTGGTCCAGACCATTGAAAGACCTCAAGGAGAATTTATCCTTTGAACAAAGCAACAACCCCATTGGTTGAAACATTGTTGTCCTGGGTCACATAACAGCCCTTAATCTAAAAACCTGTCTGACATCATTGATCCCTGGAGCTGCATGGAGGCTATAAATGTCTCTAAAACCACTGTTCCATAATGTACGGGGCTTTTGTACACTCACATTTGCATCGTGCAGCAGACACTCTCATCCAGAGTGTGACATGCAGTGAGTGCATACATTATTATTATTAAACGAGCTAGGCATGCAGGCACACGGGCATGCAGAGATGTGTGTTGTCACCTGGGTGTCGCAAGGAGACAACAAGCGGAGCGTTATGTAGACACCAGTGATATGACAGACCATGGGAGGATAAGCCAGAGCCAAGGGACTTGGTGTGTTGAGAGTAGAGGAGAGGGCCAAGGACCGAGCCTTGGGGAACACCAGTAGTTAGAGGCAGCGCGGCAGAAACCAATCCTCTCCACGTCACCTGGTAGGTGCGGCCTGCAAGGTAGGATGCAAAACAAATATAAGCCGAGCTTGAGATGCCCAGATCAGAGAGGGTGTAAAGTACGACGCTCTGATTCACAGTGTTGAAAGCAGCAGAAAGATCAAGAAGAATTAGAACTGAGGAGAGAGAGTTTGGTTGGGCAGTGTGAAGAGCTTCTGTTACACAGAGGAAAGCGGTCTTGGTGGAGTCAATCTTGACTCGTCAGGGTTGAGGAGATGGTTCTGAGAAAGGTAAGGAGAGAGTCGGGTCGAAACAGTGTCTTGGAAACGAAAGGCAGGAGGGACAGAAGGGTCAAATGTTGGTTTCTTTTAGTGGGGAGCTGCTCTGGTCATCTTGAAGTCCTCTGGGACAGAGTTAACGAGGGAGGTGATTAATGGGAGAAGGTCTCCTGAGACGGTCTGGAGAAGGGAGGTGGGGATGGGGTCGAGAGGGAATGATGTTGGGCGGCCGGTCATCACTAACTGCAGGGATATCATCTGGTAAGAGAGTGGAAAAAGCGGTGAATGAGAGACCAAGTTCTGCATGTGATCGACCGGGGGGCCTCTCAAGGCTGAGTGAATGAGCCCCGGATACCGTCAAACTTTATTTGAAAGGTGGATAACAAAGTAATCCATGGGGAGGAGGTAGTACAATAGATGAATTGTGTGGAATCTCAGCATTATTAATGAAGCATTCACACAGTATTATGAAGAAGTTATTGGAAGTTAATATGCATAAATAATGAGAACAACAGAGACAACTGTGTTTAGATTATCTCTCCGTATGTTGCACTCTGCCGACCCTCAGGTGGGATGTTTACATTGACCATCTGGCATGGGGGGTTAACTTCTAGAAACATGATCTGTGCTAGGTAGAAACGCCCTTAATGTACAGGCTAGCTGGCAACTATCTTCACAGTGAGAAGTCAATGGAACGTTCACCGAATGAGATCTGTGCTGCAGTTTTCCAATAAACTTGAGCAAACCTCTACCTCGATTTGACACGGGTTCTACATAATTTGACTGCTATACATAACCGCTGATTTCTTACAATAGCCAAGTTCCAATGCAGCAAGCTGCCAATTTACTGAAACGGATTTGTTTTTATATTTCATGTATGTATGACTTGAGATTTTTCAAATTTCATTTTTTGTCTTCAATAAATTGTCACCAAGTTAATACATAATAATATAATTTTATTAATTATAGATGAAGCCTTAAATTAAAGTGAAGGGGGCCTCTTTTCCATATGCATTGTGCATGCACCGGTCAGTATTGGTTGCAGATGCTGTCATTACAATGTCCAGTGTTCCAACCACAAACTGATTTCTGAAAAGGCCTGTGTTAAAGCAAATGCATCCGACCAAACAACAAGGACAACATGACATAATTCCCATTTCTAAGTGTGTAATAGCCACTATATTACTGCGAACACGCTGCTACTAACTACTACTTCCGCCCAAACCCTCTTCTAACTACTACTGGTCTTTTGATTAGCGCGCGACGTCTCTCAAAACACATCTTCTCGCCACCCCTTCTGTTCTCCCTGTAATCAAAGGGTCTATTGCTCCTCCAGTGCTCTCTAGTCAGACCCTATCAGGGTGAACGAGGCAATACACTACTTAACTCCATAGAGGCAGCCATAAAGTACTTAGCTTTCCACACATCTGGAGAGGCACACATAGTGCCAGTCTAATCAGGGAAATCTAGCCACTCTTTGGAGACGCTTTACAAGCAGCTGTTCAGGGAGAAACGGCAAACCTAATGCTCAACAACTGATCCACTGGGCGGCAGGGAGTGTTGAGACGTATCCTGATGGGCTATGATCGACCATATGTTTCAGCCTCCTGTCCATTGCTGTTAATGCGCCATTATGGCAGGTCCAGTCCAGCTTATTAACAAGGAGCGCTGACATTCAGTCAAACACGACGGAGCACTGTTTTACCCCGGAGCAACAGGGAATTTGATGCCGCAAAAGTCACAGTAAATAGGCTTGTTTCAGCATTTGTTGTCACTGTTATCAGTACATTAGTATTGCTTTGGGCTAAAAAACAGTTGTGTAACTGAAAACTCTTGTTCCAGTTCATGGTTAAATAAAGTTGATTTTATTTGACACAGTTAACAGAGATATACCGTTGGACACTGCATGATGTGGTCTTCTAGTCTCTGGCCTTTTACCTTGGTTGAGCTCATGGACAATTCACTAGAGCACACTGAGGAACTGAGGCACAGAGGCACAGAAACTAAGTTCTGTTACTAACCCCCTGAACCTGGGCGGGTGGTGGCTTGTTCATCGACAAGCAAGTCTAACAATAGGGGTCACTGAGCCTGGTACAGGTAGGGGTCACTGAGCCTGGTACAGGTAGGGGTCACTGAGCCTGGTACAGGTAGGGGTCACTGAGCCTGGTACAGGTAGGGGTCACTGGGCTGACAGGGACTATTGTGTAATTCAGGCTTTAGAGAGTCTTTATTTGGATACTTTTGTTAGTAAGACTGGGTCTTCGGTTGTTCAAAGGAACATTTAATCTTCAGTCTAGCCCACTAGAAACCATGGTCACTCTTGGAGGACACAAAACCACACACCCTTCTACTCATCCACACACACACGGACACACACACTTCTAAATACATACACACATTTGTAAACCCATGCCCATTTGCACACACACACACACATTAGAATACACACCCACACACACACACATTAGTGTACACACACATTGGTACACACACACACACACACATGCGTGTAGAGGCACACACATCAGCTGTCACATCGACCGCCGCAGGCATGTCTGCTGACAGCGTGTATGAAATCATGTTTAATTCAGCTCAGCTGTCTTCATCCTGTCTCTAGGGTGCAGACAGTGAAGCATGCAGAACACATCACTCCCAATCCAACACGATGGAACTTAGGATTCAAGACACAGCGCTGTTAGACACTCAACAACTTAGCATTTTGAATACATACAAATCAAACGTACATACAACGTTTCTTTTGTCCCCGAGAGTTAACAAGCTGAAAAAAGGAGCCCAGTGTTCATGTTCCTTGCAGGTTTGTCCACCACGCTCGCGGTGTGATCGGAACTGGAACACCAGGGAATACATTTATTTATTTTACTTATTGTACTGCAACTGTACTAAGTGTGTGCACATCCTGGTCCATCACACAGCCTTGGACCAGAAGCCAAAATGAACTGCACCAAGTCTGTATAGATTGAGTCATCCTGCCTTATCCATCTCGACGAGTTCGTTTGTTGAGTAGACATTCAACATTACAGAAATATTTCCAAAAGACGGCATCCAAAAACAATGCCCACCCCGGAGATACTGGTGGGAGAATAAGGAAGTGAAATACTTCTTGTTTGGAGTTGGTTTTGTGACAGAGCCCAGGCAGGTTCCTTTGTCATTGGCTGAGTGGATAAACAATGGTGAAGGCCATAGATTGGCAGTGGCTTGCCAGGGCTCATTTACCGAAATGACAAGGAAAAGAGTGTCGTCTTTGTCATGAAGTAGAGTGATCTGGTTCCGATCAGCAAGTCGCGAGCCTGGAGAGATAAGCAATTACATTACGAAGTAATAAATCACCATCGCAGCCCTGTTTACTCATGGAAGCACCCTGTAAAATGCTGTGCTCTATCGTTTTTTTCATTGTTTAGCTCAGGAAAAGCCCAGGCTTGCCGGGGGAAATGTGCTGATAAGACCTTTTCGTTATCGAGTTTAGAGATCACGTCTTTCTCCAAGGCTGTGTTAACTGCCAATGGGGAACCCTTTGCACTTGGTCTACTTTAGTTTTATGTAAAATGAAATCTCAGTACACAGTCACCGCTTAGGGATTTATATATATACAGCTCTGGAAACAATGTAGAGACCACTGCACCTTTTTCTTTCCTTTCCAAAAAATTTGAGTGAGGAACAGAAGAGTTAAATTTAAGAAACCACTGCAAATTAAAAGCTGTTTCGACCCACCATGGCTGTAATTGACTACCATAACTGGTCGGCTTGTACGCTGCAGATGAGACAATACGTTTATTTTTTCTGAGGAATGTGAAATTAGTCATCAACATTATTATTATCCAAGTGAATGCCAACAGAAAAGCTGAAACGTGTCTGAATTAGCACACTAGAATGGGCCCCAAACGTCAGCCCATCTGCATGGCAGCCATCTTTGACAGAACGGACGACCAGTCCTCTTGACAAGAATAATCACGGACAGATTATTCTGGTGGAGGAATTTAATTGTGTGCATTTCTTCATCAAAATAACATTTTAATTAAAACATAAAAGTCCACTGTTATTTGAATGTGTTGGTATGGCTTAATAAAAGCAGTGATGCACAAGAGTCAGTACTGTGGATTCACTCACGAGTAAATGGATTGACTGAATATTTATTGTAATATCTGTGGGCCCCCTCGCTCTCTGAGTGCTTTTCTTCAAAGTGGGCATAGAAGTTGTTTAACTTGTCTGGGTTTGAGGCTTCCTGTTTTTCTTCCTGTTATTTTATTTTTAAAGTCTCATCAAACAGCGACTGCTCTGTGTCCTTGTTATGGCATTTTTGCGTCTTTGATTATGATGCAAAGGTCTTAGCTGTCCGGCTTGCTCTCAGATGTCTCCTCTTGCCCTGTAGCTGTTGTGTGCTTTCAGTTTCACGCAGGATGGTATTCTCCTCAGAGGCCTCCCAAAACAATTCCCAATTTGTCAGTTGTAAACGGGCCAGCGGATTCCAGTTGCCCAGATCAATGCTGCACGCGCTTCACCTCTCGTTGAGGGGCTTGTAGCAGTTCTGAAATGCAGCAGGTTTTTTTCAATGCACCTACCTCACCTTCCTCAAATTTCTCTTGTTAGGCAGCCAGCACAACTCTGTGTTTGACCTAAGGTGAAGACAAAATGTCACGGGTATGAATGTGTGATCGGCCTGTGTGGTGTGGTGTGAGCGTGTGTGAAATGGAAATGATTTCTCTTGCATCTGCCAGCTTTTCCCTGAGACTTCCTGGGAGGTTGTGGTGACAGCCAGAGATCAGTCATTATTGATAGCGACGGAGCAGTAAAGGTTAAGTGCCTTCCTTGGGTTCACCGACTTCTCAGCGTGTTGGCTCAGGGACGCGAACGATAACCTTTAGGTTACTGAACCTACTGCCAGGCTACCTGGCACTCTTTTCTGCATTCAGTCGGAGATTTAAAGGCCAATCCAGCGTTGAACAAAACTCTTTCCCAGTGACAAGAGGAGGAGGCAACGACTATGATGTCATCATGCAGGGAGACTCTAGGAATCAGTCATGGAACTCAATTGAAGAGTGCTGCAGCCCTTAATGAACCATGTGAAGAGAGGACCTTCATGATACTGACCATCAGATGTATGAATAAAAACACCCTTAGACCCATCAGGTTTAACTGTCCTGCTCAGGGACTGAACAACATCGTTCCTTACCTTGTCGGGTCAGAACCAACCACCTGTTGTTTACCGGCCCAATGCTCTTGACCACTAGGATACTCTGCCGCCGCTTGTGTGCGTTGCACGTCTGTCTGCCAGAGAGACACATAGAGAGAGAAGGACAGACCAGAGAGACACATAGAGAGAGAAGGACAGACCAGAGAGACACATAGAGAGAGAAGGATTGACCAGAGAGACACATAGAGAGAGAAGGACAGACCAGAGAGACACATAGAGAGAGAAGGATAGACCAGAGAGACACATAGAGAGAGAAGGGCAGACCAGAGAGACACATAAAGAGAGAAGGACAGACCAGAGAGACACATAGAGAGAGAAGGGCAGACCAGAGAGACACATAGAGAGAGAAGGACAGACCAGAGAGACACATAGAGAGAGAAGGACAGACCAGAGAGACACATAGAGAGAGAAGGGCAGACCAGAGAGACACATAGAGAGAGAAGGGCAGACCAGAGAGACACATAGAGAGGCCAGACAAGGACAGAAATCAGCCACTGTGTGGGCTCAGCTATAGGTATCAGTCTGTGTGTGGGCTTAAGAAGCAGGAGTCGATCACTGTCAATGCACCAGCAGTTCTTGGCATGACTCCACGCTCAGAAGCACATGCAGACGGAACATCCATAATTCATACCAGCAATTTAAGGCAGACAAAGAATGATACTCAGGTTTCACAAGACACTAAGACACAGCTATGTGCTATCTCCTATATCCTATATCCCATCAACAGCCTTTTCTATAGCTCCTGTATCGTCACTATCTGCTATATTACCACTATCTCCTAAATCTATATTCTATATCTCATCTGCTATATTTCTATAGCTCTCTATCATCACTACCTCCTATATTACAACTATCTGCTATATCTCGATTATCTCCTATATCGCCTCTATCTCCACTCTCTCGTCTATGGATAAGGGTTAACTGAATATTTTGTGGTGTTTTGTGCTTAGTTTTCTTTTTCAAGGGGATGTAACTAATTTTAGAAGTCTTCCTAAACATTGTGCACTCTACGTGTTGGCATGTTCCGCTGAGCGGGACTATTCTGAGCAACAACAGGTTTATCAAATGCTGATTTCCTTTCCTGTAGGGCAGAGTCATCCCTGACACTCTGTCTGCCTCTTGCTTTACATCCAAATAGGTTCTCATCGCTGTCCAGGGACCTGGAAAGGAAATATCTCCAAGATCAGTCTGCTTTTTTATCACAAGCAGGTCCCGGCCTAGCGGTTAGCGTTGCTATCTGAAATGGCCTTGACACTGATCCAGGTGGCTCACCTGCGTTGAAGCACCTGATTAGCCTCTGACTGCTACCAGCTTATCTGGTCCTGCCAGATTGGTAGAACGGGACAGTGCAGGGCTTCTGTTACCAGCTGCCGGCAGTCTGCTTCCTGCCACGAAGGCAGACGCCTTTCAAGTCTCCCAGGCCTTCTGCAACGTCTAGGCTTGTAAAGTCACCTCATCATACACTTGAATACTTCATTAAACCCCTGGGGGGGAATCTTGTGTAACAGCAGCACAATAAAAAATTAACTGAACATAATAAGCTGGGGGCGGGCGTTATGAGTGGTGTTGGGGGGGGTGGGGGGCTCTGTACATGTATATACGGTGTCCAGCCAGGCCTGGTCATTGATTAGAAAGCACATACCATGTTACCATTCCAAGACATTGCAAGAGTCATCAGCACAGATTATATTTAGAACTTAAATTCAGTTAAGTTATTGTGGACATTAGACACACAGACACAAATATCAGAAATCTCCAGGCGTGACTGATGGTGCAGCTTGATCTGAATAGTCATGGAAACAGCTCAGGTGGTAACTATGGTGTTAAACAGAGAGAGAGAGAGATTGGCCTCAGGTTCATGGGACCCACTATGACCTGTTGAAGTGATGAGGCCTGTGTATTATGAAACGCCCAGGTTCATGGGACCCACTATGACCTGTTGAAGTGATGAGGCCTGTGTATTATGAAACGCCCAGGTTCATGGGACCCACTATGACCTGTTGAAGTGATGAGGTCTGTGTATTATGAAACGCCCAGGTTCATGGGACCCACTATGACCTGTTGAAGTGATGAGGCCTGTGTATTATGAAAGACCCAGGTTCATGGGACCCACTATGACCTGTTGAAGTGATGAGGCCTGTGTATTATGAAAGGCCCAGGTTCATGGGACCCACTATGTGTTGAAACCCAGAGAAGAACCACATCCTGTCATCCCTGGAACACGGCGATGACACAGTGTCTGGGCGAGTCTCGTGTAGGAAGTCCTCTCTCTCACCCGGCCTCTCTCTCCGTTTGTCTTTCTTTCTCTCCACCTCTGTGTCTATCTCTTTCCTTCTTTTTCTCTGACTCCTAATCCCCCTCTCTTTTTTTCTTTCCCATTCTTCTGGAAGTGATTGCACACCTTTGACTCCACACGGGGGACTATTTCCTCTGTCTCTGCCCCTCGGATGGCTTGTCTGTGTCTGCTGGGCCACACTCCGAGGTGTGGGATTGGTAACGGTTGACATTTTAGTGTGTCTTGTCACGCTGTCCTCTGGGTTTTGGGGCGTTTTTTTCCTTCTCAGAGGGTCTTGAGATGAGAGAGTGTCCAGCGTTTCTTAGAAGTATTCCCCCAAGGGGTTCATTTGGGACGACGATTCACACCTGCTCATATTTCATCAGAACTGAGACGCAGCTGGACGATCGGCGAGACATTGTCTTCGAGTGGCGAGTTGATGACCAGTTCCCACTGGGCCCCTTTTCCCATCAGGCCTTGGGGTATCTTTTACAGAGGGGAACTGAGGTCAGTTCATTCCTTCGCTGTCAGGAGCACCTTGTCCAAAATGTTTCCCAATATAATAAAAGTGTAATAGTGTTTGGCTCGGCATCCAGAAGTCGCATGCTGTTGGCACCAGTATGGAGATTGGCTTCAAAGATAAATTGATTTTCTGTGTGTGGGAAGGTGAAGGTGAATTTTAAATAGATTACCTTTTTGAAAATATGTCCCTGCTTGCCTCCCTTTTCATCACCTCGATCCCTCCCTGCCCCTATCCTCCACTTTCATCATCCCTTCGGCCTACTGGCCCTGTCAGGCTCCGCAGCCCACCGGTTAACGTGTCTGTAGCCCCTCCAGGCAACAGCGATGTTGTTCATCAGCCTGGGGTCCGCGCTGCCCCCGGTGTCTGTTCCTCTACGCACTGTGCCTGCAGGGTCGCACCGTGATTCTGGACGTCCGTGGCGGTGAGGCTCGGCTGGGAATCCGATGTGGCTGAAGCCTCTTGGCTAACCGGCACACCGGCACTCTGGAGCCCACGGAGGGGCTTGACCCGGAGTGCCAGTCGGAAGCTCCTCTCGGTTACAGACCGCTAGACTGGACTGGAGCAGATATGTCAGGGCTGTAGGATTTGGATGAGGCAGTGGTGTTAGTGCTGTGGACGTGGATGAGGACGAATATATTTGTACTGTAGGAGGGGATGAGGACAAAGATATTAGTACTGCAGAAGTGGATGAGGACAAATGTATTAGCACTGCAGAAGTAGATGAGGACCAAGGCATTAGTACAGTAGAAGTGGATGAAAACCGAGATATTAGCGCTATAGAGGTGGATGAAGACAGAGGTATTAGTGCTATAGAATTGGATGAGGACAGGGGTATTGGTGCTATAGATGTGGATGAGTACAGCGGTATTGGTGCTATAGAAGTGGATGAGGACAGGGGTATTGGTGCTATTGAAGTGGATGAGTACAGCGGTATTGGTGCTATAGAAGTGGATGAGTACAGCGGTATTGGTGCTATAGAATTGGATGAGGACAGGGGTATTGGTGCTATAGAAGTGGATGAGTACAGCGGTATTGGTGCTATAGAAGTGGATGAGGACAGGGGTATTGGTGCTATAGAAGTGGATGAGTACAGGGGTATTGGTGCTATAGAAGTGGATGAGTACAGCGATATTGGTGCTATAGAAGTGGATGAGGACAGGGGTATTGGTGCTGTAGAAGTGGATGAGGACAGGGGTATTGGTGCTATAGAAGTGAATGAGGACAGGGGTATTGGTGCTATAGAAGTGGATGAGGACAAGGGTATTGGTGCTATAGAAGTGGATGAGTACAGTGTTCGAGTTGTACGGGGCAGTCAGGAGTGCCAGAGAAAGCAGGACGTGTTAACCGTTTGATCTGGGTTTCGACCAAAAGGGGAAATTATTCAAATTATTATTACTTAGGCTTTAATAAGTGTTGATGGATGTTTTTTTTTATTTCAAGAGTTTACCAGGTGATGGTTAATTAAATTAATGGATTCAAAAGATTTCTGAAATCTACTGGCCCAAACTGATTTTTATTGGCCCGAACTGAATAAAAAAAACATGATACAATTGTATTGTACAGAATTATTATCAAATCATCAGATTATTATACCACAGTTTTGCATGTGATGTAAGACATGAGCTGATACAAGCAATTGCTGTTTGCATAAATATGATGCAACATACATAATTACTTTTTAATGCATACTTATTGAAAAGAAGCGATGCAGACACAGTTTAATGCGAGAACAAGTGAAAACTGAAGCAGGAAGAATGACAAAGATGACAAGCAAATGTTTTAATATGATACTTTGAATATAAATGGAAAATTGAGCCCTGACTGTCTTTGTGTACTGTCCCGATGTTAGGTCTTACTCTGTGTACTGGCCCGACGTTAGGTCTTACTCTGTGTACTGGCCCGACGTTAGGTCTTACTCTGTGTACTGGCCCGACGTTAGGTCTTACTCTGTGTACTGGCCCGACGTTAGGTCTTACTCTGTGTACTGGCCCGACGTTAGGTCTTACTCTGTGTACTGGCCCGACGTTAGGTCTTACTCTGTGTACTGGCCCGACGTTAGGTCTTACTCTGTGTACTGGCCCGACGTTAGGTCTTACTCTGTGTACTGGCCCGACGTTAGATCTTACTCTGTGTACTGGCCCGACGTTAGGTCTTACTCTGTGTACTGGCCCGACGTTAGATCTTACTCTGTGTACTGGCCCGACGTTAGGTCTTACTCTGTGTACTGGCCCGACGTTAGGTCTTACTCTGTGTACTGGCCCGACGTTAGGTCTTACTCTGTATCACTACAAATAGGATAGGAAAAGCAGAATAAACTTAAACAACGAGAGTGGTATTGAATTTCTTTGTGCCTGGTGATGAGTTAACATGAACTTTCTCAAAATCAGGTCATAAAAAGACAAGACGTCTGAGGCAGGAAGCTATGGGGGCACGCGGAATTGATAAAACAGATACTAATGAAGCTGATATGCCTGGCTAGCCATATGGCACCAGGCTGTGAGTAAAAATGACAAGGCCTGTCCATTCACTGCTGGAAGACGACTCAGTAGGTCAATGTCCTGAGAGCTTGGCTAGCTTTCGCCTACCTCGCCTGGCCCTATGCCAACCATCCTAGCCCTGTCCCGGAACGTGCCAACTTCCTGTTTGCCTGTCTCATCCTGGTTGAGGATGAGGCAGTGTCAAAGTGGTGGCGGAGCTGCAGCATCATGAATATTGGGTCTGAGTGCCACTGATAAGAATGGAGGGGTGGGAGCGGGGGTTACGTGCCTGCTTTCCACAAGTGTGAATTGATCTGTCAATAGTCGCTTTGAGGGCAGGACATTTTTCATTGTTCCAATTTGCAGCACTGAAAATCTGAACTCTCACAGAGCATAAATATCCAGCTCAGACAGCCACCCTAGACTAGTAATAATCCACATTGAACAACACTGCACACTTTCAGACTATATGGTAAAACTGATCAGACATTCACTTTGTGCCGGCTGGCGTTGTCTTGTCAGCAAACTGGGTCGTCATGGGGATTACGAACAGGTCAGTTTCGCTACAAGAATGTGCGGTAAGCACCACCGCTCTTCTTCGCCAGAGGGGAGCAATGGATGAGGTAGCTAAAGCGCATTTCCCTAAACCATTTGGTCATGAAGTATAAAAATATAAATTGGCCACTGCCGGTATTAACTTGTGATTGGGTCCAGTCCCTTTCTTAAATCCTGTTGGTTAAGTTGGACAAGGCATCACTCCATTTGAAGTAAGGTTTTAATTCCTGAATTGCAGTGGACTGAGATGGAACTGACCATCGTGTAAACTTGCTCTGCCCATTCAACTAAGGAGACCCCTTACACTTCTAGGCATAAGACACCATTAGGGGAAGGCCCCGACTGCTAGGGGGCCTCCGACTGATATGGGAGAGGGGCCCCCAAAAGGCTAGAGCCGACACTGTTCCCATTTCATAGGCTTTTTTCTCCTAGTACATATGAGACATACTGAATATATCCAGGCAGTCCGGAGGGTGTAAGACAGGCCAGGGTATATTGGCCATATATTCTACACCCTTCTGGCCTCATTGCTTAAATATAATGTATCAAAAGTGCTCCAATGTTCAGAAGGCCTCTCCACTTAAGGCCTCATCAGCTATTCATTGAAGTCAGCCGAAATGGAATTACATGCCAACTCACAGAGCCATTTAAATCAGACAGTGTAGTTAAAGGAGCAATGGGGATATTAACCGGCTTCCGGGTGGGGTGGGGCTTCATCCAGAGGCTTGCAGGGTGGGGTGGGGCTTCATCCAGAGGCTTGCAGGGTGGGGTGGGGCTTCATCCAGAGGCATGCAGGGTGGGGCTTCACCCAGAGGCATTGCAGGGTGGGGCTTCACCCAGAGGCATGCAGGGTGGGGCTTCATCCAGAGGCATGCAGGGTAGGGCTTCACCCAGAGGCATTGCAGGGTGGGGCTTCACCCAGAGGCATGCAGGGTGGGGCTTCATCCAGAGGCATGCAGGGTAGGGCTTCACCCAGAGGCATGCAGGGTAGGGCTTCACCCAGAGGCATGCAGGGTGGGGTGGGGCTTTACCCAGGGGCTTCCAGTGACAGAACCAGTGTGCAGGAACATGGCATACTCTTGAGTTGTGATGTGCCAGAGTCTAGGGGAGAACAAGTATTTGATACACTGCTGATTTTGCAGGTTTTCCCACTTACGTAAGTGGAAAAAACTAACAGGTCTGTGAGAGCCGGAATCCTTACTGGTTGGTAGGTGATCAAATACTTATTTCATGCATTGAAATGCAAATAAATTATAAAAAAAATCATACAATGTGTTTTTCTCACAGTTCTGTGATTTTTCTCACAGTTGAAGAGTACCTATGATAAAAATGACAGACCTCTACATGCTTTGTAAGTAGGAAAACCTGCAAAATCGGAAGTGTATCAAATACTCCCCACTGTAATCCCTATCTTGTAGTGTACATAGGGATATAATCCCTATCTTGTAGTGTATCTAGTACTGTGTCAAACACTCAGAAAAGTAAATGCATCCTCGGTGTTCTGAAACAATCTTTGGGACCGCTGGTGATGTTCCACTTTTGGGAAATTACATTTTCAGAGCTCTACTAAACACAAACTGCACCTCCAGCGGGGAGAATGATTGGTATATAAAGCACTAGCTGATTGCCTCTTTAATTTAAAGCCGAAATCTTGATGAGGCAAAACAGGGCCCCAGTTTGCCCCACTGCTTTTGTTATCGTTTTAGTTCTGTTGGCAAAACAGAGGAGCGGTTTATAAAACGCAGCGGTACCACATCTGCTGGGGCGTTATCACAAAGTCCAGTTATGTCAGAGGGTTTGTTGTTTGAAATAACTTTGTTAAGGTTGTACCCCAAGCAGACATGGCTGTTTGACAAAGTACGGATCTCAGCTTTAGGGAGTAGCTGCCGCATGGACAGATTAAGATTGATGAGCATTAGGTAGGGGATATTGTTAAAGGTGGGGAAGAAATACTAGGATAACTTTGAGGGCATATTTTCCTAATTCATCAGGGTTACTTTGATGTGGGAATTTAATTTAATTTATTATCAGGATAGGTGGACCATGGCGATAAAGCAGGTTGGAGGTTTGCGGGAACACTCATTTTAAGGATGTGTTTATCTTCCCAGCAAAACAGTGCTCAGATACTGTCCGTGTCTACTTGTCCCCTTGTCATGATTTCTGGTTGACTTTCAGGTAGACTTGTGTGTGTGTGTGTGCATGTGTGTCTGTGTGTATCTACTGTATGCATCCATTGACTCCAGCAGTGATATGAATGTATTGATTTGAGAGACAGTAGGCTGTGTTTTTTGTGGTTTTCTCCTGTCAATGTGTGATATTGTTGTGGGTGAAAATAAATGAAATGCCCTGAAAAACTCACAGCCTGTTGGGTAAATGAACAGGCCTATCTTTTAAACAGGGAATGTGTATTTGGCCTAGAGTGGGGTGACATGAGCTGGAACTGAAGCACTGCAGAAGCTTAATATTCTCCTTCTGTCATCAGGGAGCAGCTCTCTGCCTCTGACCATATCTCTGGCGCTCTTTCCTCTCGCTACTCACTCTCTTTATTCTTTCTCTCTCTCTATTTCTCTCTTTCCCCCATATACCCTCTGTAGATCTCTCTCTCATCCCCCACCCTCTGTAGATCTCTCTCTCACCCCCCCACCTTCTGTAGATCTCTCTCCCAGCCCCCACCCTCTGTAGATCTCTCTCTCACCCCCCACCCTCTGTAGATCTCTCTCTCACCCCCCACCCTCTGTAGATCTCTCTCATCCCCCACCCTCTTTTGTTCTCTCTTCATCTTTCATCCTTCCCTGTCTCTGTCGTTCCCCCTGTTCCCCCCCTCAGTTTCTTACCCCCCACAGAGGGAAGTGTACAGACAGTGCTCCCTCTGGCCCACTAAAAATAGCTTGACAGTCCAAGACATGACACCCGGCAAGAAGCCGTGCAATTTGCCATTCTCGAGTCGGGCCGGGGGTCACAACGAGGCAGATATATCTCGGATTCCACTTGGGTTGCCATATTGTTTTCAGCCGTTTCGAAATGCAGACAGCATTATGGCCCTGTTTTTTCTATGTGTTCAGAGCAAGGTCATCCTTGCAGGTTTCGACTGGCAGGCCAGTGAGTACTTAACTGGGGCCATCGGCCTCGCTCGAAGCCTCGCCGTCCCAGTGCATGACATCATATTAGTTGGCTGTTTAGTGTCACTTGTTTGGGGAATGAAGCCCTGAGAGGCGACAGCTTCTCTTTAGTCATAAAGAGATTCATGTGGAGCACAATTGGCGTTCTGCGTTTTTAGCTATTCAACAGGCTGCATGGGAAACATTCCAGCATATAAGAGAGGGTTGCACTACATGCCAGCCTGCTTCATGGTCACATTTTTTGTTTTCCAGGTGACGGGAACCCCAAGGAGAGCAGTCCGTTCATTAACAGCAGTGATGAGGTGCAGAAGAGCCAGCAGTATGACGGCAAAAACATGGCTCTCTTTGAGGTGCGCACACACACACACACACACAACCTTACTTATGCATGTGAAACCCAGGCTTACTGAATGACGACCACAGTATAGTCCTCTGTGTGAGACTGCAGTTTTTGGATCGACACACACACATACACACACATTAATGGGTTCAGTGAGTGATTGAATAAGGGCCCTGTTGGGTTCAATTCACCAAACTTCTATATAGTCTATTTTGTCTAATGAGAAAGAACCACACCAAGAGTCAGAAAGACGTTTTAGAAGTCACTTCTGCAGAAGGGAGAGAGCCGTTGATCTCCACTGAGCCAGGAACGAGCCTGACAGTAGGATTCAACTCAGCCACTCACACTTCTCCATGGGTGGACTCGTTTTTATTTAGAAGCACAGCGTTCAGTAGTCATAACACACATGTCCTTTTCCTCTTGGTTATCTCTAGTTGTTATTGCATACTGGAACATCTTGTTATTGCTCAAAGGTTGTACTGTCTCTGAGCGTTATAGGTAGGAAGCATGGTGTTTCATATCTGACAGTAATGAAAACCACATAACTGTTTCAATTGGAACATGTTATTCTGGGCTTATACTGAACGTAATTTAGATAGACTGGCGAAAGCTTTCACAATGATTGCGACAGATCCTATATGTAACATTAACTTCTTACAGGCCCTGACATGGATTAATGAGGGTAATTATTGTTTGAAGGGTAAGTGAACACCTCAGGTTAACACAAGCACATTTCCAAACCGCTGCAGGGAAGGGCTTAAAGGGAGAGGTTCCCCAAAAAATAGGTTTTCTGTGCACAGTGGAGACCAGTGGTTCCCAGCTTTGGCCCTGGGGTCCCCCCAAAAGCATTTCTGTTGTAGCCCTGGACAAGTCAAGGTGGGACTGATAATTAGTTGACAAGTTGAACGAGCTGTGCTTAGCAGAGGCTACAATAACAATGTGCCTTTTGGGGGTCCTGGAGGACCGGAGTTGGGAAGCACTGGTGTGGCCTGTGTTTGTATGTATTCACATAGCGAATTCTCTAAAAATAAAAATGTCTTTCATCCGTTTTATTGCCGACGGAGATATCTAAAGAATCGATGCTGTGTGAGTACATTGTATCCGTGTATTGCCTGCTTTTGTAATGTTTCATGATGAAGCTGACCGTCGGTTCTGTCGTCCTGGTGGGTCAATGCGTCGTGCAGGAGGAGATTGAAACCAGCCCCATGGTATCCACCATGATCAGCAGCCTGGCCAACTACTCCAACCTCCCCCAGGGTAGCAAGGAGCACGAGGAGGAGGCCGATAATGAGGAGGAGGACAAAAAGAAGAAGAAACCTGTCAAGGTAAGGTGCCATCAAAGCACTGGTCAGTCAGACCTGTAACAATGACTGGTCTGTCAGACCCATAATATACGGTTGGTCAGTCAGACCTAAATCATGAAAATCATTCTGCATACCAGGAGACTAATAACTCATATTTAAACTGTAGTGGAACTCTTATAGGTTCTTTAAACACTCCTTTTAATGGAACAATACGCTTTAAAATGAACCATCAAAGGTTCATTTTTTAAATGTATGATTTTAGAGTGCACTACATCACTGACCCTGATCCCCGCCCCAATTTACCCCCCTCCATTTGTAGAGAAATGGCTGACTGGATCAGAGAGCCTGGTCGTCTTCCCTGGCCCTTCTATGTATATAATTAGCCTGGTTGTCTTCCCTGGCCCTTCTATGTATATAATTAGCCTGGTCGTCTTCCCTGGTCCTTCTATGTATATAATTAGCCTGGTCGTCTTCCCTGGCCCTTCTATGTATATAATTAGCCTGGTCGTCTTCCCTGGCCCTTCTATGTATATAATTAGCCTGGTCGTCTTCCCTGGCCCTTCTATGTATATAATTAGCCTGGTCGTCTTCCCTGGCCCTTCTATGTATATAATTAGCCTGGTCGTCTTCCCTGGCCCTTCTATGTATATAATTAGCCTGGTCGTCTTCCCTGGCCCTTCTATGTATATAATTAGCCTGGTCGTCTTCCCTGGCCCTTCTATGTATATAATTAGCCTGGTCGTCTTCCCTGGCCCTTCTATGTATATAATTAGCCTGGTCGTCTTCCCAGGCCCTTCTATGTATATAATTAGCCTGGTCGTCTTCCCTGGCCCTTCTATGTATATAATTAGCCTGGTCGTCTTCCCTGGCCCTTCTATGTATATATAATTAGCCTGGTCGTCTTCCCTGGCCCTTCTATGTATATAATTCGCCTGGTTGTCTTCCCTGGCCCTTCTATGTATATAATTAGCCTGGTCGTCTTCCCTGGCCCTTCTATGTATATAATTAGCCTGGTCCCTGCACCAAGCAGCTGTTTCTCCAATCAGTCGCCCATTCTGGAGGCAGTTCCCCATCACCACGAGAGCTTTTTATTAAGGCGTTCGGTGGCGTTTCATAATTCCGACAGCGACCCCTCTCTCTCTCCTCTCCTCTCTCACTTCTCTGTCTGTCAGCAGGGCCTCAGGCGCTGTGTGTTGTTAGTGGGGAGATTAAAGGGTTTTCACACAGCGTGACGTCAGGAAACAGTCTGGAGGTCGCCAGGGTTAACATGGAAATGGTTCTGCCAGCGTTACCTGAGACTCTCCGCTCTGCCTTTCTGCAGGAAAGAATTATGATGGTCTTATACAATACTACACCCCCCCTCCCTCGAATGGTTTTCCTTCCAGGTCAAAGCGGTGACTGATTCCCCTTCTGTCTCTCATTAGCCCCCAGTCAGACATTAGCATTTGTGGCGGTACTCGGGCCACGCTTGTATTGTGATTTATGTTACTCTGTGTTGCACCACCTTTTTGTCTGCAGTTTCAAAGTGTTGATGTAGAGCTAAGTGGAGGTTTCACAACGTACTTGTCCTTACTCAGCAAACATAAAATGGGGTGAAAACCAAACAGTCTTGATGGATTTCTTGTATCAGTGCCAAAATATTAAGGTGAAGGTGAATATTAAGGACCAGGCGTTTGGTGAGTCGTCTGCACTGAGCAGGGTGAATGCATGCAAGGCTTCCGGGCCTGATGGCATCCCCCCAAGGCTGCATGCTGAGCCCCCTCCTGTTCTCCCTCTTCACCCACGACTGCGTTCCTGTACACAGTTCCAACACCTTCGTCAAGTTCACAGATGACACCACGGTGGTAGGCCTGATCAGTGACAATGACGAGTCAGCCTACAGGGAGGAGGGCAAGCACCTGGTGACATGGTGCGCTGACAACAACCTGGCCCTCAACGCAAAGACCAAGGAGCTCATTGTGGATTACAGGAAGTCTAAAGGCTACAGTCATGCCCCAGTTCTCATCGATGGCACTGATGTGGAGCGTTGGTCTAGCTTCAAATTCCTGGGGGACCTCTCCTGGACACAACACCTCAACCCTGGTCATTAAGATGCAGCAGCGCCTGCACTTTTCGAGGTGGCTGAATAAGGTCCGTCTGTCTTCCCAGTTCCTCATGAATGTCTACCGCTGCACAATTGAGAGCATTTTGATGAACTGTGCCACAGTGTGGTTTGGCGGATGCTCCGTGGCCGACCAGAAGGCCCTACAACGGGTGGTGAAAACCGCCCAGCACATCACTGGTGCCCATCTCCCAGCCATTGTAGACCTCCAGCACATCACTGGTGCCCATCTCCCAGCCATTGTAGACCTCCAGCACATCACTGGTGCCCATCTCCCAGCCATTGTAGACCTCCAGCACATCACTGGTGCCCATCTCCCAGCCATTGTAGACCTCCAGCACATCACTGGTGCCCATCTCCCAGCCATTGTAGACCTCCAGCACATCACTGGTGCCCATCTCCCAGCCATTGTAGACCTCCAGCACAAGTGGTGTCCTTGTTGCACCACATCCTTCTAGTACATGTCTACCTTGGGAACCTGGTTGCTTCTATCCCCGCATTTCAGTTGCACAGACTGCCTTAGTCCTCAAACATGCTCCATTCCACAGTCAGAATTGCCATTTGCACTTGCATTTGTCTCATTGCACAACTATTCATTCCCACTTGCACATACATACGCTTAATTCTGTAAATGTGTACATTTTCTGCCCTTCCCTATTTGCCTTCCTTGCTCATTTAGAATTGCCATTTTGCACTGAATATCTATACATTCCACTTGTAACATACACTTCATTAAAACTTGCAAATGTCCTTCAATCTTCTATTTGCACTTGCGATTAGATGCTAACTACATTTCGTTGTACTGTCCTCGTCCTGTTCAATGACAGTAAAGTTGAATCTAATCTAATCTTGGTCCCACGGGTAGATGTCCATGGGATGTTGTGATGTATGTCAGCAGCTCTGAAGAGGTGCATTAAGATGGAAACTTATGACCGAGGCCTCATTTGTTACGGATCCGTTAGGATTCATTGGTCTTTGCTGCTATTCGTTGATATCGACTCACTATCCATGATCCCAATTTCAGATTAACGACAATTTAATGACATTTGATTAAACCAAATGACTGAGCTTTGGCTACTCCATCTTCCAACGAACACTCACAGAGATGCAGTGCAGATAGCATCACCAAACCTTGCTCCCTCTACCTCCTCTCCTCTCTCCTTCCTCCCCTTTTCTCTTCCGTCTTTCCTTCCTCCTCTCTCCACCGTCATTCCCTCCCTCTTCTCCCTCCTCTCTCTCCACACACACACACACACACACACGCACCATTAAGCATTGTACCACAGGTTAATCCATACACATTGGCAGGCATTTGGAGGGAAATATTTGATGCCCCTCTCGCTTCTCCTGCCCCCCCCCCCCCCGCCATCCTTAATAATTCATCCAACCTGAGCTGTAATACATTACCCATGCCAGCTCCCGCCTGCCAGACCGGGTGTGAAGACAGCATTACAAGCTTCTCACCCCCCTCTCCTGGCGCACTTCTCCCCTGCCTTCACCTTGCACCTCCACTCTTTTATTTAATTAGACGTCGAGGTGCAGCAACTGTGCTTGGCTCACCTTGGATGTGGTATTAGCTCCTCTGTCCGACAGCACCGTGAACCCCTCAGCCACTGTTTTCCCCGGTTTTTGCCAGGTTTTTCTTCTCGCAGACAGTTGATGCGGTAGCGGGGGCCAAGTCCACTCTTCTGTTTTCCTCTCGCCAGTGTACCAGCCTCAGAGAGGGCGTGAAGGGTCCACATTAGCCTCCAGAGAGCCTGTGTCTGCTGGGTCCTGTGGGACCTGTGGGTCCTGTGGGACCTGTGGGTGGCGTCAGGTGGCCCTGTTGGTTGAAGGTCTTGGGAGGGGTCAAATAGGTGGCGCAGAGTTGGTTCCCTGGGCACCTGGGCACCTGAGCTATGTGGCGAGGTGGCAGAGGGCTGGTCCTGGAGCAGCTGTGTCGGGGAGGGCGGAGGGTGTTCAGGGGGTTGCTGTGGGACCTCTGTGAGACCCCTGTGGGACCTCTGCACCTGAGCCAGACAGAAGAAGGCTTACCGCATATCCCAGGGGGCTGTGGGGCAGCCGTCTCCTCATTGGGGGGGCGCCCAATCTGTGGTGAGAATCCAGCCGCTGTTTTCGCCGCTCTCCCTGCTCTTCCCAGCTCGCACGGCCTCGAGGGAAATCACACTGCTGGCTACTAGGCGAGTTTTGATTAGGCCTCCCCAGTTCTCCTGAGTCCAGGAGTCCAGCAGTGAAATGCCATTTCAAGTGAGAACGGAAGTGGTGTCTAAAAATAGTGTTCGCACTGTAGGGAGTATATCGATTTAATAGAAACAAACTCTCATCTCCTGTGGCTGTTGTCTCTGTGTAGAGTAATTAGACATCCTTTTTTGCAGTTTCTTTCTTCAGGATCTTTCTTGAGCATTTTTACCATTCTAAATGTGTGTATTCCCCTTGACTGTTATTGTGTCGGCCACAGTAGCCTTTCTCAAACCCCAGTCTTTGTGCCGGTGTTGGTCCGAGTAGGAAAGCCTGCCGGTCCTTGGGCAGATCCCAGTGATTGCATTGGTGCCAGTGATTGCATTGGTGCCAGTGATTGCATTGGTGCCAGTGATTGCATTGGAGCAAAAAAGAAAAGTTAAAATGCAGTTGCCAGAAAGAGAACATTTGTAAACACATGAAGTTTGTATGACCCAATTCGAACTCTATTCCCTACATTGTGCAATGCGTCAGACACAATATATGAACACCGAACGCAAAGATCAGAAAGGGCGGAAGTTACAAGTACATCTCAGAGACGAACCGGGCTGCTGTGCAAAAGAAAGACCGTCAGAAAAGCTTAAAGCTGGGTGTCTGCATGAGAGCTCTGTGGCGACTGCTGACGATGATATCAAATACAATTGAGGCATTGATTTCATAGATTACCACAGCCGGTTGAACCTGTCTCAGGCCCCTGGGCTACAGGTCCTTCGTAGGCCTCCCGCCTGCGGTCAATCCAGCGTGCAGTGGCCACGACCTTCCATTCATACACTCATCCACTGTTTGCACACGTTATATCGATTAGCATATAGTCCTGAATGCAACAAAATACCCCAAGCATACAGGTGCACCGCCAGTGACAAGGGCTCAAAAACCAAAAGGACAAATGAGAATGAAGACAATGGGCGACACAAACTGGATATTAGGTTTTGCGAAGATACAAGGTTGCAAACGCGAGAAATAGATAAAGAAAGTCAAGCACCAGTAAAGTTACCGGTACGCTGAAGCAAGAACAATATCAGTGCAACTACTGCTCTCCAGAATGATGCGGGTCTAGCACTAACTACAGAAGCTAAAAAATGAAGGGCATTGATAGAGACATAACATTTTTACACTGTTAATCATTCTTTATTAATTGCATGCGTCCCTCAGTTACCCTATGTTATATACATTACCCTGAAGATGTCTAGAGGCCCCTCAGGTACACTGTTATATACATTACTCTTAAGATGTCTAGAGGTCCCTCAGGTACACTGTTATATACATTACCCTTCAGATGTCTAGAGGTCCCTCAGGTACACTGTTATATACATTACCCTTCAGATGTCTAGAGGTCCCTCAGGTACACCGTTATATACATTACTCTTAAGATGTCTAGAGGCCCCTTGAGTAAACCGTTATATACATTACTCTTCAGATGTCTAGAGGTCCCTCAGGTACACTGTTATATACATTACCCTTCAGATGTCTAGAGGTCCCTCGGGTACACCGTTATATACATTACCCTTAAGATGTCTAGAGGCCCCTCAGGGACTCCGTTATATACATTACCCTTCAGATGTCAAGAGGTCCCTCAGTTACACTTTTTTAAATATTATCTTTCAGTTATGTGACATTTATTTATCTAGTAACTGTAGCTATTTCGGAAAATATCATATTGGAAAGAATTGAATGTAGCCTAAATTATGCAAATTATAGAAGGTACAGGTGCCAAAGTTGAAGTCAGTGTGACTGTGGTAATCACAAAACCCACATGGAATTCCATTACAGTTACTGTAAGTGAATTCCAGTCCAGACAGAAGTTGTGACAGAAATCTGACAGCATTTTCTAAATGAACGGTAGGCCGAGGGAACTTTGGAGTTTGAATTTTGAATATAGAGAAGGGGAAAAAATTGATGTTGTTGCTGTGCTGACATTGATGAACAGCCTCTTCCCACAGTGAAGGGCACAGCCACAGAAGCTCGCTCATTTGCATAATCCAGACAACAGCCACACTGTGAGTCATTTGCATATGGAGGGAGAAATGACAAAGATGGACGACGTGTATTCTTCGACGATCCCGCCGGCACCCAAAGTTTCTCATGGTCCTGATCTGAAGATTATAGGCAAATGAAATTCCCTGTGCAAAACATCGCTGTGGTGTAAAAGTTCAAAGAACATATGTTAAGTAAAATGGCAAAAAAAAACAAGACTCGAGCGAAATGAATAAAAACAGGACAGTGTCAGCTTCACTTCCTGTGGTCCCTGAGTGGCCTACGATATGTGGGCCCTTTAGGACCATGGTAGAGAGGAGGATCGATGCTTATGTAAGAGATTCAACCGAACCTATTTGGCATCCTACAGACCTACAGCTTCTTCATGTTTATTTTTCTGCTACATAGTGTACATTATATGTTGTATTATTTGTATTATTCATGTGATTTTATCAGATTTGGCTTGATTTAACAAAATTATGGGACGATTGTGGCCTACTTTGCTAGAGTCCTGTACTGTGTATATGTTTGATAATTCCTCTCAGGTTTGGTACACAGCAATGTTATTAACAGACAGGTCCAAACCCAGGTCTCCTGCTTGCTACAAGGTTGCTTTATCCCACCGAGCAGAATGGTTATTGTATGGTTGGGTCAGCAGGCAAGGTTGCTCTTATGGATGATTGATTTAAACGTGAGAAATATGCTTAGAGAATTGTTTAAATATGCTTAGAGAATTGTTTAAATATGCTTAGAGAATTTTTCTTGCATTGTCAACAAAGCAAGTGACATCAGAATTACTCTGAAGTGATGTGTTTTCTGATTTGAACTCTGCATGTGTTGTCGGTCTGCTGTTCCTTAAGCAAATGAGAATATAATTAGGTTTCTGTGATCTAACACTTTTCAAAATGCTCTTATAAATATTGGAAGCCCAGATATCAAATCCAGTGGCATCACATGAGAGCCAGAATTTGCATGTTGAATATTCATTTAAAAACAGGCATTCATCAGGATGTGTTTTTTTAGTAAGAGGATAATTTCAATAGAAAACCTGTAGCCACTTCAGGTCTCAGGAAAGCTCTCTCACATAAACCAGTAAACAATGAACTGATCTGCAAAACCACATCATAGCAGCGGTTGAAAGTAGCCTATGACAGTGAAGATTATGCTCAGAATGTGTCATAAAATCCTCAAAAATTACGAACCCGATGATACCGTCAATGTGAGAAACGTCTAAGATATTTGCTCAAATTATTTGGCTCTTCAACAGGCTCCAGTGTGATTACAGCTGGTCGGCTCTGAAACCCTCACACTGGCTTCTATGACCTGACCCAAATCAAAATGACACTGGGCCATCAGTTCTGACACTTCTGGAAACTCCTTCACTTCAGAAAGAAGTGTATTTATGCGCATGACCTTCAAAACACAGTGGCAACCAGATGTTGGTGTAATTCTGTCGATTGAAAAACCTTCCTTTTCTTAAGTGGAAAGTCATAATGTTTAAGATTTTGAAGTCGAAGTGTGACATTTACATTACTGCTAGCTTCGGAAATGAGTATTTCGGCAAGGAAGTTGTCCCACCCGTTATGAACAAATCTCCTCACAGATTTCCTGCAAAGTCTTAAGATGCAGCCTAAGTCTTTTGCAGCGAAGTTCTGTTCACTCAGGACAAGCGATCACATATGGTTATGAGGACAGTTAGATTTTGTCCCAGGAAATTACCTTGATTCCTTTATGCATGGGGGTCAACAGTTCACCTGTTCACCCGTAACACATTTATGAACGCATGTACACATTCACACACACACACAAGACCAATCCCGATGTTCTTTCAGGAGAAACTGCCCATTAATCATAGCAGTAAACATCGCGGACCCTCTCCGCGCATCCAGCATTAGTAGTTTTGTCCGTGGAGTGACCTTGAATACGCTGTCCATGGTTTGAATATGCCAGCCAGCTCTCTGGCCATTCATTCCCATGAGAACAAAGACAAGCTTGAAATACAGGAGGAGAACACAGCAATTGTTTTAAATAGGCTGCTGTATTTTACCCAGGGTCAGAATCAGTCAGACAATCATGGCAGTGCTCGGTTCCCAGCTGAGTGAGCTTGCAAACTTACCCCAGATTCTCTTTTTCGTTTTTTCCTGAAATCCCATGTTCGCTTTCATCCAGATTCACGGATCCACTTCCCACAGGCTTAAGAAAGCATGACATAATAACAGTCGTCAAGGAGCCAATGGGCCTAAAGCACTTCCTTTCTACCCTTCCCACAGGCTCCACAGCTGGGGACACTGATGGGCGTCTACCTCCCCTGTATCCAGAACATCTTCGGCGTGATCCTGTTTCTGCGGATGACCTGGATGGTGGGCATCGGAGGTGTCATCGGATCCTTCATCATCGTCTTCATGTGCTGCTCCACCGTGAGTTTCTAGGTGTCAGTGGACCCTGTCCTGTTAGAAGCCCGTCGGCCCAGGTCAGTGCTGAAGCTCGCTGTGGCGTTGACGCGGGTTTTGGTCAAGCGGAGATTTGGTTTGAAGTGGTGTAGGTTTGCCTGTCCGAGTATTACGTTGAGGAAAAACAAATATGGGTAAGTGTGTGCATGGGCGTGTGTTCACCTGTCTACTTCCTGTGTGTTGGCAGTTTGAATGCGTGTGTGTTAAGGAGGTTTGTGTGTTGGATGTGGATGGGAGTATGTGCGCGTATATCTGTGCCTGTTTGCTTAGCCTAGATTTTCCTCTGAAATAGGTATTTATAGATCATCCCCCTCAAATCCTTACTGGTGTGTAGCTAACTTGCTTTCACAGCCACATAACACACAAGCACACAAACATGCCCCTGGTCACACACATAAACATTTTGCAGTTGTGGAAATACAGTACATGCACGCACACACATACGGAGACACACACAGACACACACACACGGACACAAACACAGACACACGAACACACACACGGACACACAGACACATACATGAACACACAGACACACGCACAGACACACACACATTGAGACACACACAGAGACACACCCACACACAGAGATACACAGGCACACACACAGAGACCCACAAAGACACACACATGCACACAAACATAGACACACACATGGACACACACAGATACAAACTGACACACACACGAACACACACACAGGAACACACACTAACACACACACACGGACACACACACACATGGAGACAGACACAGAGACACACACACAGAGATACACAGACCCACAAAGACACAGACACACAAAGACACAGACACACAAAGACACACACACAGACACACACGGACACACACAGAGACACACACACACATACACACACACAGACACACACACACACATACACACACACAGACACACACACGGACACATACAGAGACTCACAAGGACACACACAGAGACACACACATGGACACACACAGAGACACACAAGGACACACACACAGACACACACAGAGACACAGACGGACACACAGAGACGGACACACACACAGAGACACATACGCGGAGACACACACATAGAGACACACACATGGAGACACACACATGGAGACACACACATGGAGACACATGGACACACATGTACAGGGAAATGCATGCACATGTTGACTCTGTCACCTGAGGCATAACTCTGACCCAAAAATCCATGCTTTCTATTCCCTAATCATACTCTTAACCCTAACCATACCCTAACCTTAGCCATACCTTACCCTAACCATACCCTAACCTTAATCATTGGCCTACTCTAACTATACCCCTACCCTAAAATTAAACGTAACCTACCCTAACCATACTCTAAACTTAACCATACCCCTTCAATAAACGTAACCATACCCCTAACCTAACCATACCCTAACCTTAGCCATACCTAACCCTAACCATACCCTAATCTTAGCCATACCTTACCCTAAAATTAACCATAACCTACCCTAACCATACCGCTACCCTTACCCTAACCATAACATACCCCTACCCTAACCATAACCATACCCTAATCCTGACTCTAACATTAGCCATACCCTACCCAAACCATATCCTACCCTAACCATACCGTACCCCTTACCATTCCCTACCCTAACCTTATCCATACCCTATTTTAACCTTACCCTATCCATACTCTAACCCTAACCTTAAGCATACGTACCCTAACCTTAACCATTCCCTTAACTTAACTGAACATAACCCTCACCTTAACCATGCCATACCCTAACCGTACCCTTAACTTAACCTTACCCTAACCTTTTACACTAACCTTAACCATACTCTAAACCATACCATAATCTTAACCTCAATAAACTAACTTTTATGCCTAACCTGGACATAACACCTAACCCTAAACCTTACTGGTAATGTATAGACCTGAATGTTTCTCCAGTTCTAACACTATGCCCCACTGTGTTTCCTTGACTCTGATCCTAATCCTATCCCCTGAGCTTAAACATAACCCCTGAGCCAGACATTGCATTTTCTGGGGACCGGACACATTTTTTTTTTCAGGTTTTGCTATCTTTGTGTGGAAATCAGGTCTCTACAAGCACACATAAATGCAGATCACAATACACACACACACACCCTATCAGTCACACAGCTCAGCGCTGAGCCCCGGGGCTGGAGTGTGATCACTCTTGGAGCTGCTTCACTCTCTCTCTCCCTCAACCCCTTACATAACCCAGCCAGCCTTTATTACAATACACATCATATAACACTAAACCTACCACATTACCCATCCAGCCTTTATTACAACACACATCATATTACACTAAACCTACCACATTACCCATCCAGCCTTTATTACAACACACATCATATAACACTAAACCTACCACATTACCCATCCAGCCTTTATTACAATACACATCATATAACACTAAACCTACCACATAACCCATCCAGCCTTTATTACAGCACACATCATATAACACTAAACCTACCACATAACCCATCCAGCCTTTATTACAACACACATCATATAACACTAAACCTACCACATAACCCATCCAGCCTTTATTACAACACACATCATATAACACTAAACCTACCACATAACCCATCCAGCCTTTATTACAACACACATCATATAACACTAAACCTACCACATTACCCATCCAGCCTTTATTACAGCACACATCATATAACACTAAACCTACCACATTACCCATCCAGCCTTTATTACAGCACACATCATATAACACTAAACCTACCACACTACCCAGTCAGCAGGGCTTTAATACAGCACACAACAAATAACACTAAACCTATCATATAACCCAGCCAGTCTTTATTACAGCACACACCATATAACACTTAACCTTCCACATTACCCATCCAGCCTTAAATACAGCACACATCATATAACACTTAACCTTCCACATTATCCATCCAGCCTTTATTACAGCACATAACCTACCACGCAACGTCAACCACTAAACCTACCACATAACCCAGAGTGCCCAGCACACCACTGTAGTATGTGCATGTGTGTATGTTTGTGTGTGTGTGTGTGTGTGTGTGTGTGTGCGTATCTGCGTATATGTATTGTAAGTAATCGTACCATTAGCTAGACATCATGTCCTTCTACTCCCCAAGCCAATAAACAAACACTTTTATCAACAAGGGAAGAGCTGTAAAACCTCTTTCTTCAAACCAAAATATATATGCAGAATTCTAGAAACCTACAGATTATTTAACAAAGACAGTATAAATCTACACAGAACACTGTAAACCTACAGATTATTTAACAAGCACAGTATAAATCTACAGAGAACACTGTAAACCTACAGATTATTCTACAAGGACAGTATAAATCTTCACAGAACACTGTCAACCTACAGATTATTCTACAAGGACAGTATAAATCTACACAGAACACTGTAAACCTACAGATTATTCTACAAGGACAGTATAAATCTACACAGAACACTGTAAACCTACAGATTATTCTACAAGGAGAGTATAAATCTACACAGAACACTGTAAACCTACAGATTATTCTACAAGGACAGTATAAATCTACACAGAACACTGTCAACCTACAGATTATTCTACAAGGACAGTATAAATCTACACAGAACACTGTAAACCTACAGATTATTCTACAAGGACAGTATAAATCTACACAGAACACTGTAAACCTACAGATTATTCTACAAGGACAGTAAAAATCTACACATTCTAAATTCTTTATTTATTTTATAGATCATTGAGGTAAGGCAGGTGCTCTAGACTAACAGTCAGGGGGATTCGAACCCATGCTAACACTGACATATTTGACAGGAAGGCAGCTGCTGAGGCGGCTAGATCACCCCCCGGGCCTCGCAGCGATGCGCCGTAGCGCGACGATTTACAGTAATGAGCAACGAGTGTGCCGTTCACAGCGTAGCTCTTATTTGCACCAACGGCCGAAAAGCATGCGTGCTGTTGACAGCGTGGTACTTAGGAGCCGTTCAGACGTCTGTGCAAGTGTTATACCCTACAGTCAAACGTCTGAAACATTTAGCCTGTGTATCAGCGGGTCATCTGACCATCATTTACCCAGGGAAGGGTTGTGTTATGTGCCCCTAGAGTCATGTTGTCGTGGTATTCTCCCAGAGGGGGGTGGTGCGCCTGTGTTCCACTCCCCCCAGTTGAAATTAGCTTTCCTGTAGCTGTGTGGACGGTGTCTTCGGTTGTTTGTTCACCCTCTATGTTACTTCCATGTCCTGCCTCCCGGATTATGCAGCCTTTTTTTTCTTCTGGTGCTCTCTTTCCACACTCATTGACATGCCAAGGGCGTATCTCTCCCCTAGCCTTTTCACTCTCTGTCTGTCTCTCTTTCTCTCTTCACTTTTCCCTAATAAATCTGTTAGACACCCTCTGTTTTGCCCTAATTCTCTCTGGTTCTGCTTCTTTCTAAAATCATCTTATTCCCACTTTTCCCTTTCCTGTCTTTCATTTTATTTCTGTCCGGTTTGTATATGCGTGACTCTCTTTCAAAGTCTGTTCAGAAGTCCCAATATGGCATCGTACTTTCCTAATGTGTTGACAGTCAACGGCCAAGATCGTGGCCTTGACAAAATGTCAGAATTCCCCAGAAGGGAATTCATTTTTGTTTCTCTCCTCTCTGTGCCAATGTTTGTCACTGCTGTATAGCTGTTCAGGCTGTAATATTCGATATAGTCTGAGAAATATAGGTGGATGCAATTTTAGTTACACTTCTTTCTAAGTGATGGATGAATACTTGTTAATTAATAAATGTATTTTTTACAACAAATAGCATTTGTATGATGAAACAACATGGTTGGTTTAAAATCTAAATGTTAGCTTGAACGCTGTTAACCAGGGACTGTTAAACATAATGTGGCCACATTTACAATTTATTTTACAGACACTGTTATCCAGAGAAACAACTCATACTAAAACGTCCCAGATGTATAAGATGTCCGTAAACAGGAGTTAAGCTAGAGGAGTTAACCTACAGGAGTTAACCTACATGAGTTATCCTAGAGGAGTTAACCTACATGAGTTATCCTAGAGGAGTTAACCTACAGGAGTTAACCTAAAGGGGTTTAACCTAGAGGAGTTAACCTACAGGAGTAAACCTACAGGAGTTAACCTAAAGGGGTTTAACCTAGAGGAGTTAACCTACAGGAGTTAACCTAAAGGGGTTTTACCTAGAGGAGTTAACCTACCTTCCTACGACCGCCTTCCGCAGTTGTTTCCTTGACGTCTCCTCTTTTAGGTTCTCTATTTTCCAGCCAATAGATCTGAGTGGATTGGATTTGGCAGTATGGAAAAACCCACCCAGCCAATCAGAAGACAAGATGAAGAAATTCCTAAAATGAGTAGATATCTACTGGGGTGCCGAAGATGAAGTGTTGGAGTTCAGCACATGTATTCACTAATCAGTCTATATGCAATTACTGTGAAATGCAGTCAGTAGTGTGTTTGTTCCAATAGACTGATGTACAGTAGTGAGTCTGTTCCTATAGACTGATGTACAGTAGTAAGTCTGTTCCTATAGACTGATGTACAGTGGTGAGTCTGTTCCTGTAGACTGATTTACTGTAGTGAGTCTGTTCCTATAGACTGACGTACAGTGGTGAGTCTTTTCCAGTAGACATATGTATAGTAGTGAGTCTGTTCCAATAGACAGATGTACAGTAGTGAGTCTGTTCCAATAGACAGATGTACAGTAGTGATTCGTTTCCTGTAGACTAATGCAGACTGTATAATAATAAGGTGCCCTTCTGTGGCATTGAGAAGTCTGGTGCATTTATGTAATGATGCCGATAGTTCACTCTCCCAGGGCAGGTTCAAACCACTTTCCGTCAAACCAATTTCAGCACGTTGCCTGCAAGGTCATTCAAAGGCTGACAGTTTTAGCTTAATTTGGACGATGCCACCAGAAGGTAGATCTGGTTAACCCTTCTGAGCAAAGAGAGCATATTCACAAAGATTTTTTCCTGAACTGGGTAAAACTGAGAAAACAGACGAATGTCCCTGGGTGTGGGAATAGAGAAACGATGACGGTATGCTCACATTAGGTACCAGGCCCCACTGCCTTTCTGAACGCCAATGTCCATGTAGTACTTCTATTGAATCAGATTGATAAGAGCTGCTTTGTGGCGATGTGTTCGTAGTAAGGCACCGCGTAGCCACCAGCTTACTTCAAAAAGGAAATTATACAGGAAAATTAGAAGGCTTGTGGACAGTAGCTTGGTGCGAGTCACATCGCGCTCTCATCAAGTCCACTTCACCAGGAACGCTGACTCCAGAACAGCCTTGGCAATGCTAATTCCAGCTCTCTGGGAAGGCTTTAATTCCTGAGTTAGCGTCAGGGTTCGGCAGTCTGTAGACCCGTAGCATAAACGTTGCTGCTCCAACCATTGTTTTGGTGATCAAGTCCTTGTGTCCTCCAGGGTTAGGGTTAGGGTCAGGGTTAGGGTCAGGGTTAGGGTCAGGGTTAGGGTCAAGGTCAAGGTCAAGGTCAGGGTCAGGGTTAGGGTTAGGGTTAGGGTTAGGGTTAGGGTTAGGGTCAGGGTTAGGGTCAGGGTTAGTCTTCCACTAGCGGGTGGGACTACCCAATCCATTTCAAAGATCCCAAGTTATAGCACTTATAGCAGCCAGACTTATACTATGGTTTTAGAAACAAAGCAATAATTCAGCTCTGTAGCCTGCATCTGGATCCCTGTTAGCCATGCCGATGGGAGGGGCGTGAACACTGCTGAGTCAGGACATGGTTGATGTCTCTCTGTGAGTGTCATCCAGGGGAGTCGTGTCATTGCTATTATATATTTAACATTTTGTCATTTAGCAGTCGCTGAGCAACTCACGGCAGCAATTAGAGTAACTGCTCAAAGGCACATTGGCAGATTCTGCACCTCGTGTGCAAATGTACAGTTTCTTGCCCACCTCTGTAAACTCTTTCTGATCCTACTTGTCTCTACTGGTATGTAGTGGTCTGTACTGGTCCCCACTGGTCTCCACTGGTCTGTACTGGTCTGCAGTGGTTATTACTGCTCTCTACTCAGAACAGACCAACCATGCGTAGCTAATGCACGGAAACCTAAAGGGAACCTTTTCTGTGGAAACCAAAGACGGAGGCTGGTGCACATGGTCACGTTGGCGTCACACCACAAGGGGTAAATACTGTCTTTGTTCATCTCAAACCCCAATAGGAAGCCATTGGGGAAAATAAGAATCTGGACACAGACAAAGAGGAAGGTCTATGTCCACAATACGTCCCAATCCAGCTTTAGACCAGACTCAGAATCAGACAGGAGATTAGATATCCCTTACATGGACAGACAGGATTAAAGCCTTCATCTTATACTAATCCTGTGTTCATGTTTGATTTCTATTAGTAACATTTTACTTCAACCCACAAAGACATTTTCTGAAATACTAAATATGACACTTCGTAAAAACCATTGCGACCAATAGCAAGGCAGCAGCAAGCATTTTGCAAATACAGGATCTCATCATTCACCTAAATTTGGTCAAAATCGTGTCAGTGGTCCCAAGATGTTACCTGGGCAAACAAGAGTCAGATTACCACGTTATCTGAGTTTCACCACTCGAAATAAAACCATGAGGTATGATGTAAACATTGGCCTGTTATACTGGCGTAGTGTCAGTAGGAGCGTCCTCACGTTTTGGTAAAGAACCCAATGGTACCTCACCCAAAAACCCGACCCTCTCTCAGAAGTGCCTCGTCCACCTCAGACGGCCGGAGGAACTAGGAGAGTTCCTGCGGGCCCTCGCAATTTCCAACAGTTGCACGTTTGGGAGGGTCTCCTGGTGTCCTAGCGACCGTTTACTGCATTTCCACGTCATAGTGTGCCTCTCCATACCGCGGTGAGTTCAGAGGTCACAGCCCAACAGCCCAGTCCTGCCCTCCACGAGAGCCGTCATGGACCTCAGCCACCCGGCCCTGGGACATTCGCCCTGCTTCTAGCAGACAGAGTCGGTTCAGAAGCGGCAAGGAGAGACTGAAAAATAGCTTGCCCCCCAACCTCCCTGGCCGTCAGACAAATTTAGTCCATTACATGTACTTGGTGTACAGCTGTCGATGAAAGCTAAATCTGCTAAACAACACAAAACATAACGATTATATAAAGTCTTACGAAACGACTGTGTGACAGTGGAGGGCTCCTATTGGACTGGTTCCTATTTGACTGGAGTTGTGAAATAAAGGTCCAATTAAAAGTGCATTTGGAAAAGGTTCTGGCACAGGTTTCCTCGGTGACGGACTCGGTAAGTGCTCTCCCCCTTGCTCCCCTAACGTCCCGGTACGGTCGTGTTGAGTGATTCACCTCGGCCTCAATCTGTTTCCTGCTCCAGCTGTCCGGCCTGTCTGCATACATCAGACAGAACACTTAAACAGTTACTGTGTTATGTGCTGTCATTACCGCCACGTTAGAGGGAAGTACGCCACGGTCTCACCTGGACAGACGTCTGGGTCCCTGGGTAACATTAACTGCCATCCAGCCACAACAGTACTGCCACAGGCAGAGGCAGAAGGCAGCTAGGCACTCTATTACCCAAAATTCCCTCTCGATGTCTGTCTGTCTCTGTCCACTTTTAAGGTAGATGCTAAGGAAGTGCACTCTTGCCCGTTCAATACCGATTTTTCACCCAGACCCTCGCAAACATTGTAGATAGTGATGATTGTATCTGCTGTAATGTTTCTATAGTAAAGTAGACACCGACGTGATGTCTTTATAGAACGTTTGGCTGCACAAAACCGTCGGCGTATTGTTCCTAGTAACAGATTCTTCAAGCGTACAGAAATCTGTCATGGGAATGCGACAGCGTTCTTTCACATGAAATTCTGTTATTTTGTTTTCGGTGGATGGTGTCGGAAAAGGTAGTCTCTCGCTCGACTGAACAGTAGGCGTTTTATCCATCCACACTCCGGGTGGTTATTGTGACTGCTGCAACAATCAGATCTAACAATGCATTGTTGGACTCCATAAACATCCAAGGTTCACAAGCAGGAAAAATACATTGTTTATTGGGCGTCCTTCAGTTTATTTACCCCCCGCCCCATCCCCCATCAGTATCTCACCTGATCTGTACGTGAAGCGTTGATCGGGCTGAATGTGACACAATACTAACATCCCGATCCCCCTCTCTCCCCCCTCTTCCCCCCTCCTCTCCCCTCTCTCCCCCCTCCTCCCCCCTCCTCTCCCCCCTCTTCCCCCCTCCTCTCCCCTCTCTCCCCCCTCCTCTACCCCCTCCTCTCCCCCTCCCCTGCTCTGTAGACCATGCTGACAGCCATTTCCATGAGTGCCATCGCTACCAATGGAGTAGTACCAGGTGGGTCAGAATCTATTGGAATGCAGCATGACTACTGACAGAACTTCTCCACCCAAAGAGCTTGTTTTGTCTAAAAGGAAGAAAAAAAACATCTGTGCCGTAGTCCTAGCAACAGATACGAGCCACACAAAGTGTCCTCAGCCTCCACTTGAACCATAAACATCTATATTTATTTGATCAGAGGTGGTATCTAGAAATCACGTCTCATTCTGGCTTAATCGCGGCCTGATTATCTCCCAGAGCACAGGTGACAGGAAGTGACAGGAAGGGATAAGAAGGGACAAGAAGGGACAGGCTTGAGCTGTGGAAGACTAATGGAGCCACCATTTTGGGGTTTAAATCGGGGTCACGTTCATTAGGCTGCAGAAAAATCTGAAAATTAACAGAAATTAAAAGCAATATAGTGATTTTTTTATTTTTTTACATAAAATGTAATTTGAAGGCATGTCATTGAAAGTGTGTGTGTGTGTGTATTGGTTGTGTGTAGCTGGAGGATCGTACTACATGATTTCTAGGTCCCTGGGGCCTGAGTTTGGCGGCGCTGTGGGCATTTGTTTCTACCTGGGGACAACATTTGCTGGGGCCATGTATATCCTGGGGTCCATCGAACTCTTACTGGTAAGACCCGGCTTTAAAACACCTCTCCTTCTTTCTGTCCATTTCTCTCTCTGTCTGTCTCTTTGTTTCTCTGTCTTTCTAGCTCTCTGTCCTTTTTGCTCTGTCAGTCTGTCTGCCTTTCTCTCACCTTCTATCTCTGTCAGTCTCTGTCTTCCTCCCTCTCTTTCTGTGTTTGTCAGTATTTGTTTCCCACTGATTTGGTGTATTTGATAGTCTGTTTGTCTGTCTCTCCTTCTGCCCCCACTCCCCCCGCGCTGCCTGCGTGCATGCCATCCCGTCCCTCGTAATCTGTCCGTCTGTCTTTTCAATCCTGCTTTCATGCTATTTCGTCCTATTATTCTCCAAGAAGATTTCTAATAAGTAGATCTTTCATCTTTTTTCCAACCCCTCCCCCACCCAACCTCTTTTTTTCCACTCGCTGAAGCTCCTCTCACTTGGATTGAGAGCTGGGTAATTATGTAAATTCTGCTTTAGGAAGAGATCAAGCCATTGGCTGGATAATGAGAACATTTGTTGAAACTGACGCAACTTTGGTCCATATTAACACACATAGGGTGCATCTCATTTATACCTTCTTGATTACTAGATCAGACAATCTACTCCCACACACTTTAGCAAGAAGATGAGGAGAAAGGATTGCAAGGATTCAAGGAAATACAATTGTGATTATCTCCATTTAGATTTTTCCCCCGATTGCATCACCGAAATCTGTACATTTGTATGGAGCCTAAAGATTCATTCTGTCTTCTGGGTTAAAACTGTCTTAGTTTCCACTGTGGAATAACAATCCCCTGGGAACGGTAAAATTAGGATCTGAGGAGTCTGCTTTGAATATGATTCATCCCTCCACAGAATCACAAAAAGCTTTTTTTAGAAACATGAACGGTTCTCATCAAAGCTTTAGTCTTAGTTGTACAGTGCTTCAGAGGAGAACTAATCCTCTGTAGTTTATTGGATGTCCTTGGGTTTGATTATTCAATCCGCTTGCTGTGTACATAACATACATGACTTGAAGTTACGTAAGATAAAAGCAAGCGCTAATCAGCATATAGTATATATATAAAGACACTTCCTTTTCTTCAGATTGCTATTAATACTGATAGTACTGTTGTCGCTTTATTAAAGAGGCAAAAGCACAGCCACATCCCTGTACTATATTACGTATTATTAACTGGTTGCTTTGAATCCTGAATGGTGATTGGCTGATAGCCGTGGTATATGCTACACCACAGCACTTTAACTACTCTAACTGTATTGGTAACCAGTTTAGATTGAGTCTGGTATATGGCCAACATAACACGGCTAAGAGCTGTTCTTAGGCACAACGCATTGTGAAGTCCTTATAAAACATGTCTATATCCGTTGAGAGATAATCATGGGCCAATGAGAGGTTTTATCATTTCATTAACAGAGAGGCTATTTTTCTGAAACGATATTGAAGTATATATCTTCAATAGTAAATGGGAGAGTCAGTCTCTTCTGAATTCTGTCTTTGAGTTTCTTTATTTGACCACATCACTCTTTTTTACTTCCTCTCATCTCTCTTATCTGTCTCTTCCTCGCAGTCTATATTTCCCTCTTTTTGGCAAGACTTGGGAAATATAAATTTTGCAAAAGACAGAAGGTCTAATTATGTTTTCATCTATTTATCTGTCTCTGTCATTTCCGCTCTGCTACAGGCTTGTGACTTTCTCCTCTCCTGTGACCTTGACAGTCCTGTGTCACTGTCTGGTCTCTCTCAACTGTTGTCCCTATACTGTGTTATTCTAAAAGGCTTATTTTAAGTTTTGACAATTATCTACTTTTCAGAGTCAAATAAACTTGTAGATACCCATTGACTACCTCATGAAGCTGGCTGAGAGAATGCCAACAGTGTGTAAAGCTGTCATCAAAGCACACAGTGGCTATTTTAATCTGAAATATAAATGTATTTTGTATTATTACTACATGATTCCATATTTGTTATTTCATAATTTTTATGTCTTTACTATTATTCTACAATGTGTAAAATAGTTAAAACTAAAGAATTGGTCTTTGACTTACCAATTGCATTGCATTGATTGTTGCCGTGCTGTACGCTGCCTGTTGTTACCTGGCTACCTGTCAAACTTTTTTAGAATTTACTCTATATAAACCAATTGGTCAAATTCTATTTTAAGAGTTTTATCAACGCAATATTTTTATCTGTTGACCTCTTACCCAACTTTTCTACACCGGGACTCTTTTTGGACATAATTAACGGAACTACTCACCCCTGAACACCCGAGGCTAAGTATCATTACAATGCCTTATAACTGTCATTTGTTGTAGCAACAACACGGAGGAGAACGTTCGTCTTCAGGTAAAGATAGCAGAGTTAGAGGCTCTGCTTCTGACGCAAATGTCAGGCAAGGAATAGTAAAAGAAAAAACTGCGTCAGTGCCACCAGGAAGAAAGAGTTTGTAGATAACTGGCTCTCTTTTTGGGACTCTCCTAGAAATAGGGCCAGGCCTGATCTGCTGAGGAGCGACGGACTCCATCCCAGCTGGAGTGGTGATCTACATTTATCTAGGAACTTTGACAGGAGTCTCACTCCTATAGCCTCACCATGAGATAGGGTGCAGGTCAGGCCGCAGGCTGTTAGCCAGACTGCTAGCATAGTGGAGTCTGTCGATAGCATAGCTAGAGTAGTTAGTACAGCTTTACCTATTGCCACTGTGACTCGTTACAGGCTGAGAAAAGTTAAACAAGGTAGTGCTAACAAAAACAACCCTATTAAGATAAAGCCTTCCTCCACCTCGGTCACAAGTAAAATGACTGTATCACCTCACATCTCAAAATGGGACTCCTAAATGTTAGATCTCTTGCTCCAAAGGCAGTTGCAATAAATGAATTAATCTCTGATCATAAACTAGAGGTTATTGGCTTGTGTGAAACGTGGCTAAAGCCTGATGAATTCATTGCCTTAAATGAGGCCTCTCCTCCTGGCTATACTAGTGATCATATCCCTCGTGCATCCCGAAAAGGAGGGGGTGTTGCTAATATTTATGACAGTAAATATAGATTTACTCTCAAACACATCACACAATTTCATTCTTTTGAAGCTTTACTTATGAAAGTTAACCAGGCCGATACATCGTTTTACATAGCTACTATTTACAGCCCCCCTGGGCCATACACAATGTTCCTCAATGAGTTTCCAGAATTCTTGTCTAACCTTGTTGTCATGGCAGATAGTATTCAAATTTTTGGCAATTTCAATATTCATATGGAAAAGTCCAATGATCCTCTTCAACAAGCCTTTGAAACCATAATTGACTCAATGGGTTTTATCCAACATGTCTCAGGTCCAACACATTGCCAAAATCATACCTTAGATTTAGTCCTGTCACGAGAAATAGATATTGTAGATCTAATAATTTCCTCCCAAAAATCCCGGATTATCGGATCACTGTCTTATTACATTTACCGTTAAAACAAGAAATCCACTTGCTCCGCAAACAATGAGTTTCAAAAGCCGTACTATAAATTCTCAGACTACAAATAAATTCCTTGATATTCTTAAGTTCGCTCATTAACGACAGAGTAAATAAATCTGTAAACGATCAAATCGCGGATCTAAACTCGACACTGCGAAATTCATTAGACACGGTTGCACCACTAAAAACAAAAGAAATATGCAACAAGAAACTTGCTCCCTGGTACACAGACAATACTAGAGCTCTTAAGCAAGCCTCCAGAAAATTGGAGCAAAAATGGCGCTCTACCAAGTTGGAAGTATTCAGACCAGCCTGGTTTTCCGTGATTTTGATTTTCGGTATTGTAGTGTACTGTCTATCCAGGCTAGTTAATCTATTAATAAGCGTATATATATATATATATATATATATATATATATATATATATATATATATACACTCACCTAAAGGATTATTAGGAACACCTTTTCAATTTCTCATTAATGCAATTATCTAATCAACCAATCACATGGCAGTTGCTTCAATGCATTTAGGGGTGTGGTCCTGGTCAAGACAATCTCCTGAACTCCAAACTGAATGTCAGAATGGGAAAGAAAGGTGATTTAAGCAATTTTGAGCATGGCATGGTTGTTGGTGCCAGACGGGCCGGTCTGAGTATTTCACAATCTACTTAGTCACTGGGATTTTCACGCACAACCATTTCTAGGGTTTACAAAGAATGGTGTGAAAAGAGAAAAACATCCAGTATGCGGCAGTCCTGTGGGGGTGAAAATGCCTTGTTGATGCTAGAGGTCAGAGGAGAATGGGCCGACTGATTCAAGCTGATAGAAGAGCAACTTTGACTGAAATAATGCAGTTCTGAAAGCGAAAGGGGGTCAAACACAGTATTAGTATGGTGTTCCTAATAATCCTTTAGGTGAGTGTATATGCTCATTAATAGATTTAATTTGCAATGGCTAAAAAACGGTTTTGCTGTCATTTTGACACTCATGACACTCCAAATTGACCTGCTTCCTGTGTCCTTTGATCCTCCTTGAAATAGCTCTAGAACTTGGAGTCCACCTGTGGCTAATTAAATTGATTTGACATGATTTAGAAAAGCACACAATTTTCTGTATAAGATCTCACACTTTACAGTGTGTGTCAGAGCAAACACCAAGCCATGAAGCTCAAGGAACTCGCTATAGACCGTTTTTGGGGGGTTATCAAATATTTTTAAAGCATTGAAAGATTGGAACCACCAAGACCCTGGCCTTCATGCCAAACTAAGTAACCAGGCAACAAGGGTCTTGGTCAGGGAAGTGACCAATCACCCAATGGCCAGAGCTTCAGAGTTTCTCTGCAGAGATGGGAGAACCTGCCAGAAGGACAACCATCTCTGCAGCACTCCATCATTCAGGGCTTCATGGTAAAGCGGCTGGACAGAATCCATTCCTGAGGAAAAGGTATATGAAAAGGCCCCAGAAGTACTCTTGAAGCATGAAGAAAAAGATTATCTGATCTGATGAGACAAAAATTGAACTATTTGGCTTGAATCCCAAGCAGTAGGTCTGGCAAAAACAAGGTACTGCTCATCACCTGGTTAATACACCTACCAAGCTGAAGCAAGGTAGAGGGAACATCTTGCTCAGGGGAGGCTTTTCAGCAGCAGAGACTGGGAGACTGGTCAGGACTGAAGGAAGAATGACAGATAAAAAGACATACAAAAAATGGATCCAGAGTGCACAGACATCAGACTGGGGCAAAGATAAACTTTTCAGCAAGACCCTCTATCATTACAACGCTGGAGTGCGAGATCTGAATATCACAGTTCACCAACTCTTCCCATCCAATATGATAGAGCTTGAAAGGTAGAAGGGGAGAAACTGCCCACATATAGCTGTGTAGAGCTGGTATGAGCCAAGAACCAAGAAGACACAAAGACGTGATTGCTGCTAAAGGGGCTGAATACATAAGATATTTCTGAATCAAAAAAAGTGTTTTTGCTTTGTCATTATGGGGTATAATGTGTAGATAAAAAGCTGGCAGTTAAAAAAATGTATTAACTGACTTAACTAAAGATAGTGATTGCTAAAACTAAATCTGTAACACAACAAGAACAGGAGAAAGTGAAGGTTCTGAATATTATCCAGTGGCACTGCATATAATTAAGGCCTTATTCATATAATTAAGGCCATTTAGCAAGGATAATATGTTACGAACAGAGCCATATTGCCAGCCGTCTTGATTTACGATTTCACCAACGCACGCCATGTCGACACCAGGAGCCCCGTAATTCCATCTGAAACAATTGTTTTGACATCCGATTATCAATCCAAGTCGTACAATTTGAAACTATAATCCGTATTTCCCTCCCCCTCCCTCCCTGCTCTTTCTCTATCTCTCCACCCATTATTTTCTCTCAACCCCCCCCCCCCCCCCCACTTCCCCCCCACCATCTCGTTGACCCTCTCCCTCCTCCTAACCCCACACGCCCCCAGATCTACATTGTGCCCCAGGCGGCCATCTTTAAGATGGAAGGCTTGGAGGGGGCCGAAGCCGAGGCGGCTCTGCTGAACAACATGCGCGTGTACGGCACCCTGGTCCTGACCTTCATGGCCACCGTGGTGTTTGTGGGGGTCAAGTATGTCAACAAGCTGGCTCTGGTCTTCCTGGCCTGCGTCATCTTGTCTATCCTGGCCGTGTACGCTGGAGTCATCAAGACCGCCATCGACCCGCCGGACTTCCCGTAAGGAACCCACCCTGCATTTCACATTTCTGACGCCAAAAGGCATTCCCAGTGAAAACAGGTAAAAGTAGAACGTGTCTGAGGTTTTGAAACACATTCACATTCAGTGTGCGCGCGGTTCCAAACTGATGTGTCATGGAAAACTCCGAAATAATTGCCAAAATCTGGGAATTCTGGAACTAATACCGCTCGTAGTGTCACGGCAGACGTTGGCTGACAACCGAGCCACGGTTCATGAGGGACCCAATTTCGTTCACGTTATGTTCGCAGCCGGTCCACGGGAGATTATGTTGCATGTAAATGATTTGTCCCTTCCCGTCTGGCCAATGTAGGTGTATGGGGCTTGAGACATGTTGCCTGGGTTCCCATCTCATTTGGTCACACTGACAGTGTCACCCCTCGCTGTGCAGAGTCTGCATGCTGGGGAACCGCCCGCTGATCTCCAAAGGGTTCGACGTGTGTGCCAAAACCCTGGAGAACGGCAACGGCACCGTCACCACCAAGCTGTGGAGGATCTTCTGCGACTCCCCCTTCCTCAACGCCACCTGCGACGAGTACTTTGTCAACAATAACGTGTCCTACATCCAGGGCATCCCCGGGGTGATGAGTGGCATCCTTAAAGGTGACTGGATAACTGTGGACAGAGTTAGCTACCGGCCCTCTGTGGCTCGTTGAGCAGTGGCGCTTTCACTCTCAGGGTTTGATGGCTTTTCCGCTGTCACCCAGACAAGGCGTTAAAGCGCGCATGACTAAGACGCTTGCAGGACATACCCGTGTGGCAAGGTCTTCACGCACATCTCCCTCTTAACACACAGATAATCTGTTCGGGACCTACCTGGAGAAAGGAGATCTGGTGGCCAAGAAGGGAGTTGCCACTGTCGAGGGCCCGGATGACCCCCTGACCAACTCAAACCGCTACGTCCTGGCCGACATCACCAGCTTCTTCACCCTGCTGGTCGGCATCTACTTCCCCTCGGTCACAGGTCAGCTGAGAAACAGGAAGGGGATCACTGGGTGGCTTAAGACGTATTTTCCCTAGATTTCTTGCGTCCACAAAGCGTTTTCAGCAGGATGGGAATGAAATTGTATCATGGGTAAATTGTGAATGACTCCTCTACCAACAATACTGAGTCGTCGTTAATAGTTTCTGGATCAGAAAGTCAGTCAGTTTCTAGGTCAGTCAGTCGGCAGGCGCTGTCAAACCACTGCATGAAAAAATTGATCTGCAGTCATGTTTCTTTTAAGACAGAAGCAGTTGATTATCCTACAGAAGATTCCTTTTGCTGTGATGTCAAGTCGTGGTAAAAGGGGAATAGCACTCACTCCCGATTTTGTATGACCTTTGTTTTGAAGGGCTTTGAAAACAACGCAGACACACCGACAATGGGTTAGGCTTAATAGGGATGTGTGTCCAAGAGCTTGTTCCATAATGACCTTTCTGTTTGTATGTCTCAGGGATCATGGCTGGATCCAACCGGTCTGGAGACCTGCGTGACGCCCAGAAGTCCATCCCCATCGGCACTATCGCAGCCATCACCACCACCTCACTAGTGTGTATCCTTCCACCGCCCCCTTCTGGACTCAGTGGGTGCTGCATGCTACTTTGAGCTTTCTCAAATGTTTATCATTTTATTTTTACAATTAGCAGTGGTGCCACAAGAAATGTTTCCTAGGGTTGGCCAGATGGGGCCACTGAAAATCTTGGAGTAGCGCACCAAAACCAAAAGCCATAACTGAATTTCAGGAATTCTATTATGCTGTGGTATTTAGGCTAGTTGAAAACCATGGCAGTATAAGAGTTAAGGAATCTCGTACTGATATACTTTGTTTTCTTATTTTACAGTTAACGTTACTAATTGTCTGATGTGCATTGACTAATTACCCCTACAATTAAAATGTTGTGAACACAACATGGTTCTATTTGAGGCAATCGGCACGCTGCAAGCCCCACTCACGTTGATTGACACCCCATTGAAAGATGAACAAAGAGGGAATATTTTAATATGTCTACCGTAGTCTCTCCAACACCTTTAAAAAAAAAAGCTGAGAATCTATAGCATAGTAATTATTGGTTTCCAATCCAAACATTTAAAGTGTCGAACCAAAATAATTCAATAAATCCTTACTGTTCCTGAGGGGAATTGGCAGAACAGTACATACATCAGCATCTGGGATGTATTTTAAGCTGATAGCCTCTATAAGGTGATAGCCTCTATAACTGCGCTACTTATTGACCCAGGGGCATTTCTATAGTTTTATTTATTTATCTCTAATTCATGTGACTGTTCAAGAGCATAGCAGTGAGTCATGAATTGCAATATGTGTTGTCAAATCTTTAAATTAATTAATTGCGATTAATTGCTTAAACGTCTGTAGTTTATCGCGATTAATCACAATTTTAGAATGTGTCCAAATGTTGTCCTAAATTTTAAAAAATCTGTTTAAAAAGCAGTGCATTATGTTAAAGACATATTGTGTTTTATTGTAAACTATGGACATTGGTTGATTTTAAATGAAATAAGAGCAGCAGCTGTCTTTTTCCTAGTTGGTCCACTAGAACAGGGTATGCCATGGCCCTTAAATGTCTAAAAATGGGGTTCGAATGGGGTTCAGGTAAAAATAGTAGCTTTTTTGATAGGTGTTTGGCCACAGTCAAATACACGTGTCTTTATTAAATAATTTCCAAATGCTGTAAAACAGATTACTTCAATAGGCAAAGGCATGAGGTCAGCAAGGTAGCCAGAGATGTTTATCCACAAACATTAATCAGGATCCGATATGTCATTTATTTATGCTCAACATAGAAGTTGTTAGTTATGCTTTTATTATGTTTTAGTGGAAATGTGACTGGTGTTGAAATTAATGTCTAGTTTCGGCTACAAACAACATAAAATAACTTACCATGCTAAAAGCAAGATTAACAGGTGGATTCGGATCAGAGGAGGGACAGAGGAGAGGCATGGCTGTTGGAACAGCGCAGACTGTGTCCTAACGTGTGAGTACTATGGTGCTGTGACAACACATTCACACATGAATGGCATGCCATCGTTGAATACATAAGTGCTCCTTTAAACGGCAGGATTCCCAGACAAGTGGCGAGTAAACATATTATATTGGAACAAGAAAAAAAAAGCTAATGCGAAGCTCTCTCGACCACTCCAGCACAAGTCAAGTGCCAAGTGAAGTTACCGTATACTGTTGCAAATGAATATGTGACAGCTCTCGCTCAAGTCAAGCACTAACTATGGTTCTGAGGCTCAAAAAAATAATTTGTTAACGACGACAAAAGAAATAACAGCATTATGCATTTTTCATTAATCGCAAGCGTTAACGCGTTAATTTTGTCAGCCCTAATTGTAATGCATCCAAACACACTCAACAACAACGGCATGTGGCACTTGCCCAAGCAAGACAATGCAGCACCGTGGACGTACATCGCTGAAATTGCGAAGATGCTGTATTGCTGCGTGTCGCTTTGTCCCTTGGTTTTCCTTAAAGTGACCTTACAGACATGTCCGCTGTGATCCTGTTCGGCGCCTGTATCGAAGGAGTAGTACTAAGGGACAAGTAAGTAACAAGTAGAAATTTCTGCAGTTGTTAAAATATTTCTTACATATTTTTCTGGTCAATTATAATTATTTTTTATTTGAAATATTTCTTCAACATGGATCACATTTAAGGGAAGGTGCATCAGGAAAAAAAATTGTGAATCAGAAAACAACTAATTTCTACTGCAGTAGCAGTCCACGAAGCCTAACAGTTATCCGTTTTCTGCTTGTGGACTGACGCTCCGTTTCTAATTGGCTGTGTGTCATGTCCATCAGGTTTGGGGAGGGCGTCAATGGCAACCTTGTCATTGGTACCTTGGCCTGGCCGTCCCCGTGGGTGATCGTGATTGGCTCCTTCTTCTCCACCTGTGGAGCGGGGCTTCAGAGCTTGACTGGCGCCCCCCGCCTCATGCAAGCCATCTCCCGGGACGGTGTTGTGCCCATCCTACGGGTCAGTCTCAGTCATCCTGTCAACATCTTAGACTATGTCATGTTGGTTTGTTAACATAGCAGGTATAAAACCTGGTCGAGTACAAATCTTGACAGCCAGAAAATGTAATCAATTCCAAGTCCAACAGACCTCCGAAAAACGCACCTCAATGAAGGCTCGTTTATAACCTATAATTTTTTTGCCCGCCCTGACCCAGTCCACATTCTGATTGGGCTATCGTTGGAAGCGGTACAAACCTCCTTATTCATCCACTGTGTCCTAATTGTGACCAGATACCCAGGCCCCAATTTGAATGCTGATGATTCCACATATATCTTTTCAGAATAACCGATAATAATTTTTTTAGACAAATATTGATGCCTTAGCTTATCAATCAGTGATTTTAGAAGCCAGTTTAATTTGAATGAATCCAGATACAACATGACCTGCAGGATAAGTTGGGAATATCACCAAGCAATCAGATCACGTCTTAAAATGTGGGACAGATTTTAATGTGGACAAGATCAAGATTCACATTTATAACGTCAGTGTTATAAAATGTCTTTGTTTCCTATTAATGTCATGGTGTCCTGTTATAACATGTTGGTTTGTTCTGTTATGACAAGTCAGTGTTCCCTGTTATAACATGTCTGTGTCCTGTTATATCATATTACTGTGTCCAGCAGGTGTTTGGTTCTTACAGATCAGTGTTCCTCAGGTGTTTGGTTCTAACATGTCAGTGTATCCTACAGGTGTTTGGTTCTAACATGCAGCACCGGCTGATTTTAAGGTTTTACTCTTAACCTATAAATCAATACATGGACTTGCTCCTACTTACCTTGCTGAAATGATCCAGCCATATATACCTACACGTAACCTTAGATCGCAAGACGCAGGCCTTTTAATTGTACCTAGAATTTCTAAACAAACAATTGGCGGCAGGGCCTTTTCTCATAGAGCTCCACTCCTGTGGAATGATCTGCCAATTAAGGTTAGAAATGCAAACTCAGTGCAAACTTTCAAGTGTCTACTAAAAACTCATCTCTACAGCACGGTTTATAATTAGGTGTAGCCTGGCCCGGGGGCGTGAAGGTGACCAGTAGGCTTGATACTGTCCACCCTTGCTGTCTTGCCAGGTGGGCTCTCGTCGCCACTGGGATGCCCTCCCTCCAATGCCCTTCGGGGGAAGAGTCACTGGCTTGTTGTTGACTCTCTATTGCGCACTTGTGCAGTTGGGCTGTACGCTACTAGCAATACTCGGCCCTCATTCAGGGGGGTTGCGGTTGGTGAGTGTCCCTTTGGTTGATGCCTGGCAATGTGGTTGGATTGATTTCCTGCCTGTTGGGCCCTGTCCGGGGCCTCCCCCGGGTAGGGCCACAGTGTCACCGGACCCCCCCGTCTCAGTTTCCAAGGTGTTACGCTGCTATATTATTGTGCTGGGGGACATGAGGGATGTACTACTAACTTTTCTCAGTTTCCTCCAATTTTAAATTTTAGAAGGAGATGAGGTCCTGGTCCACACCTGCGGATTACCTGGTTTGGGGGGACCGTTGCTGTTCCTGTCCGTGTCCACTTGGTCATACTTCTGACCTAGTCTAAAATCAAATATACTCTGGATTTAGCCAAGAGAAATTTATTTATTATTCCAATTGGACTCTTAATATCTCACCCGGCACAGCCAGAAGAGGACTGGTCACCCCTCTGAGCCTGGGTCCTCTCTAGGTTTCTTCCTAAAATTCGACCTTCTTAGGGAGTTTTTCCTAGCCACTGAAATTCAACACTACTGTTGTTTGCTCCTTGGGGTTTAAGGCCGGGTGTCTCTGTAAAGCACTTTGTGACAACTGCTGTTGTAAAAAGCGCTTTATAAATAAATTTTGATTGATTGATTGAACATGTCATTGAGTCCTGTTGGTGTTTGGTCCCTGTTCTATCATGTCAGTGTATCCAACAGGTGTTTCGTCCTAACATGTCAGTGTGTCCTGCTGGTGTTTGGTTCTAACATGTCAGTGTTTCCTGCTGGTGTTTGGTTCTAACATGTCAGTGTATCCTACAGGTGTTTTGTCCTAACATGTCAGTGTATCCTACAGGTGTTTCGTCCTAACATGTCAGTGTGTCCTGCTGGTGTTTGGTTCTAACATGTCAGTGTTTCCTGCTGGTGTTTGGTTCTAACATGTCAGTGTATCCTACAGGTGTTTCGTCCTAACATGTCAGTGTGTCCTGCTGGTGTTTGGTTCTAACATGTTAGGGTGTCCTACAGGTGTTTGGTTCTAACATGTCAGTGTGTCCTGGTGGTGTTTGGTTCTAACATGTCAGTGTATCCTGCAGGTGTTTGGCCATGGGAAGGCCAATGGAGAACCCACCTGGGCCCTGCTGTTGACTGCTTGTATCTGTGAGACGGGGATCCTCATAGCCTCCCTGGATGCTGTTGCCCCCATCCTCTCCATGTGAGTGACAGACCAGGAGTTATTCCCAAACACAGGCCAGGAGTTTTTCCCTATCACAGACCAGGAGTTTTTCCCTATCACAGACCAGGAGTTTTTCCCTATCACAGACCAGGGGGTTATATCAGGTTGGCCAGGAATATCTCTGGTTCCTGCAGTAATTATTGAGTTGGTCAGGAAAAAGCGTGGGTCATATGGCCTCTAGAGATTTGGCCAGGAAAACTCTAGTTCATACAACCTACAACTAAGGCTTATATTTATCCTAGTCAGATTACATTACTATTGGAAAGCCCATTTAGTGTGTCATTGGGGTTAACATATGTGTAATTGTCCCTCTGAACATTAATTTGATCACATATACAGTAGGAAGGCCAGTTTTCCTAATTTTGTTCCTAACAACCTACCTTCTCCCTGCCGATGACACACTAACATCAGTCATCGTTAATTTTGCTTGGAAATAAAATATAAAATAAAAATATTTTTATGTCTGAAGGCTTGGTTCCTGTTCTTCAGGTTCTTCCTGATGTGCTAGATGATATTGTGTCTGAGTCGGAAGGCTTGGTTCCTGTTCTTCAGGTTCTTCCTGATGTGCTAGATGATATTGTGTCTGAGTCTGAAGGCTTGGTTCCTGTTCTTCAGGTTCTTCCTGATGTGCTAGATGATATTGTGTCTGAGTCGGAAGGCTTGGTTCCTGTTCTTCAGGTTCTTCCTGATGTGCTAGATGATATTGTGTCTGAGTCTGAAGGCTTGGTTCCTGTTCTTCAGGTTCTTCCTGATGTGCTAGATGATATTGTGTCTGAGTCTGAAGGCTTGGTTCCTGTTCTTCAGGTTCTTCCTGATGTGCTAGATGATATTGTGTCTGAATCTGAAGGCTTGGTTCCTGTTCTTCAGGTTCTTCCTGATGTGCTAGATGATATTGTGTCTGAGTCTGAAGGCTTGGTTCCTGTTCTTCAGGTTCTTCCTGATGTGCTAGATGATATTGTGTCTGAGTCTGAAGGCTTGGTTCCTGTTCTTCAGGTTCTTCCTGATGTGCTACATGTTTGTCAACCTGGCCTGTGCCTTGCAGACCCTTCTGAGGACTCCTAACTGGAGGCCGCGCTTCAAGTTCTACCACTGGTGAGTCCCGAACACGTGTGTGTGTGTGTGCGCTCAGGCATGCATGTGTGTTTTTGTACACCGTTGCATGGATTGTCTGCGACTACGTGTGTATCTAATCTCCGCTCTGTTTCGGCGTATCTCCTACTTGCAGGGCCCTCTCCTTCCTGGGGATGAGTCTGTGTCTGTCACTCATGTTCATCTGTTCCTGGTTCTATGCCATCGTTGCCATGGTGATCGCCAGCAGTATCTACAAGTATATCGAGTTTCACGGGTGAGTGGAGCATGACCCCTGGAACTGATTGGATTTGCTGTGTGTGGTAGTGTGTGTGTGTGTGTCTGTATGTATGTATGCAATGTATGTATGCATGTGTGTGTCATATTACTGGGATAGATTATGAATCCTTTCAGCCGTCATTCAAGCGGGCCAGGAGAAATGTAGGGTTTAGGGCTTCCATTGTTACTGCACGTTTTGTGTAACGGTTTGTAGGCCTGAAGCGATGGTTTCCAGTGACAAGGCGAGCTGAGTATCTAAACAGGGTTTGTCTGACAGCGACTTAGCATTCAGTCCACGGGCGAAGAGGCGTGCGAGGGTGTTTAAAGGATCGCCGTTCCACTGATACAGACCGCACGGCAGAATCTGAAAGAAACAACCGCGTGCCGGCGTTGTCGTTTGGAATTTCACTGAGATGCACGGCGCCACTTACCGCATCTGTGCCAAAGCGTTGGTTTCGACGTGATGTTTGTGTCTGGTTGTGTGACAGGGCTGAGAAAGAGTGGGGTGACGGAATACGAGGCATTTCTCTGAGCGCTGCCCGCTACGCTCTGATGAGGCTGGAGGAGGGGCCACCGCACACTAAGAACTGGAGGTAACACACACACACACACTTACCCACTTACACACACAGTGTACCTAGGTAAACCCACGCAATCAAATTAGCCATACAGGCAATTTCGTGTAATGTAATTGCCGTGGAAATAAAGGCCTGTCGGCGAATGTGGAGTGCTTTTGTGTAATTAACTTCTGGCGGTGACCGCTGTCATCTGACAGACTGTGATTGTTTCGCTAGACTCCTGATAACCTCAGTTCCCTCTCGTGCTCTCTTTCTCTCTCTTCTGTTGTATATTTTACTGTTTCCCACTGCCTCTGCACTGTTCTACCTTGTGACATTTCTTCCCGTTTCCATCGCTTAGATTCCGGCGCAACACTCTGCACACTTGGTTCCAAACGCCTCCCTGGTGTGACCGAAGTACACCTTTATGTATTGCCATAGCAACACGTTGAAACCCTTTGTCCTATTCCCACTTTCTTTCCTTCCCACAATCTCTCATCCTTCCTTACCTCCTTGCTTCTCCTCTCTTCCTTTCCTCCTGCCACCTCCCCCCCCCCCCCCCCCCCCCGCCCCCCCCCCCCCCCCCCCCCCCCCCCCCCCCCCCCCCCCCCCCCCCCCCCCCCCCCCCCCCCCCCCCCCCCCTCCAGGCCTCAGCTGCTGGTCTTGGTCAGTACGGACGCGGAGCAGAACGTGGAGCAACCTCGCCTGCTCTCACTGACCAACCAGCTGAAAGCGGGCAAGGGGCTGACCATCGTTGGCACAGCACTGGAGGGCACCTACCTAGAGAACCATCCCCAGGCCCAGCGGGCAGAACAGGTTAGACGCCCCCCCCCCCCCCCCACTCCCCGACCTCACACTTGCCAGGCACTCACGTTGCAGTGGTCGTCACTGCCTGCGATGCACTCTTACTGCTGCGTCGGCGGGTTCGATTCCCGCCCACTGCTATTAAAAAAATAAATAATATTCATACATTTATCTCCCTCTTCCCCATCTCTCCTCCTCCATTCGTCCCTCCCACTTCCATTCTCCCTCCTCTACTCCTCCATTCGTCCCTCCCACTTCCATTCTTCCTCCTCTCCTCCTCCATTCGTTCCTCCCACTTCCATTCTCCCTCCTCTACTCCTCCATTCGTCCCTCCCACTACCATTCTCCCTCCTCTCCTCCTCCATTCGTCCCTCCCACTACCATTCTCCCTCCTCTACTCCTCCATTCGTCCCTCCCACTTCCATTCTCCCTCCTCTACTCCTCCATTTGTCCCTCCCACTACCATTCTCCCTCCTCTACTCCTCCATTCGTCCCTCCCACTTCCATTCCCCCTCCTCTCCTCCTCCATTCGTCCCTCCCACTTCCATTCTCCCTCCTCTCCTCCTCCATTCGTCCCTCCCACTACCATTCTCCCTCCTCTACTCCTCCATTCATCCCTCCCACTTCCATTCCCCCTCCTCTCCTCCTCCATTCGTCCCTCCCACCTCCAGTCTCTGAGGAAGCTGATGGAGACGGAGAAAGTCAAAGGCTTCTGCCAGGTCACCATCTCGTCCAACATGCGTGACGCCACGTCCCACCTGCTCCAGGCCAGCGGGCTGGGCGGCCTCATGCACAACACCGTGCTGGTCAGCTGGCCACGCAACTGGAAGCAGTCTGACGACCACCAGACCTGGAGAGACTTCATTGGTGGGTTACTGAGGGGGTCAGCGTTGAAAGGTTGACTAGGTTTTGTATGTAACTGCAGCGTAATCTTCTTTCCCTCATACCGTTGAGCTCCTTCAGATGCATTTGTTTGTAAGAAGTGTGCCTGGTTGATTGATGGAGGTAGAGGGAGGCCAATGTAGAGGGGACTTATTCATCACATTTTTTGCCATTTTCATTTAAATTCGAATTCTGGGTACTGTAAAATGACGAATGACAAGTCCCAGAAAACAGGATCATTGGGGGGAGGTTGTAGACATACCAATAGAAATAATCCTTGTATTCCTGCGTTTTTTGGTACACACGACTCTTGAGGTTCTCCATGAAGGATTTTTGAGCGATCTGATGCCCCCCCTTTGCCCTGTAGAGCTGGTAAGGGAGACGACAGCCGCCCATCTGGCCCTGCTGGTGCCTAAGAACATTGCTGCCTTCCCATCCAACGGGGAACGTTTCTCCGAGGGCCACATCGACGTGTGGTGGATCGTCCATGACGGAGGCATGCTGATGCTGCTGCCCTTCCTTCTGCGCCAGCACAAGGTCGGCCAAAGGAGTGCAAGGGAACGTAACCTTAGTGATGAATAAATATAAATGTATAATCTGTCTCCATATTGTAGTAACTAAATGCTATCGTAAATGATCGCATGTTGGAAGTCCTTAGTAAAGGTTTGCTGCATCTCTTGTCACGAGCCTGACATTTAAATGACGTGTTTCTGGATCCATCCAGACTGGTCAGAAACCCAGAACTCAGGGATGCCCACAATGGCCGTAGTCATCTATATTCCAAAGTAATACAATTTATTCCAATCAAGTAATAAAGTTACAATACAAAATATGGTTACACACCAACATGATTCAACGTCATCCCAACTGGTCAAAAAGTCTTCTAAGTATACCATAAGACACACTATTGCACAAAGGTGTGCTAGGAGCTTCTGTTAACAAAAGACTCCTAAATATGACTACAACGTGTTGGGAGGTCTATTTAACGATGACAAACTTTTAAATATGGCTACAACACAACGTGTTGGGAGGTCTCTTTAACGAGGATAAACTCCAAAAACTTTTTGGAGACATGGCTTTCTATCCTAAAATCAGATATATCTAAAACACTCCCCGAAATACACTTCCTGTCTTCCTCAACAGACATTACTCATTAAACTACAACCACGGTCTTCTTCACCCATAGGTGTGGAGGAAGTGCAAGATGCGCATCTTCACCGTAGCTCAGATGGACGACAACAGCATCCAGATGAAGAAAGACCTGACCACGTTCCTGTACCACCTGCGTATCGACGCTGAGGTTGAAGTCGTGGAAATGGTACGTCTCCAAGACCTTGACACAAAAACAGCATCTTCCAACATGTAGACTGATCTAAACCCCCTGAAACCCTGACCTAAACCCCCTGAAACCCTGACCTAAACACCCTGAAACCCCGACCTAAACCCCCTGAAACCCTGACCTAAACCCCCTGAAACCCTGACCTAAACCCCCTGAAACCCTGACCTAAATCCCCTGAAACCCTGACCTAAATCCCCTGAAACCCTGACCTAAACCCCCTGAAACCCTGACCTAAACCCCCTGAAACCCTGACCTAAACACCCTGAAACCCTGACCTAAACACCCTGAAACCCTGACCTAAACCCGCTGAAACCCTGACCTAAATCCCCTGAAACCCTGACCTAAACACCCTGAAACCCTGACCTAAACCCCCTGAAACCCTGACCTAAACACCCTGAAACCCTGACCTAAACACCCTGAAACCCTGACCTAAACCCGCTGAAACCCCGACCTAAACACCCTGAAACCCTGACCTAAACCCCCTGAAACCCTGACCTAAACACCCTGAAACCCTGACCTAAACCCGCTGAAACCCTGACCTAAACCCCCTGAAACCCTGACCTAAACCCCCTGAAACCCCGACCTAAACCCCCTGAAACCCCCGTAAACAAGCGTCCCTACTACCTGACCTCTATCCAATGCTGCACTAAGCCAGGCCATCTCCTCTCCTAGCACGACAGCGACATCTCAGCCTACACCTATGAGAAGACTCTGGTGATGGAGCAACGCTCGCAGATCCTCAAGCAGATCAACCTGACCAAGACCGAGCGCGAGCGAGAGGTAGGTGGCTACGTGCAGAGATAGAAGCGCTACCACAGCAGAACCTCAGAGGTGGTTCCCGTTTCAAACAACCTGTTGGTAAAAATCCCCCCTGACTGTTTTGTCTCGAGTGCTTTTCGCTTTGCCTTCTCAATACTCCAGCGGGGTTCCAGGAACCAGAATGGATGCATAACCAGTCGTAACCGGGCCAGACCGGTGCGGTTGGGCTTGGGTCGGTAATGGAAAACGGCCGCGTCCTTCAGCCCCCCCCCCATGTCTTCCTTCTGTAGATCCAGAGCATCACAGACTCATCCCGCGGATCAATCCGGCGTAAGAACCCGGCGGCGGTGACAACCCATCTGAGTGTTACCGAGGAACAGCCAGGAGCGAGCAGCAAGGCCGAGGAGAAACCGGAGGAAGAGGTCGGCACGGTTACCGTCCTGCTATTTCATTAATACTTAATTCTACAAGGCCACGAGGCTGTTGGTGGTCTGCGATGCTGTTTAAAGAAAACTGAACAAAGCGTGTAGTGTCTCTGCCCGCTGACTACTCTCAGGGAGAGCAGCTATTATTAATGCCGGAGTTCAGACCGGACTGAGCTGTCGACATGTGAGGGTTATGGTGTGAGGTGTTGAAACATTCGGAGGTCAGGCGTTTTGATCCCAGGGTAGTGGTTTTATGCTGTGGGAAAAACTGCGGACAAGCACTAAGTGCTTTGGCTAGAGGACTGAGGCTGTGAACCACAGGTGTCGACATTTAGAGGTCAACAGGATTGTTACACCTCCAGCCTCACTCGGCCAGTGTCCCTTTTGGGGGACCAGGCTGGAGGATGTGAACCAATGGTGTGGACCTAGGGGGTCACCCACTTTCAGGAAGGGCTTTTTATGTGGAGGCGGGCTAGTCTAGTGGTGAAGTGTATGGGACCAGTAAACCGAAGGTCGCTTGTTCTAATCCCTGAAAGGGCAAGCTGAAAAATATACCGTTTTTGAGGCAGTGAATTCAGATTGCTCCCTGTTCATTGTGGAAAATAGGAATGTGTTCTTAGCCATACCTACCTGTTAAAATAATGATGAAGTGTTTCATTTGATATTATAGGAATGGCAATGTGTTTTTGTATTATCTGAGTTTCCAGCCTCTCATTAAACATCATTGTACAGTGGGCACACCACATATTCAGTCAAAAGTTTATTTTCAGACAGACTCTACATTGAGCCACACTAGATGACCAACCGCTCTCTCTCTCCCTCCTCAAACCCTCATTCTCAAACTGTGGTTCCAAATTGCCTCGCCTCACCTTGTCTCTCCCCGCTGTGTCCGGGTCTCAGTGTCCCACCGTGTCCCCTCCCCCGCAGGTTCAGCTCATCCACGACAGCACCGGCCCGGCTAGTCCAATCACCCCGGCTGCTCCCCTGACCCCGGCCACCGAAGGGGGGGCCCAGACGCCAGGGTCTGCCCAGGTCCAGATGACCTGGACAGAAAAGCTGGATGGCGAACCGGCCAAGCCACCCGGCGCCTCCACACCTGAGGGCATCAAAGACATCTTTAATATGAAGCCGTGAGTTGCATTTCGGGCAATAACGATATAGGAGCTCTGAGGAAAACCACGGCGCTCCAGACATTGTCGACAGTGGGCATCCTCCCCTGTGATGGAATCTAATGTTTCCTTCAGAGTCCTAACAGCCCCAATTAGTTTTCTTATTATCTCAGGGGCTGATATTCAACACTTTAAAGGTGATGGTTCTCTCTAAAACAAGATTTCTGTGTTTTCTTTAATATGCCACTGTCAACACAATCTGAAAACAGTGTCTATGTTAGTGCTTAACCTTTCAAGATGGAGCCCTTCCAGTCAATAGACTAAATAGACTGAACTCATGCTGATGTGCTCTGCATTCTCTCCTTTAATCTTGTTTTCTTTTCCTTGGTATGCGGCAGTGAGTGGGAAAACCTGTAAGTATTTCAGTAAATCGAGCTTTGATGGAGCACAGATAATATATATATATATATATATATATATATATATATATATATATTTATATACAGCTCCGGAAAAAATTAAGAGACCACAGCACCTTTTTCTTTACTTTCCAAAAAAATCGAAAAGGAACGTTTTGAGTGAAGAACAGAAAGGTTAAAATGAAGAGACCACTGCAAATTGAACGCTTCTGTTCCTCGGTCAAAACTTTCCTTATCAACTTTTTTGGAAAGGAAAGAAAAAGGTGCAGTGGTCTCCTAATTTTTTCCGGAGCTGTATATATATAATATTTATATATAAATTCTGGAAATGTGTATATATATAGTGGCAGAACAGAGCAAGGACACAGAGATGGAGGATGTTTTATTATTCAACAAATAAACAGCTGAAACTGAGAAAATAAAGAAGCTTAAAAGAAGCGGCAGTTGAGGAATGGTGTGGTTAGCCCTGATGAGTCATAACAAGGGGCAGGTTTGGGGTGTGGTTTGCCCTGGTGAGTCATAACGAGGGGCAGGTTTCGGGTGTGGTTAGCCCTGATGGGTCATAACGAGGGGCAGGTTGGCTATGTTTTTTGTTTCTAAGTAAAGCCAGTGCTTAACTGACATAAAGCGGTTCACAGCACTCACAAGCACAAAACTGCGTCATGAACAAACCAACCTCTGGTTTGAGGCTTAATAGCACACGTCTTGTTTTCTTGAACAGAAACCAGTCCAATGTGAGGCGCATGCACACGGCACTGAGGCTGAACGGTGTCATCGTCAAGAAGTCCTCGGAGGCCAAGCTAGTGCTCCTCAACATGCCTGGGCCGCCCAAAAACCGGGCGGGCGACGAGAACTGTATCCTTTTCCCTCCATCGCTCTCTCTTTCCGGGAGCTTCCAGTGGGCATTTGGATAGACTGACACTTGTTTCCTCATGCAAGCTGTTCGTTGTTGAGAGAGGACTCAGGTTTAGAGGAGAGTTAGGGGATTGTCCAAGGGTTGGACATCGTCTGAAGTGGGAGTTTAGTGCGGAGTCAACTCTTCCCATACATAGCTAGCATCAGCGATGGTCCACTGTGTTGTCCGTGTGTTCACGGGTCCATGCATTTGTACACAGTCTATTTCATTTTTATTAGATTATTGTTTCTTCTTCTTACAGATAAAGGTTAGACATGTAGATGGAGAGGGGAAAGTTGGAGGTATGTTGGAATACAGTGAACTTCCTTTTCTGGGCACTGTATTCCATCACTTGGGATTTGAACCCCTAACATGCTGGGACTGTATTTACATGCTGTAATTTCTAAATGGTTAATCTATAATGGCAGTGCCAACAAAGAGTCAGGTCACTATGGTGTATTTAAATTGATCCTACCTCTCCTATGCCATCCAGTGGTTAGATTTTATACTGGCAGCCAAATCCCAAAAGGCTTTAGGGCTACGCGCATCTAGTTCCCAGACAAGTCCTCCAAAATCACACTGAAGAGTCCTTCGAACTTGGCCTTCATTAGCCAGTCAGAAAGTTGTGAGAATTGTTTTTGTGTGTACCCAAGTTAAGCAGAAGTCATCAAGCCGCAGCTAGTACTACAGCTTCCTCTGATAACAGCACTCCTGGCCGCAGTCTTAGCGCGAACCAGCGGTCCCATTGGACTCTTACAAAATAACCGATTTCTGTATTGTGAGGTTGTTGTGAGATGGCTGAGTGTACGGAACATACATTTACTGACTGGTATTGCACTGACACGGGGAAGAACAAGGCAGGGCTATCTCCATTAAAACCTGTTTACTGTGATAGACGTAGGTGACTGCGCTAGCTAGCTTATGTTAGGAGCCGTGCATTGTTGTACGCTGTTAGCCGGTTAGCTTCTCTTTTGTATAACAAAGTGGCTAAACTGGTTAAGATCACTGACACGATGTAACTGAGGTGGTTTATTTAGATTTTCTGAAATCTAAAACAGAAAAAAAAACGTGGTTAAAGTAGCTCCCTAAGGACCACCTTTTGATGGTGGTATTTGCAGGCTCTTTGTGTGATTTGTACAATAGTTGAGTTTAGGGCTGAACTAGATACTTTCAAAATGTAATATCGTCAATCTTACTTATAAACCAGGCGATTTAAAACCTTAAGATGTCGGGTTGTTGCCAATATAACACGGCTAAGGCTTGTATCCAGGCAATCTGCATATCAGAACTAGGTGATTTGAAGACTGAATGCCGATAGGCTGACATACGTGGTATATGAGACCGTAACACAAGTATGACATACCACTTTCTACTGCTCTAATAACATTAGTTATAACACGTTTATAATTGCAATTTCGCATTAGTCCCTGGACAGCCAGTGGCTTTGGCATGTTGGAAATATGCAACACCCCATTTGGTCTTATTACTTAATAAAAAAATGTGAGGCGACTTCCCCTAACACATTTCTTTATTGGCAGGACAGTTAGAGAGAGGCTACTGAATGGGAGATACAGAGAGGAAGGGGCCAGACAAGCTAGGTATATGAGCCAAATGCAAGTTTTCATACTACTACACCTAACTGGCACCAATCTCATGTATGTGATGTATTCACATAGGCGATGTATTCACGTAGGCGATGTATTCACGTAGGCAATGTATTCACGAAATTCAACACTACTGTTGTTTGCTCCTTGGGGTTTAAGGCCGGGTGTCTCTGTAAAGCACTTTGTGACAACTGCTGTTGTAAAAAGGGCTTTATTAATAAATGTGATTGATTTGATTGACGTGGGTCCTAGTGAAATGTTCTGGTGCAGTCGAAACATGCTCTGCTATTTGTTCTCCTTAACTTTCACTCTCTCAGACATGGAGTTCCTGGAGGTCCTGACGGAGGGTCTCAACAGAGTCCTCCTCGTTCGTGGTGGCGGTCGCGAAGTCATCACCATCTACTCTTGAGAGATCAGCCCTTCCCCCTCCACACCCAGATCCCTAATCCCCTCCCCCGAGGCACCACATCTCCTAAGCGCCCGCATAACCATCACCACCAAAGTCACCCTCCTCCATTTGTTTCTGTGCGAAATTCCCTTACACTCAATGAGCCCAGTTCACCTCACCTCTCCCGCCGTATGCACACACACACCCATATACACTCACACACAAACACACACACACCCATATACACTCACACACAAACACACACACACACCCATATACACTCACACACAAACACACACAATTCCGCCCCCCCAGAAAACACACCCAATTCCGCCCCCCCGTATTTTCAATATCTTGTGTTCCCCGGGTGTTGAACTCGGCCAGACACACTTACAGGCCTTTTCAGGTCCAGTAGCTGCTCAGAGCTAAAGCTGCTCAGAGCTTCTGTTGGCCTCAGATCCAGACCACATACCCTACTGGGCAGATGGCTCTGAGACTGGGCCTCTCCTCCACCGGCCAAATAACCTACAGCTCCAATTCACCCAGCGTAATTATCAGGATGTACTCTGATATAGAATGCTGTGAAATAGAGCTTTCTGCTGAATATTTTGCAGCTAGACTTCACTGCCCAATTCCGCCCCCTATGTGATATCAACTAACCATTAGTCAAGTCGCTCGGTTACAGAGTCGAAGGTTAGAGGGCTCGTTGAGCTGGGATTGGTTAAGTGTGATGTCTGTGCGTTTGTGTTTGTGTGTGTGTGTGTTTAAAAGTCTCATTCATCCAAATGTGGTTCGTTTTTCTGAGGAGCAGCCTACCACAGGACTTAACAGTGGTCAGTGGAGGACTGCGAAGGCTGACATTTTGTAGCTAGTTGTGAATATCACCCTGAAAAGACCCACTGCGAAGAATGGGTACCGCAAATGATCCTGCAGAAAACTGTTCAGCACAGACGACCATCGTCAAGATGAACCGCTGCCCGAGGTTATGATCACATATGGTCATTTGTCGAATCAGGGTAAGAAATTAAAGAACCACGGTCTGAGAAAGTGGGGAGGACAACAAATCAGGCCTCCGTGAACTCTGACCTTGTGTCACTGTGCTCTCGCACTGTCAGAATGTTTATACTTGTCCCATTTACCCATTTCTAAGTGGCTAAGTGGCTCTTCTAGCTCCAGCCACTGTTAGTGCCAAAAACAACAAGCTTGGTTTTAGATATCAATTTGTTCTTAAACTGTGAGGAGTGTTCTTAGCCAAATGGTCACCTGACAGGAGATCAGGGCCTCTTTCAGAATTGTCTTTCCCCAATTTCAGCCATTATGTTTCCTCACCTCTTTGGATAGAAGATAGACCAGGAATCGAGGAAAGGCAGAGATTGAGAGCCATGGAGAGGATATGAGCAGTGACACTTTCATTGTCAAAAACCTGACCACTTGACCCCAGTGTGGATCTCGACCCCAGTGTGGATCTTGACCCCAGTGTGGATCTTGACCCCAGTGTGGATCTCGACCCCAGTGTGGATCACTGTAAATAGTGTACAAGCTCTGACGCGTTGTTAAGTATGAGTGTAGTATTTTTGTGACTTACTAAAAAGCTTCTAGTGGGGAAAATGTTCCTTCTCTTAATGGGGCGGCTGAAAACTGCTTTTGGATGGCTTAGGCTCCTATCAGTCTGTTAACTGTCACTGTAATCTGCTCCTGCACTGTCCGCAACTGTGCAACAAGTGATTTAATGAATTCACCAGTTCATTAAATTAACATGTTATTTTTCCATCTAGAAAATGTTTTTGTTTGGTATGTTTATAGACAAAAATTACACATATTTATTTAATATAATGGAGATATAATTTAAATTATCGCTCAAAATATATTGTTTAGACAAATTTATATATGTTTACATGTGCCATAGGAAAAATATTTTTAAAACAAAAATTATATTGAATAAATTACAGAGTACAAATTGTTCATTATGTTAAAGGGTTAGCGTGCAATTGAACAGATACAAAGTAATGGAATGGACAAGGTCCTGAATCTCGCCCCATTCTTAACACTATGCAGTAGAATCCAAATATGTGATTTTGTATCCACAGGTTTTGGCAGATTTGAGCCAATACCTATGTCCCTGACAATGACTGGATTACCAAGTAATTAAAACAAAAGAAAATGGATAAAGTGCAGTTTGAAAGGAATGTGCAATAGTCCAAATTTGGTCTCACGTATTCATGTTTATTTTTTAAAACTTATATTTTGTATGTAGATTTCTTATGTCTATGGAATTCATTCATATCATCACACCCTGAAAACAAGGACAGCTAGCATCATGTTTTCATTTTGCTTTTTTGAAAGAAACTGTTTTTGGTCACCACTTGCACTTGTTGTAGAACTATGAATCATAATATATACACATGTAAAATACAGGGAGGTTAACAACAAATGAAACTAGTTTATAGAGCTATTGAACACAGTATTTATGTTTAAAGTGTTGTTTGGAAGTCAGAATCATATGTTGTGAATGCTGCTAGTATTTTCAGACTTCTTTGTACTGTAAATAAACATGTCTAAAGGAACATATATACAAAAGATATCAGCAAGAGGGTAGGCATATATTGAAAAACATATCAGTGTGGATGGTTTGTCTTCTCGGAGACAAACCAGCTTTTACCTTTTGGCCTGAAAGTCTTTCTGGACAGGAGTTATTGTCAGCTTCGAAAGGAAACTCTTGTGAATATGACAGTATCTTGAGGCAATACCTAAACCATTAGGGTGCAATTTGTAAAAAAAAAAAGAAAAAAAAAGAAAAAGAAAGAAGTTCCTCTCTTTTCTCAAATGGCACTCTTGATTATTCCATCCTCTTATATATACATTTATTCTAAAGAAACCCAACTACAAGTTTGACAATTTTATTGTGAATAATAGACAACAGCACTGCAAGAAAGGGTTTGTTTGGACTGAAAGCAAAGATAAAATGTTTGTTTTACAACTTGAGAGAAATGTTGAGTGTAATGTAACAGTCCTGTAGATCAGTAGCCCATACATTAACTACTGCTAGTTTTTACTAACAGACAACATTTTATTATAACCATACAATCTCCAATAATATGAGCTATAATTTTGTTATTATACAATTTGATAATTTTGCGAAAAGACACCCATGTCAACTTTTCTAAATGCGTAGAGTATGTGGCTGTTCCGATTGTCTTTCTTGAACATTTCCGGTCAAATAGACGCAAAAGGCACTCGGTTCATGAAACAACCCACTGGCATTGACTGAGCCTTCAATTCTTTTCATGAAAAAAAAAAAAGGGTCTCCGATATGGTTTAAAAAAAAAAAAGGAATTGTGGGAATGATTTTGTTTGAATGGTCAATGTGGTTTATAATTAACATTTGCATGGTCTTCTGTGGGAATATTTGTTACAGTGGTACATGGTATGGTTACCTAAATGTGTGTACAAGGCAAGTGGTTTGGAAGGTGAGAGTCCATCAACGCTAGGGCCTAGGTTCAACCCGAAGGCTGGTTCTGGGCCTTTCCTCTTTCTATAGCCTCTTTCTAATGTTTACCATTCCCAGTAAATGCTGTAGATGTCAATCGGAAAATGTCCTTCTAAATTCCTACAAACCACTTTTCAATGGAAGCTAAATCATGTCACTTCGGTCACAGACAAGAGAACCTGAGAACGCTCGCCTTGTGGTTACATAGTTAAAGTCAATGAAAACAAGTTTTTTTGCAAAAACAAACAAAAAAAGTATTTCACTTTATTTTCAAATCTTGCTAAATTAATGTTGTGTAATGTACTAGGAGGTCTTAGTAGAATGGATGGGCCTTAGAGATTTTCCTTTTGCTTTGTATACTACACTGCAGTAAAAAACACTGATGTGTTCCCTTGTCATAAACTGTTTTATCACTATGGACAAAGTCTTAGCTTTTTGTAAGATTATGTGCAATATTGTTTTTACCTGCAGTCATTTTTTTTGTTGGTTGTATTGCATTGTAGTTTTTCATTATTGCATTGACAACTAACAGTCAGTGGTCTGCTCATCAGAATGTTTAGATCAATTCTGTTGTGTTCATCTCATCTGTGATGGCTGAGATAGAAAAGCACTTTATCCTGAGCTAACAGTCATTGAAGGTTTGAGGACATAATCAGGGTTTAAACGAAACACACGTGCCCAATTTAAAGGGACAGTTTTGGATTTTGACCATAAGGCCCTTATACTCTAAGTCAGATTTACTTTTTGATACTATTTTTATGTCTCTGAAGTTTGAAGGAAGTTGCAATCTAGCGTGTATGCAATTGCTAACTACCATATACGCAATGAATGGAAGTCAATGGGAACAGCTGGTATGCTAGCTGTTCCTGTAGACGTATAGGGATGGTTTTACAGACCAATAAAGGCAGTCTGGGGGAAATGTCAACCTCAATGGAGTTGACTTAGATTTTTTTGGTCCTATACTAGACTTAATCTGTCTGCAAGACCATCCCATAGCATCTATACTATATTTTGTTTTAGTTTTTTTTGCAAAACTACCTCTAACTTCCTTCATACTGGATTCAGAATGATAGAAACTGTATTTACAAGTTCGCCTGAATACTGGGAATATAGTGAAGGGCTTCATTGTCAAAATCTTTTCCATCCCTTTAAGCACTGATTAATAGGTTCCTCTGTTGGTATTATTGTGTACCAGATCCAGTTGGATTAGATCTTTGAGAGGCAGAAAAACCAGATTTCGATATTATTCTGCGATTTTTCACTGCAACTACCTATTTTTATTTATTTTCGTCCAATCACTTAAAATATTTGCAAGGACACTTTTGGCATGCTTCGTTGTTTTCTCTTTTCTTCTCCAAACTCTATTTGAAGAATCACAGTTGATATTCGAGTTATTGTATTTGTCACTCAATCTGTGTGGTTGAACCGCCCCCAAAACTACCCCCCCCCCAAACTTCCTCTACCCCAGCTGTCAGTCACAAATCTCCTCTGTACTTATACCTATGTGATTGCATTATATTTCTGAATATTGAATCAAAGAATAGAAAACAAGCGCTTCCACTTCTGATGCCGGCTCTGCTTGGACGGTATGAGGGTTACTCGGGAGCACCAATGGATCAAGCTGTCTTTATCTAGGGCAGAACAGAAAACAGCCCTTAAGCCAACCATCCGCCTGCAGAATTGTAGCATGAGACGAATAGGCTGGCGATCATTGTGAATTATTTACTATCCTCAAATGGATATCAAGGGCTCTGAAACATATCTGCTCCAGTCCTCAAGTAATCTCTTTAGATACGTAAACAAAACGACAAAACAAACTGACCACAAATAGCCTGGTAGCTCACCGTAACTGTGGTTTCAGTCAACAAGACTGAACTGTGATCCCCACCGACCCCAGAGTCTTAACTATTCCACACTTTTTTTTCCAACCGACCGTATTCATGCAGTACATTTCCAATCGGTGATGACTGAGTATTCGATTCTGTCCGTGCTGTGCAAGCAGAGCCCTAATCCAGGTCTGTTGTGTAACTCAACGCATGCACGTTATCCAGAACAAGGTGTGGTGTTGAATATTATTGAATCGTTTGTGGTTTACAGTATTTCACGTTCATATAATTTAAAGGGCCCGACTCGATCTTGGTTATTGGAGCATTGCACATTGCGTGCTCAAAATGTAAAGGTGATTTTCATTGAGCTAACGCACGGCGTTAATGATCAACACACTTCTGCTAATGCATGAACATTGCCTTTAAGTTTTAATCATGCTATGTTGCTGAACTTCTGCGGGCCACATTGTTAAAAGATAGGGCTAGGCGATAAAATATCATTCATTATCAAATTGTATATTGATTCCGTAACCACGTTTTTCTTAAAAGTTGTCATAGGAAGAAAAACGCTGTTAGTAGTTTCATGTTTAGCGGCTCCATAACATTTGCTGGTAGCATGTGTAGCACTTCAAGTAAATGTTGAATTTTAGGACATGAACAAAATGCATCAGTATTTCGGAATCTCCTGAATCTGCGTTTTGAAGATGTAATGGGGGGGGGGGGGGGTCAGTCTTTGATGCAAGGTTATTTGGAGATCGGTCACTCATTTTGATTTTGTCACACCCCGCTTTTGCCCATAACTTTCAGCAGCCAATAGCAATTGTGCTTATGTAATAGGTTCTGTTAGATAAAAATGCTTTCCCCAAAATCATCTAAATTAAATGTTAACTACCAAGCAGCCTAAGAGTGATGCCATGACCAAAATTCAAGCAGTGATTTATTTACCGCACTCTGGAATCACAGGACCTATGAACACATACAATGATATATAGCCAACTGTTATTCTACAATGTGGAATATCTATCAAAATTACGAAATAACATATGGAATCATGTAGTAACCAAAAAAGTGATAAACCAGTCAAAATACATTTATATTTTAGATTATTCAAAGTAGCCACCCTTTGCCTTGAAGACAGCTTTGTACACTCTTGGCATTCTCTCAACCAGCTTCATTAGGTAGTCACCTGGAATGCTTTTCCAACTGTCTACAATGAATTGCCACATATGCTGAGCACTTGTTGGCTGGTTTTCCTTCATTTTGCTGCCCAACTCATCCCAAACCACCTCAATTGGGTTGAGGTCGGTGATTGATGAGGCAAGGTCATTTGATGCAGCACTCCATCATTCTCCTTTTTGGACATAGTCTGGAGGTGTGTTTGGGTCGTTGTCCTGTTGAAAACCAAATGATCGTCCCGCTAAGCAGAAAACTAAATTCTAGCGTCAGTAGGATCGATACCAGTTTCAGTTTTCCTCTTCTAAGTTGTACCCATTTCATCAAAGAGTAGAACTGCCACTGTGCAAACAATGTTCCGTTGTCGTGAACACATCTTAATTAAGTGCTTCTCTAGCTCCACTGCTGTTACTTGTGACCGTGCGCTCAAACAACAAACATACACATCACGCACGCAAAGCACACCACAGCACCCTGTCTACTGGTGCCGACCACCAATCCAACCCAATTGCATGCATGAATGCCATGGGCCATGACTGAACGAAAGAGGAGCATCATGTGAAATGTATGTCTATATTCAGACATATTCAGCCCATTGAAATCTTAAATATGGAATTTAAAATAATATACGTCAAACCTGTCATAGACTATAGACATTCCCCAAGAGCTCTGGATATTACAAGAAGCTCTCCCCTACATGAAAGTACTTAAGCCACTTTTATTAATAAGAATTATCGGGATTGGTATCAATATCGATATTGGTGATTCTGGCCCTGTATTACTTGGTATTGGATCGAACCCAAAATGTGTGGTATCATACACCTGGTAACTGAAAAGCATTCCAGTAGACTACCTCATTTGATGAAATGCTCCAAACCAACTTGTTTTATTAAATCTGGAAAATAAAATAATTAAAAATAAATGTAAATCATGCTATAAAATTCAGGGCCACATCGCCTAGCCCTATACAGACCTACAATTCTTTCACCATATATTTTACCATATTGTTTTTACACTGAATGTATAACGATTGTGTTTGGTATACTTTATTTAAACTGGTCAGTTATTGTTAATCCAAGATGAATTAATATATCAGTTACAGGATTATATTTGTATTCACTTTGTCAGAGGTCACTCAACATATTGTACCAATTGTTTCATATATATATATATATAATATATCTATAATAACCTATATATCTGCAGATAAAGGGATTACCAAAGTATATTTCAGTTACCTAGAAAATGTTTATTGTGAAATTACATTATATACCACTAATGAATTAACTGCAAACTCAGATTATTTATGACACATTTTTGTTGCCTTAATTCCCCACACAGAGGGCTCCAGGAGGTGTTTAAATTGGCAGCTACAGTATTCTCAAACGAAGAAGACATTATAAAAAATAAACTGTTGAGATGAACCTTTGTAAAACAAAGAGTAAACAGCGGTACGAAGACAAGTATTTGTCAAACAATGCCAGCATTCTCCACTATGTACTTTCAATTACCTTACTGTACACAGGTCTGAACCATAAGCTTCTGGCTAAAGGTGCCAGTGTGAGCATGCCTGTTGCAGTTTCATAGAATACAGCCACAAGAGCAGTATGCTTCAAACCAATTTTAAAACAAACAATTCTACTGATTCCTCTCTACATAAAAAAAATAATTATCTGAACATAAATATCTTGGGTTTGTTTTAAATTCATTGGTGCTGTGCAAGATTTTTTTTTATATAATGTTAGGAAACGGAATGGATAAAGGATATATACACCACTCTCTTAGTCACATAGTGAACATGTTTCTCCCCCCTTCAAACCTTCTGGTCCTCTTCCTTGTTACAGTTTAGGTATTCTAGTAGAGCAGTAGTGTTCCTCTGTGATGTCATTTCTCTGGGGGGATGGATGTTTGCACACTAACGTGCAATTGTAAACGTTGAGGGGTCGGGTGGGAGGGGCTTACCTGTACATAAATCAAATGCAGTTAATGTTGAGGTGTTTATTTTTTGTGTCGGTGTAAGTTCAATATTTTAAATTAATAAAATATGTATTATCAATTGTGTTTCATGGTACATTAAAAGAGAAAAAAGGTAGTTTTATCTTACATTTCAAATGCTTAATATCTCGATGGCTTCTGGCGATACCCGTTCCATTTTATAGATTTGTCAGCACAAAATGCAATAAATAAATACCGTTTTATTACAGCCCTGTTTGAGTCGTCGTCATTGAAAGAATAATATTAATGCCGGGATTCAATCCAATCGCGGGTTTAAAAGGAAAGGTTCTGTGTTTAAAGGCAATGTTTCCACATTTGTGAATATCCCAGTCTCACTGTATTGTTTTCTCAAATACATATGTTAGAATCTGCCGAGCCTATAACGACACATTCTCAAAATAATGACAAGATATGAATGTCTCCTCAATTTAATCCATTGCCCAGAGCAGACCTAAATTCTACACCCAATAAAACTGACATGACATACGTCACATTTCCAGATTCATAACCTTGGTCATTGTGGATGGTGCAATTCAAGAAAAATCTATAATGTTTCTTCTGTATTGAACTCCACCAGCTTGGATAACTTGCCCCAACATGCAAGTTAAGGAGCAGCTGGTATACAGTTTAATGAATATCTCACCTGGCGTTTCCATTAATTTTGAGAAGGCATATTTCTTAGCCTAGTGTTGCCAAAACACATCCTGTCCAAACGTATACAAGACATTATGAAGTTATGCCATTCATAACATATTAAAAGGTTACAATATTTTGAAGTGTCAGACCAATGAACATTCATAGATGAGTTATATACATTTATAACAGCTCCCAGAAACATTTAACAGTCCTGTACGTTCTTCGGTTAAAAATGGCATATACAACAAATACTGAGAGTGTTGTTTTTTTTAATGACAGTCACATGACCCAGGTTTTGCATAGCTGAAAGCTTACCTACTAACCCACTATACTAGTGTCAAGCGTTAGCCATCGCCATTGAAAGAATACCACAGTTGAGTTTTAGTCATTATACAATACAGGCATTAATCTACCACATTTCATGATGTTCTACAATATGTGGCACTATACTAAACTCTTGACACCTAGTCATAACAAACTGCTTCAGGTTAAGAAACAAATGTAACCTAATTTTACAAAACTACAGCATAACAAAGACAAAGGGGAAAGTATCATGCTTTACATAAAATGATGACAGTCTGCACTTTTTCCTCAGTGGTCTTGTAATAAAATGTTCATTTTCAAAATATATGAGCGCAATATATACTGTTCAAAAGAATTAAGGGAATCACTTAAATACAACAACATAAATCTCACATCAGGTCTAGATGAACTAAATATGTTAAAGATCTAAATCTTTACTGTACATTGTGTAATTCGTGGAGATCAAAATGACATAATGGTCACAACAGCGGACCAAAATCACCAACCAGCTGGATTCAAACTCCCACTGAAATTGTGAGTAAACAATTGAAATTACAGGCTGTTCCAACTTGAATTTCATCACGGCAACTCATGATGTGACTCAGTAGTGTGTATTGCCCCCACATGCCTGTATGCACTCCTGACAACGTCTGGGCATGCTCCTGATGAGACGGTGGATAGTGTCCTGGGGGATCTCCTCCCAGACATGGATCAGGGCATCAGTGAGCTCCGGGCCATTCTGTGGTGTAACTTAGCGGCAGATCCAATATATAACATCCCAAAGGTCCTCGATTGGATTCAGGTCTGGGGAACGTGAGGGCCAGTCAATGGCATCAATGCCTTCATCATCCAGGAACTGCCTACACACACTGGCCACATGAGGCCGGGCATTTTCCTGCACCAGGAGGAACCCATCTGACGATTTCATCCCTGTACGTAACAGCAGTCTGCAAAACTATTCCCTTTTTGGGGATCGTCTAGCTTTCGCCTCTCCAGTGCGCTTGTCACTTTCATTTGCACCAAAACAGGTGACATTGATAAACAATCGCTCATGCTTGCAAACTGGACAGATTAATATCCCTGAAGTTTAATTGACTTGGGGTTATACTTCGATGATTACCCTCAATTTTATGGGGCAGGGTATGAATGAAAAAGGCTGTGAAAAAGCAAATAAGTAATGAGAGCACATACCATACTCTTCACACTACATTTGCAAAGCAAATCACAATCAGCTACAGGAATTGGCTGTTCCCAGTCATTTGGGAGCATTGTGCAATACAGTGTAATTTCAGGATGTCCAACATTGTGAATTCTTAGGCATGTTCTAAATGGGATAACTTGGTCCCATGGCAGGTTCTTCTAACCAGGACTACCTCCCGGAGTCCTAGACCCAGTCCGAAGTCCAACTGATCGTGCTGAGAATCTAAATAACTCCTGCGGTCTCTAACTGCAGCCCACCCTGTCGCCCCAGTCCAAAACCTACCAGTTGATGTTGCTGATTTAGATTCTGCCTGAAGATTCCTGCTCTCTGACTGCAGTGTGATATTCTGACCAGCCAGGTCACCTGAAAGTTTCTAAAGCATAGTTATTTGTGGCAGTTAATAGGTCACATTCTTATCTCCCCTTGATACATTCAGAAGACCTCTGATCCCTCAAATTCCTGCCTTTATATGAAGTTTTTGCTACCCACATGGTTCAACATTTTCCTGCTTGTTCTTTGAGGTTTAAAAATGTTATCAGCAAAATGGGTTACGGCTTTGTATGTTATTTTGTTCAATTGACATCAACATCCTGTGTTCAGCAGAGTAAATCACAATTACTGTTTGCAGTAGTTCAATTAAGCCTCACATTAAATAGCATTTAATTTGTCCTAAACTGAGCCCCATACAAAAAAACTGCTTTTTTTTTTAGTTTACTGCTTAACGCGAACAAATTTAAGTTTTCCCTCCATCCACCTCACCTCTGTGATAACTTGCAATCGGATAACAGATCATTCTTGGCTTTGGTGAAACTGCAAGGACTATGCAACAGCCAAGTCACATTGAAACGTTTATTTTAGGAGCACTGCTAGTATTTACAATCACACAAAGTTGTAAAAAAGTTTTGCTGTGTAGAACTGTCACAGGCCAACATTTGAGGAGCATTTGTTCCGCCAATTACGTTGCAAAAAAACATTGTTTCCGTGACAGATTCCCTTAAAATCTCATTTCCTTCCACTGGAAGAGATTTTGCAACAGAACTTTTGGAATGAATAAACCCCATATCGTCCTAACAAGATCGTGGGTGAGAAACAAGTTAATCAGAATCCTTAATATCTTCAGACATGCAATTAAGTTTTTACAACAATATACTAACCAGAAAGAAAAAAAGAATGTTACAACTGAAAAAGTCTGACTTTCAAATAATCTTAATAACCGAGGAACAATACATAGATAAAAACTAATCTTTAAAAACATTTTCTAATGCAAAATTAAAATAATAAACCCAAAATACAGTCTACATCAGTGGTTTGTCATTCCAAGCCTTGGGACCCTGAGCACTGCTGTTTGTTTTATTATGGCAGTCAAATCCGAAACCGATTTAGACTCGGGAAAACCAGGCTCAATAAGGGAACTAGCGGCATTCCTGGTCCCCAGGCTGAGAGCTGAGAAGCACTGGTCTACATCATTTTAATTGTGGAACATCAGTTTAACAGAAGCCAAATCGGCGACTCAATCGCATCGTAGCGGGAATCATCAGTAATGACGGGGATACATTGACATGGGGGGAGGTTGCCCCATTCCCATGCCCTGGCCCATGCCCTGGCCCATGCCCTGACCCATGCCCTGACCCATGCCCTGACCCATGCCCTGACCCATGCCCTGACCCATGCCCTGGCTAGGCCGAGAGGAAGGGGCACTCCCGGCATTCACCAGGTGGTTGAGAGAGGGTCCACTCTGAATGAGCGTGTCCAGGGCTTTCTGGACGCTGGGGTTGTCAAAGTTAATGCCGGCCCCACCTGAACCGGGCAGCCTCTGCCCGCCCTGGGGAGCAGCCATGCGGCCCGGGGGTGAACCGTAACTCTGCGGGCCGAGGGGGGCCACCGGGCCGGGGCGCATGGGAGCCCGAGGGACTTGGGACACTGCGGTGGCCATGTTGGATGAGGCGGAGGACATCGGGAGGCCCCCGGCCTGGCCGCCCATGGAGGAGCCATAGGCCTGAGGCGCCATGGAGGAGCTGGAGGCGGAGGCAGACGCTCCGGCGCCACTGTTAAACAGGCTGAGGATCTTGGCCTGCAGCTCCTGCTGGTGGTTCGCGGCGGCATTGGGGTTCTGCGTTGGGGGCATGCCCATGTGGGCGCCGTGTGGAGGCGGCGCGTGGGCAGTAGAAGGCATCTGGGGGGGGGTCTCATGGACGCCAGCCGTCACGGTAGGATGCACTGTTTCAGAGGGAGGAAACGATCAGTTCACCTCAAGGCTGCAAAAGCGTCGTGTAGCGGCGAAGCAGAGTTCAGGGCAACGTCGACGACACCTTACCTGCAAGAGGGTCGGCTCGTACAATTCGTTCTTTCTTGACCCTCAAATACTCTATAAGACTGTCCATCTCCTCTGGAGTCAAGTACCTGAGATATGAAAGACAGAAATCTTATTTTGTTCAACACACACTTAGAGAATACCATAGTCATGTACAACAACCTCCAAGGAAAACAGGTTTGGAGAAAAGACAAAGGGGAAGGGCCGTTTAACAGTGAAATGGACATGAGAAGACAGACTGACCGGCACTCAGACAGCAGAGTAATGGCAGGCAGTAGGGTGACTGGGTGGCCCTCCCTCTCGTGTTCCCTCATCAACACATCGTCAGCCATCTTGGCAGCCTTCTGAGCGATTTCCTCACGCTCCTTCTCACGATGCTCCACCTTAAAGGAGTCGTAGTTGAGAGCCACGAGGACCATGGCGTCCTCCATGGGCATGTTGCGATGCTCTGAACGTTAAAGAGAAAATACATTAGCTGTAAGATATAGGGCCACGACTACTGCAGAAAGTGACAAGCACGGGTTTCTTCTTGTTGATGTATATCGAGTTCACAACTCTGTCCAAGAATTGGTTGGCAAGGACTCTTCGGCTCAATTGAATAATTAAAGTGACAAATTAGGGTACACAAAACAAGTATATTAGCTAGACACCCAGGCAAATTGCAGAGCATGCAATGTCTATAGCTAGACTTTTAACCAGCCTGAGAAGTCACTAAAAGCCCAATCACCTGGATCCAAAAAAGAAGGCATTCTGACAAAGGGAAAGACCAGTCTCTTTTGCAACTAATTACTACCTTAAAACATGACCCCAAGGTGCGGACAATTTTGAATGAGGGTCAAGAAAAGAAAATCACAAAGTTGGCGTACAGACCACATACTTCTACAGGGAAAATTCAGGACCCTGGGAATGAGGCTCTTAACCTTTTCACGCGTAAGTTTCAAATATTCCTTACCAACCCCCCAGCGTGAGTTTTTTTGCTAGTGACTTCAGTACTCTGCAGCATTTGAACTCACGCCAGCATTTGAACAGTCACCTTGCTAGGTAAGGAACACTACACAACACTTGCAAGCTTCTCTCGTTGACTCAAATTCTAAGATCTGCAAAAGTTGGTTGATTTATAACTGTAGCTAGCTAGAAAACGTCAGCTAACCGCTAGCAAACATCAGCAACCCGCTAGCTAACAAATCGTGACCAGTAATTTATTGCAGTGAAAACAAATAAACTATATAAAATGTATACAACGTGTAACGTAACTTCTAGAAAGTTTTTGCAATGGTTTTGATCGGTAGTAGTTGCTAATATTCGATTTTTGTGTATTAGTGTTGGCTGTCTGTTGGTACGTAAGTAACACTTCTTGTCCCGATTTGAATGCTTTCTACCTGGTTAATATCATTGTAATTGTTTCAAGACAATACTATCTGGAAATAAAGTTATAAACACTGTTTGAGCTAAATGTGAGTAAATAATAGCACGGTTTTACCACCCATTGTTACGTTACTTGTAGCTAGGCATGCTAATGGTGCGTTCTAAACATGACGTTCTAATCACACCAATGTGATGGTACGCTTCAGGGACCACTCTGGCCTGATCACACAGGTGTGACCGTACGCGTCCAATGGTTAATAGAGATTAGCACAAATGCACTTTCGGGTGCCATTCTTACATCCAGTCGGAAGGAACCGGCCAACTAGCGTCTGCTCTAAGACATCTGTGGAACCTCCCTGCATGCTAGTAGATGGGACCTTGAGTCATGGTGCAAGTTGGCAACATCCTTCAAACTGCACATAAAATGGATCCACGAGTTCATCTGACTTTGGGGAAGTATAAAAGAAAATACTGAAGTATCCATTCGACCAAAAAGCATGAGGGAAAACCTCCACCGGTACCAGTCCTACCTTGGGGCGTGCCGAAGAGGATGTTGACGGTGCAGGAGCGGTGGACCTGGTGCTGCTGAGTGATGATGATGGCGAAGGGTGTGCGCGCACGGCCCACGTCCTCCAGTGCCTGGGTCAGCGAGACCTCGGTGTTGAGGAAGATCAGGTCCACCACCATCCCCAGGTCGCGCACCTTCCGCCCCACCGTCTCAGCATACTCCCTACAGCAAGGGCAGAGCAGGTAAAGCAGACGCCACTGACAGGACACCACGACGGCAATCAAATCCCACAGGGCACCGCTCACGTTTACAGAAACATCCAGAAACCGGTTGGAATTCCCCCGTGCCAGAATTGAGCTGTGAGCGAAGGGAGCACAACCGGTTCTGAAGGAAGTCACCCTGGCAACATGTCGGACACCCCTGCTCTAGTGGAAGCACAGTCTTCCAATAAAACGCAAACACAGGTGAAGTTGCGCGCGAAGGGTTAATTGTAAATACTTACTTCTGCGCCTTGTTGACGACGATGACCGAGCAGTCGACAGGGCGCTCCCGGTCATACTGCCGCTGGACTTCCTCGTAGTATTGCCGGTACAGCTCGTTTCGGCGCCGCTCCTCTAACCGCACACGGTCCTCTGAAAGACACAAGACTTCAGCATCCAGCACGACTGAGGGTAATTGGCGCAGAGACGACAACTTGCAAACTAAGACCATTTATCTTCACCGGAGTAAGGGACTCGGGAATAAAAAAATACAATTAAACCCAGTGCAACCACAACAGAAAACAGCCAAACAACAAACACAGACATACACATTTCATGTACTAGCTCAGAGTACTTAAAAACTATTCCAGAAAAAGCAGAGCATGTTAGCAGTCAGGGATCAAGATAGAACAGAGCCAAAACTACGGGTATGTGTTTTAGAGTAGAATGTTACTACCTTTACCTTCTGGTTCTCGTCGGCCATTCCATGGATCCCTGTACGGGTCTCTGTATGGGTCTTCCTTCTTGCGGTGGTGCTCCTCGGCACCCCCACGGTAATACCGATCATAACCCTCCCCTCTGTAAGACAACCACAAACCACTGTCGGTCAAAAACTGCAATGCGGAAATCACGTCAACGGTGTAATCAGAAAAGGCTCCGCCGGGTGGCACTGTGCCCGTGCGGTGGTCACCTGAAGGCCGGCTCTCCACGAGGTTCACCCCTGGGATCCTTCTCCCTGCCCTCAGAGGAGCGGTAGCGGTCATAGCCGGGGTCTCGTGGATCGTGATGATCCCTAGGGTGACTTGGCCGAGGCTCACGACCGGACTCCCGCGAGTGCTCTCGGCTAGCCCGGTGGTCACGGGAGTCGCGCCCGTGCGCAGGCGAGCGAGAGCGAGGCCGGGGCTCCCTGCCGTCCCCGTAACCAATGTACGGCTCTCTGGAAGAACAAAAAGAAAAGCCTTAGCGGAAAATTGCAGGTAAAGATGTGGTTAGTTTAACATCTTTGTCATGTGAGAAGTAGTCAGCCAATAGAATTTATTCAATACTCCGTAATCGCAATGAATAAGGAGGAAAATTACCCTTTCAAGGGCTCCACAAATAATGACTTGCCTTGTCATTGGTTTCCATAGACACTGTTGGAAAACACCAACTGACATTTATCACAAGAGACCGATGGGCGGGGAGGTTTGAACGCAACGACTGCAAGTCGCAGAAGAGGCTTCTCTGCACTGGAAAGCTTTTCCATAAAATACAGGTCTTTTCCATAAAATACATCCAGAGAGCTCAAAATATTAAAACGTATCATAGCCCTTTCAGACATCAGGTTTGTAAATTTGAAGTGATCTGATATTTAAAAATAACATGTCCCACGTCAGAACCTGCCTTTGGCCTGTTTAAGAAATCGCGAGAAGTCTCCCCTAGCAATCAACAATAAATATCAGCGTGCATAACAACAGGAAACACGAGACAAAAAGAATTACCACACATTTAAATAATATTCTTTATTGTCTAATAAAATTTTGTTCAATGAAAATTTCAACCTATTTAACTTTCTCAGAAACAAGCAAACTAGACTGAAATTAAGCTGAGATACGAACGAAAACCAATTAAATTACGCGATGAGTAGCGCAAGCGTGATACAAAGCCAGAAAGAGATTGGCTATAACGATTTAGCATACAAGTCAAACGTTTTCCCAATGATAAACTTAGCAGACGCAGACCTGGCAACATCTATTAAGGGCTTATCCACACCAAAAGGCCCTGTAATTCCCATTGCATTCCCAAGTGCATTAACGGTTTATTACCATGCTTCTAACAACACAGCTGAGCGCGAGCTGATTGCGTCGTTGAGGCATGGCGTGGGTAGTGTTTGAGCCTGTTCATTGGTCCAATGAAACAAGGCAACGCAGGCACCAGTGATATTATGCTACTTTTTCTTCCGCCTTTGAAAAGAACGAGGCATTTTTCCTAATAGATTTTAATATATCAGCCATTAAGAAAACTGAAAATTATGAAACAGACACCTTGAGACAACTAAATTCAGAATATTTTTTTATTTCAACTTTTTAGATACTTTTCCACTGAGCAGAACGCTGAGAAACTTTAACCAAGCGGTTTTGTTTGCCAATTTGTTTTGAGGCAAATTACTTAAGAAAAATTATTTTACCAGAGAAGCTGAAACGTTGTCATTTCTTCACAGCCCCTTAGGGTTACTTTACCTTCTTGGAGGGCTCGGCCGGGATTGAGCTTTATTCTGTCGTTGTCGCTCCGCTGCCATATTTATAGCTGAAAATAAACCAATCAAAACGTTCAACATGACAATTACAGTTATTTACTCAATGAAGCGAAAGGGTTTTTTTGTGCCATGAAATGTAACCCCGCGATTACTTTCTCGATCCATCAAATTTTGATCAAGATTTCCAAGCATGAAAATCCAAACTGTACAAAAAAGCAAAATTGGACGAGAAGGCGATACGTTCCAAGTTCTTTACAAGGCCTCCCTTGTAAAATTGCATAAAACGCTGAATGGGGCTTTTGCAGAGGATCAATTCCTTTGGACGAAAGAATTACAGGACCCTGCAGTATGCACAGGCTCAGCTACTAAAATAATGTTGAGCTGCAAAGTTCAAATGATCGAACAGTCAGTGAGAACATTAATATTTCACTGACGGCAAACAAATCACTTGGGCTTCCATTCTTAAAAATTGTGAAGTCGGATCAAAACAGCAACAAATATCTGTTCAAAAAATATCCTTCGTTACACAGACATAACAGTTTCAAGTTTTAAGAATTTATTTTGTTTCACTTCAAATGTTGGGCTATAATGTTATGTAAACATCAATGGTAAAATGAAGGATTACACACTGATGTTACACTTGCATTGTAATGCAAGATAACTTAAAAATTCTAAATTGTGACTTGTTCATTACTAAACTCGGACAAGAATATGGCTGGCTAGTTAAAACAAATTCCTGAGTATTAAGAATATTGCTCCAACAAAGGAGCCAACATTTTAGTTGTCCAACATTTAATCCTGATGTGGCCTGCGCCACAGATTATTAGCGCAGCATGCGTTTCAATTGGCTAGCCTCACCATGTGTATTGATTGGCCAGTGCAGCGTGTTCTAGAGAATACTAACACAGCTGCTTCGCGGCACTCCACAAGCAATTACAAAACATGCCAAACTTTTCAACCAAGAAAACCAGCAGAGGTAAGAAATCTGCAGTTGAACTGGACATTCTTGTCCTTGCCAGTGGCCAAAAAGGATGTTACTCCACAAGTTATTCAAATGATCTGCAATGAGTTTCATATCATACCAGGTTCTCTGCATTGACTGAATGGTTTCTCTCGTCTTTAAGACTGTTAGCCGGACAGTCAGGTCTCGCACAGGGAACTCTTACCTATTTTATACCCTTTATAAAGGCGACCATTGTGTCCCGCCTTCGCAGCCTCTGCGTCCTCAACGCGTTCAAACTGCACAAATCCGTACCCATGGAACAAGGACAGGGCTGGAAAGAGGAACATGTTTGTTGTTTTTCATATTCGTTAAGAAATACTCAGGAGACGGTTTTTGCTTTACTTTTAATCATTTCTTGAAATATCAAAGCTGTAGTTTTTAAGAGGTAGTATACGGGAAGCTACAGTGGGTATGGGATGTCACCAAACCCTTCCATAAGGTACTTGTTTTGCTTCCTTACAGCTGGAATCCTCTCATTTACAAGCAGTGACCACAATACCCAAATGGAATAAAAACTAAAATACCCAATTTGGATAAGTGAACACCCCACCCCTCCCATTAGAACTGCAATTGTAAACTTGCTGAGATAAAACCAACCACCTTCCAGATGACAAAAATCAAGAGAATTGTCTTCAATCTGTGAGCAATTCTACTCTGATTAGTACACAATAAAAAAGCAGTTCACTGGACTCCACTGCCAAGTTGTGCAATTCAAAGCAAAGAACCCACTAGGGGTGGAAATGCACTTTCAAAAGATCATGTTGTGAAAGGGATGGATATAAAACAATTTCAAAGGCTTAATCTATCCCTTGGAGCACAGCTAAGACCATCATGACCAAGTGGAATGGCATATGGCACCACCCAGACCGGGCATAGATCAGGCCGTCTCTCCAAACTGGACAACCAGACAAGGATCAGACAAATCAGAAAGACTACAAAGAACCCAATAGCAGCTTGGAAGGAGGTGCAGGCTTTTATGGCAAATTTCCAACAATATCACAAGCGCTACACAAATCAGGCCTCAATGGAAGGATGGCAAGAAAAAGAAAAACAACACTAGTCAAAAAACAAATGGCAAGCCTCGTTCGAGCTTTACCAAAAAGCACAATGTAGATTCGGAGGCCAAGTCGCAAAATGTGCTGTGGTCAGATGGGACCCAACGGAAACGTTCTTGCCTGAACGCCAAACGCAGTCAGACCAAAACGAATTACATCGTTCCACCCAAAGACCACCATACTTACAGCAAAGCATGGCAGTGGAAGCATCCTGTTGTGTGGGGTGTTTCTCTTCAGCAGGGACTGGATGGACAGTGCAAATCGCAGTCAGATTCTTGAGAAGCTTTAGACCTCTGCCAGAAATTTGAAAGTGAGAAGACATGGACCCAAGGCAACCAAACAGTGGCGGTAGGACAAGATGAATATCCTTGAGTGGCCCAGTCGCCGCCCCGACCTAAATCCCATCAAGAATCAGTGCAATGACTTGAGTGCAGTCCATAAGCAATCACCACGCAATTTGACTGAGCTTGAACAATTCTGCAAGGAAGAATGGTTAAATATGGCAAAGTCTAGGGGCGCAAAGTTAGCAGACTTTCAGAGAGATTAAAGGCTGTAATTCAAGCAAAAGGTGGTTCCACCAAGCATTAACTCAGGGGAGTATTCATTCATCCAATTAGGATATTTTACAAGTTGAAATGTAATGAATTTCAAGAGGTTTTAGAATTTTATTTTCACTTGGATATTGTGGATTTCAGCGTGCAAATAAAGCTGGAAAAATACATTGTGATTTCATTTCAGGCTGTGAGGCAACAAAAGGTGAACATTTTGAAAGGGAGTGGTGAATTTCTATACCCACAACAAGCACTCAAATAGCAACAAAAAAAATATTCAGAATTATGTTCAAGGTTACAAAACAAAATGTTTTAACTCTGGGGTGTCAGGAGTAGGTCAAAACATTCCACAGGTAGTGTTAAATGTACTTTGTAACGAGTAAACCCAAATTGAGAGCGTAGACATCGATCTACACTTATTCAGGCGTTATCTAGCTTGCTAATATACACAAAAAATCATAGACATTCACAAACGATGGATACGGCACTTTCGCTAAGTAAATAAAATTAAGCGATGGACTGAATACAGCCCCCAGAACGAGAAGAGACTGACACCCCTGATTTATGGCCACAATCCGCAATTTAATTTGGCACTAATTTCCTTTGGGTCAGTTGATTTAGGCTACTGCATTGTAACCCAAAACATTACAAAGACAAAGTCTGCATACATTTCTTCATTTGACTTAAAATTCTAAAGACGAATGATGCTCAAAAATTGAGGATGAAAATGTGTATTCTTCCTAGTAGATAGCGTAAGTACTAACCATGAATCTTCCCATAGCCACTGAACAGATTCTCCATATCCTTCTTGTCCATGAGCGATGTAGGCAAATTCCCCACAAAAATCCTCCTCTCCAAATCGCGGGGATTTTGGCTGTTGGTGCACGAGCGAACAGAGCCAGACGGCGATCCGCTGCGGCTTCTGTGAGACATGGCGCTACTAGGCTAGATCCCAAGTGGTGTCCCTTTCGTTGATTAAAAAAATGTCAGGGGGGGGCAGGGGGTGTAATGTTCAATTTCACGTGTGCTCGGAAGTTGTTATCCAAGGTCCTAAACATATCAGCGTAGGAACAAAGGAAAAAGAGAAGAGAAATCCAATGGATGAAATGTTTCAGCAAAGCAGAGCTGCAAATAGGCTTAGGGTTCACCTATGGAAAACAGATTCCAACGAAATCCGGACACGAGTCATTCCTCACCCTATGACGCATCAGTTAATTTTCAGCAAGCTTTAATCCATAGCAGTTGACACGATTAAGGCTAGAATTTGTTAAATATTAGAAGGCTACATTTTCTATCCCCATGTCTGCACTGACATTGTTTAATTTGTAATTAATGTCGGGATAGATAACTCACAATAAATTATTACTTGGCTAGTGTGTTATATTTGGCAATGCACCTTTGTTATTGGAGCACAGAAAAGAAATATGCATTAATTTTAACTGTCATGAAATGGGTGGCACCAAGTTTAGTCACAAAAAAAAAAGCTCTCTTTTTTACATTTATGATGATTAAATTAAGGTTTGATTTAAACAAATATATAAAAAAAACTTTGCCCCAGAAACTAAATTTTAAAACTAGTAGGTAAGCTTCGTACTGGGGGGGGGGGGTGTATTACTGTCCATCATGCAGGCTAAACACGGTAGAACCAAAATGTAAAAATACTGTGGACATCATATGGATGGGCTAAAACAAAGAATACCTTTGAGTTCATTAATTGTTGAAATGAACGAAACATTTCAAATTTTACTTGAAAAATCTTTCACAGATTGACACTTCGAAAATAAATATAGCAAAGACGTTCTACATCACAGCTGAAAATTGTAAGTCATTTATACATGGCCAATGACTATAAATCCAAACAAATGCGCAGACCTATGAAATTTCATTCATCAAGGTTCTGCTCCTAGAACTAAATATCTATAGAGCATCTGACCTGGAGTAAGGCCAAAAATAAACTTATATACTTAATAAACACGTACTGTAAAACCATTGGCATTGAGTGCAGGTGTAAACATGGACTCCAGGGAGCTCCTACCATTTTCATGGATGGGAAATGGTAAAAACCTGGGATTTTACAGCATTTAAATGGAATGCAGGTACTTTTGGTTGGCCTCATCAAATTGCCCACATACTTTCTGTCCAAGAAACTCCGTCCAACTCGACTAAATTCCAAATTTTCTGGTCATCCACTAGCAGTTAGAGAAAACTGAGGAACAAATAATTACATACCAAAACAATCTGTCAACCCACAAAAGTAGAAGTTCACAAAAAGGACAGACACCCATTTTCAGATAACATCTGAAACCCTACCTTAAAAAACGTTAGGCTGTATAGTCTAAAATGATGAAAAACTGAACGTATTTTGTCATCAATACAACAGAATGTGAGTGGTTCTATAGTTATTAGCCTAAACTTCACCCAGAAGGACAAAAACAGTACATTTAAGGGATAAAAACCAACACTCTGTATATTACCAAGGAAATAATGGAAGACAACAGGAAGAGTACAGCAGAGTTCCTTCACAGGGTTCATTCCTTCAAGGTAATGAGCAGAACAGAGGTGCTTATCCAGCATATTCCACCATTATAAAACATTCAAACTTTGTTTAGATTTACATGTTTATTATGATTTCCTATATTTTGGTTACTACAGACGCAATCCAAATGATTGTTTGGTTAGATTTGTATATATATATATATATAGGACATATCGAACCAATGACTGGGCCACAAATGGTGCAAATAAAACAGGAGAAAGCATACACTAATAAAACATGTACATGGAAACAAAAACCTGTCATTACTACCAGTAAATGGACGCTTATGTTGATTGTGCAAGTCAAGCATTTGTCCAATGTGTGAATATATATGGTCAGTTCAGACAAGAGAAGGTCAGTACCAGTTTGTACAGTGATTGAATAGAGCCCCAAAACATAGAAATAATCAAACGAACGCCTGGGTGACGTATGCAGCAACCAAAACATGAAACCCACGACTACTTGCTTGATGAGAACTGAAATAAGCAGGATAAACTCCATAAATGTCTGTGTTTATCGCCATCAAAATGTAACGATTTGGTAGCCTGTTATTCTGGATTAGGGGCGTTGTATCGGTCACAAAGACATACAACTGTCCTGTATACCAGGATTGAATACGCATTCTAAAACTGACTAGAAAATCAGCAACATGTATTCAGCAATACTGTGACAATATTTTGCATGTAGATTTAGGATCTGACAAAGTTGCAGGACAGAGAAAATATATATTTTTCTATTTGAAGTTTCTCTCACACTAGAAATGGCTGGAGACCTCAGAGTTGGTTACCCTCCCTAATGGCCACTGCATTGGGCACACGCCAGGAAATCCTCTTATGAACAATACTTACCTTAGTCAGTAAACTGACTTGCTAGATTTACTCTTCTTAGCTACAAATGGAAACCAAGCCACTGGTCAAGGGAAGTTAACGTTTCTTACTAGTCTTTAAGATTATAGTAACTGACACCATATCAAAATGAGCATTGGTGAGAAGATCTTCAGTCATGGCCATGCCTTAGCGACAGCTACATCCTGTTTACACTTTACATTACATGCATTCCCAACTGGACGCGCACAAGCAATTTTTTCCCACCAATTTAAATATCAAAAACTCTGAACCAAGTGTTTTGTGGAGGGGCCAATGGGTTTTGCACCTTTTTCCCCCCATTGTGCAAGTAGAAACTGATTCCTACTCCAAAATCGGGATTACGAACACAGGTAAAACCTACGTAAATGCATGTTATACAGTATTAACTGTTACCAGTAGTAGGCTAATAATTGATGGCATTGAAATGAAAAGCTAGAGGACACCTATGCTCTTAGCTAAAAGCCAGCTATTAACAATACCTGTGTGAACATATGAGGCAGCCACTATCTAGGGTTGCCACCTGTCCCGGTTTTACCGGGATTGTCCTTGTTTTTAATAACATGTCCCAGGAAATGTATCCACTCTCCCGGGACACTGAATGTCCCGGTTTTCGAAAGGCTACGTGAATGTGTATGTTCAGTTCACTATTTTCACACTTGAAATAGCCTATGCATTGTGCACAGAGTGGTCGGTGTCTCGTGTGTATGTAGAATGCGTTATCATTGGCTCTGGGATGGGTGTGTCGTGTGACGTAGGCTACGTCATCTAGTGCGTCTGTCTTCTTGGCAGCTAGCCAGTTACTACAGGCGGCAAATTGAAGCAGTGAAGAATATTTTACGTTTTTTTTAGTGTTAACATGGGTGGCGAGACGGAGGACGAAGATGACAGCGTGTTCACAAAGACTGACAAGCCAGTAAAAAAGAAAATGAAACGATCGACCTACTTTAATAATGACTGGATGAAAAATGACAATTACTCTACATGGCTAAAGCCAACACCAGGCGATCCACTATATGCTACCTGCTCCGTGTGCTCAGTTAAAATTCTGGTTAAACATGAAGGCAAAACTGCTTTGGATGACCATGCTAAAACGAAGAAACATCAGAGTCTATTTCTTTAGCAAAGGGGAAGCAAAAGCAAGCACAAGCACCAGTATCTAAGCAATCAGGTAAGCTATAAGTTAATTAAGATAAGTGTGAGAATACTTGAGATGTTTAAAATATTAACGAGTCACGACTATGGACAATCTTACTGCACAAAGGCCAATTTTGTCTTGTGGGTCTTATGTCTAATGGACATTTTCACTTGTGAGCAAAGCGGTAGGTCAGGTCATCGCAATGTCCAGGTTTTTTTATCAGACATAAGTGGCAACCCTACTCTTATCCCATAGTAGGCTATAAATACTACTAACCAGTTGCTTTCATGTAATCTTTTTTTGCTGGATCCTTGTAGTATTTTGAGGCCGGATCATATATAATTGTATTTCGACAAATTCCAAAATTATTATTTCCTCGTCCATCTCCAGCACTCACGTTTGCGTTGATAACAAGAAACCGGAAATATGCTGGTTGTGAAAACCAATGAGGAGATTCGAAAGGCACGCCAAGTTGACGAGAGTACGTTAAGGCAAAATAAATGTAAGCGTTAATGGATCTTCAGCAGAATGTTGACTTGGAGGCATACAACAATGTATTTCTTTACTAGAATGACTAAAACCACAGATAAGGGAAACCAATATGGTTTCTAAATAACTTTGCCTAATTCTTATTCGTTTATATTTTAGTGTCCCCGGTTGGGGTCAACCAATGAGTGGGACTTGCAGTGCGTCCAGTGTCACAAATAGAACCAAGTTATATTTGAGCGCTGGACATCGCAGACTCTCCTTGACGCGCGCGAGCTACGTAGATAGAACCACTGAGTAACTTGGAAGTTTACAATTATTTTGCAGCGCTCGCGCACGCGACGCGCCCAGTGGGGAATTGCATGTTAGCCATCGTCCAACATACTACAATACAACACTGAATGCCAAACTAAAGAACATGATGTAGCAACACTACTTACTGGCTAGAATAAAAAAAGCGAAAAATCAGTTTCCTCCAACACTACTAAACTCACAGGTTTAGATAAATCGCCCGGTAAATACACATGGAAAACAGATGTTTTGTTTTACGCACACATAATTTGATACTTCACGGCAGCTGAATGAATTAAACATCGGTGTAGGCCTAGTAAATCGTGTCATAGCTAACTATGCACGATGCTAACGAATACCTAATGTTAACGCAACACAGGACGCCATGATGGGTAGCTACTGTAGCTAACTGAACTAGGGAACGTGAGATTAACGGTTGAAAGCCAACTGGTTTCAGTTAATCACGAACGAACACGAGGTAGTTCATTGTAATCAGCATTTTACTCCTACCTTCAACATGAGGGTTTCCAAAACTATCGTCGGTATTTTATTTTCGATTTGCTTGATGCCCTCCAGTAAGGTATTCAGGCCACCTGCCGTTAGAGCTTCGCCACACAATGGCCGATTTGGCTCGTTCTTCGGTGGTTTTTAGTAGTAGCTCGTGTCGTGTTTATTTGTTGTCAACACTGCCATCTGTTGACACGGAGGACTTGTTGGGGGGGGCAAACCACCTACTACTTCTACAACGACATCATATAATGGAAATAGATTCCTGCTCTCTATGTGCTTGCTGTGGTAGATTTCTAATCTAGTCTTAATTCTATGCTTGCATCGTTATGGTGCACGCATACCAGTAATTTAATTACTCATGGATAAGCCAGGTGTCCCTCTGGATGTTAATAGGCCGGGCAGTTAAAACCTGATCATTGTCTCTGTTCCGTAAAGTGGGATGTTACGTATAGATTCTACTCTTTTCACACTTCACCTTTGCCCTTTGCCAAAGTTGATTAAAAAATAGATTATTTAGGAGTGCATCGCGAATTGAGTAACTGAGTATTTTGGAGTAGGTGTTTCCTAACATAAGCCCACCTCCTTTGCTATGTTATGACTGCTCGGCTTCACTCGCCTCCCACTGAAAATGTGTCCAGGCTATCTTGGTGTAATTACACAAATATTTGGTGCACAAGTGAAGGGTTAACAAGAAAAAGAATCGGAGGGTAAACTTGATACTTACACTTTAAATGCAAGGTAAATACATTTAACCTCCGCTATGAATGATGATTCAAACATAACAGGAGAATAAGATGACAAAACAAATGTAACAAATGTATTAACTTCAGACAATGCATCAAAATTTGGGTTTTTTTTCTCCAGAAATCGTCCTTTGAGTTCATGACTAAATTGGTAGTCAGCCATTAAAATGCCTTCATGATTTTTATTTTGTGTCTATTTTTATTTTTTGTCATAACTCCCTTAAAGATAGAAGAGGTTGGTTCTATGACCTCAGAAGCAGATGTGCCTTCGTTCCACAGGCCATCACAGCTGCAAAACCTTCTTTAGAGAGTTGCTTGAACATTTGACTCCCCAGCTGCTATTTCTCCCTAGCCTCTTGATTGGAGTTAAAAACGTTTGTTAAATTCTGTGTCAGGTACTGTTCCTCCCTCCGAATGAATTCTCTCTTCGCTACCTCACTTGTGACCACTACTGCTGCAATCCTCACCTTTCTCCTTGATATGTCCCTCCTTGACAATGTCCTTTAATAGTTAATTATGTTGATCACAAAAATTGTTCCAGTATCCTGTAAAAAAAAACCCTGATGGATGTGTTTTCTCCAGGCCTTGGCTGGCACATCGATTGGGGTGTCATATTTTTTAATAAAAACAGGGTTCAGTCCGGGGCACATTGTGATATTGAATGGTCCAATCCAGCTGGTTCCTTTTTCTGGCTTCCACCCCTGCTAATGACAGGGTCACTTAGAAACAAAACGAATCTGTATTTCAAATCAAATAGCTGGCCTGGCTAAAAAGTTATCTATTGCAAAAGGATCATTAGATCAGTTAAGGTATTTAAAATCCATCTGCTGAAGACTTGTCCCAGGGCAGGCAGATAGCCAGTGGCTCCATCTGGGAGGTCACAGTGGTGCCACAATGGGGACACGCATGCGTAATGCACATCTATGGAAATTAATACAATCATGCCTAATAAGGCCCTACAGGTGTGTAGCAGCTGGGAGGACCACCTTCCAAGCTATAAAATACCCAGCTACACTGGTGTTCGCTGATTCAGCGCTCTACAGGTGTGTTTGATTTAGAACATGCTTCTGCAGTTCTGGGTCGTCTGTGTTTATATGATTTCTTTCGCCAACTGCGCCCGGGCCTGTCTCGTTGGTGGGTTGATCTTCTGCAATATTTGTAGTTTGTCATGCACATGCCTGGCCCCAGTTTGTGCTCCCGTTGCCCTGATAAATCTGCACGTGTTCCTACCCAGCAGTTGGCTACCCTGGTTTTGAGAGTTAAACTGAAGGGTCTCCCCCTGTGGCAGCGTTGTATTTCGGACAGAGGCCTGCTCCTTAACATTGTTGCGACGATGTGCGCCACTGCGGCAACCTGTGTGCAGTCCCTTTATGTGTCAGTTTTGTTAAGCCTTTGACACTTAGGAATCAATGAACACCGATGTAGCTGGGTTTTATGCATAGGTGGTGGTGCTCCAGTTGCTACACACCCGTAGGGCCTTATCAGGTGTTATTATTTGTTTGTTATTTGTTTCTAATCCCTGAACCGACAAGGTGAACACTTTGTTTTGCCTGTGTTGCGCAAGGCACTTAAACGTAAGGGGTAGATAATGTCTGATCTGGGACGTTTTGCTCACGTATACCAGAATGCTAGAGTTTGTCCATGATCTTACACACTTGATTACATACATTCTTTATATTGGAACAAAATTCTAAAGTTGGGCTAAAACGAAAGCATACAAACCAAGATGGAACCAACCTTTTGCGAACACACAGCGCTGTTTGACTACCGCAAATGCATTGTCATGTGACCTGCTCATCACGCGCTCCAGACGTAAAAGGGATCACATGATCATTGGGGTGCGTTCATTCACTAAGCAATACTTTTTATTATGGACATTTATAACACACAGACGCAAACAGGAAGGGATACACCAGAATTGTGTCCAATAGACTATCTGCTTGACGATACGACCCCGGCCTGTTTCGGTCTGTTTGCTTTTGTTAAAAAACGGTATAAAATGTTCAACGAAATTAACAACACCGCGTTTCGAAGTCTATATGTGCATAAGTATAGTGCGGTCTATTGCATAAATAGCCAGCTTCAGTTGTGGTTTTATTACTAATACGGCTTAGTTACGTCAACGAAAATGGTAAGTGTTGGTGGGAAAAGAACTGCTTAAATCCAAGTTTACAGTAGCTAGCATGTTTTAATCAATGTTTGTTAGTTTACTAGATTGTCTTAACTCTTTCAATGGCTTGTTGGTAGTAAGAACAAATTGACAATACATACCTCCTTATACCCCTAGATTATTCATGTGGTGTTTTCCCTGTTTCTGGGAATCTTGGGATCTCTCGGAGCACGTGAATCAGATGAAATAAAGTTCCTCCCTGGCGTTCCAAAGCAGCCTAACTTTAAACAGTACTCGGGATACTTCGATGTGGCAGAAAATAAACATCTTCACTACTGGTCAGTAGGTTGCCTTCTCTTTTTTTGTTGTTGTGATGGCTAGTTAACATGCTTATTATATATAATGGGATCGTTATATGTAGGTGTTGAGGATTCTATTTTGAAACAAAATTTTAAATAAAGTACCTTTATAAAAATGTAGTTTACTTAACAAAAGTAATTCACTACATCCAAACTACTGATTTGAGTTCGTATGATAACGAAGTGTGTAGTTATTATATTCAAAACCAAAACTGATTGATAAGGCAGGTCTGGTGCTAGAAATCACGCATACCCTTTTTCTAAATTGTCATTGGTGTGTTCAATACACCAATAAATGACAGACGTTAACTGTTGAAAACACTTCCTGAATTTTATTGAATTTTCTATATTAAATTACTAGTTTAAATACTCTGGGTTAATAACTTTCCCAGCACTGTAGGTCACATGCTGTTAGCCATAAAATGAGGAAGTGTTGTTGGTACGGTACGGTGCAGTGTCTTTTGTTTGCACTCTGCAATATTACTTTATTTAGCGTGCAGCCATAGAGTATTATCTGTTCTCCGTCAGCCATCATTTAGTAATTCCACTGTCATCTCCTCGTGTAGTAATTTATACTATGTCCTACACCTTAACCTGCGATACAGGTTTGTGGAGTCTCAGAAAGATCCGTCGGGTAGCCCGGTGGTCTTGTGGTTGAATGGCGGACCAGGCTGCAGCTCCCTGGACGGTCTGCTCACAGAACACGGTCCTTTCTTGGTAAGAGGAACTGCATCTGTTCATAATTCATACGGCTGAGATTTTTTGGAGAAGCCAGTGGTTAGGGTGCTAGGCCAGTAACAGGAGATTTCTGGTTTCAATCCCGAAGCTGACATTAAGCATATTGTGCTTTGAGCTATGGACTGGACTTGCTGCTTGCTCTTTTAAATAAAATAAAGTCTAGTAAATGACTAAAATGTACATTTACGTAAGTAACCTTTTTCATTTTTACTAAATCATTAACCAATAATCCAAAAGGGCATTATGTAGAATTTCTGCAGTGTAATTAAGTTGTGAAATTGTCATGTTCTGTCATGAGAATCCATTAACTGCAGTGTTGAAGAACTAATTGCCTGGCATAGTCTGAATGCAGCCTAATATTTTAATTTCAGATTCAAGATGATGGCGTGTCGCTGAAGTACAACCCCTATTCCTGGAACATGGTGTGTTTCATTCCTCTTGAAGATTTTCCCAGATCTGTTTTTTGCTTTTACTATTGCCAATACTGTTGCCATCATATAGAAGGCCAGTGTTTGGCATGGAAATTAGTCACAAAGAGCTGGCGCTCATGCGATATCTTATTGACTTTTTAAAACATTTCCAGTTTTTTCCTGTCCTCCATATGCAGTATATGTCTTACAGTAGCGTATCTTACAATGTTTTTAGATTGCCAATGTGCTGTACCTGGAGTCACCAGCAGGTGTCGGGTTTTCCTACTCTGACGATAAGAAGTACACCACCAACGACACAGAGGTGAGTGTGGTAATAAATGTACAATTAACCATGTTTTTACACTCCCAATCTCCCAATCCCTTCCCGATGGCTGTTTTCATGGGGACTAAGGTCAGTGTTGGGACTGTACATAAGCTCCTTGAGTTCCATGTTGCTTTTCTGCTTTTCAAGGTGTCCATGAATAATTACCTGGCCTTGAAGGAGTTCTTCAAAGCCTTCCCAGAATACAGCAAGAATGAGTTCTTCCTGACGGGCGAGAGCTACGGGGGCATCTATATCCCCACCCTGGCGGAGAGGGTGATGGAAGATTCCAGCATAAACCTGCAGGTGCAAACAAGATGGCCTCTGACCTGAACGGCACCACGTCCCACTAGATCCTGCTCGGCATTTGGCCTGAGCTCTCGACAGTAGAAAACGAAATGAAGAGTAGGGTGCTATTTGGCGTGCGTTCATTGGAGTTCCTCATTTTGTCCAGGAAGTTGCTTTCCCCGTCAAATCCGAAGGAGATTATGTTAGCCAGGGGAGTTCGGGGAGCAACTAGTTAGTTTGGTGTTCGTTGGAGCCTTCACAGCCCCTTCTGATGTAGGTTGTGTTCCCTGGGAACAGCCTGGGAACCGCTATGATGTGACTTCCACTTGGTTTAGCCTAATGGTCTTAACGGTATGGACATGTTTAGCCATGTTGTTGAGGGGGCTCTGAGTCTGTGCCTCCAGTGCACATGGCTGCTGCAGCAAGGGTTTGAATCCGTGGGGGGGGGACCATCATTCCCCAGTCTCCTCTCAGAGGACACAAATGTCTGGGTGGGAAAAAGTACATCCTGTGAAGTAAGAATGAATGCTATATATGTAAGCTACCTGGTGGAGTGAGTGTTCAGGAACCATTCATTTTAATATGCATGCGTCTCTTTCTCCCCCAGGGAATTGCAGTCGGCAATGGGATGTCCAGTTACGAAATGAACGACAACTCTCTCGTCTACTTCGCTTACTACCACGGACTTCTTGGGACAAGGTGCGGCTATGACATTGTCCCAGACCTGTTGGTTCTCCGGCCTGCTCATTGCCGCCCGTTTGGGCCATGACGCCAAGTCCAAGAGTGTTGAAGTGAATGATGACTGGTTGTGTCTTCTAGGCTGTGGACTGATCTACAGGCCTACTGCTGCAAAGATGGAATCTGTGACTTCCACAACAACCAGAACCCCAACTGTTCCATTAGTGTGAGTGCACTTCAATTTGCTTTCCAGAGGAAAAGGTCCTCGTAGGCTATCAAGCTCTTTCCCTACGAGGACCGGAGCCTGCTAGTTTTGTTCTGCATCATCATCATCATTACTTGCACCAACCTGGTGTCCAAGGTCTAAATAAGTCCCTGAAAAGAGGGTTGCAATGATCCAAGTCAGACTCTCCTCAAGGTCCAGAGTTGAGTTTGGGGGGTCTAGAGGTCTAAGCTGCTGTCTCTGGTGCACATGTACTGCTGGAGCATGAGTTGAATTCCTCCTTAATGCAACCCTTTGTCTCTTCTAATTATACCATTTTTATTATTTGAAATGCAGGTAATTTGCCTTGTTTATCTATGTTGGGGGTCGATATGTTTGTGGAAAACGCTGTGTCTCCAGGTCAAATACTTTCTGTACATGTGAATATACTCTGATTTCCTACCACTTGTAACACCTAGATTGATGAGGTGCAGAATATCGTCTACAACTCTGGACTGAACATGTACAACCTGTATGCCCCCTGTCCTGGAGGAGTTACCCAGAGAGTCAGGTAAGACCAGACACTTGCCATTTGCCCCTGGTCGGACATTACTGATGTCCTCACTCAGAAAATCTTGAATACTGTAGATTGACATGCCAATGGGTGGACCTCACAGTTGGGGTGAGTTTGATTTTTGGTTCCTTACGACCAATTTTGAAGACTGGAATGTCAGTGTATGTAGGGGCACTTAGAAATACTTGAGCAAATTAACACTGGGGTACTAAAGATGTCTGGGCGAAGACATTGGAATTCCAGGTGGCACAGTAAAGTGTCATGGTGCACAGGCAAGTACATTGGGTTTACTGTCGATCCCTGATGTCCCTCACGTCCTTCTGCTCTGCATTGTCTCTAGTGTCGACAATGGTGAACTGGTCATTCGAGATCTGGGGAACAGTTTCATCAACTATGAAAGAACTCGGCTGTGGAGCCAGGTAAACACGAGCGTGACTAGTTTTCGGTCTACTCTCAGAACTGCCCCACAGTTGGATCAGCCCTGAGACGGTTATCCCTCTGCTTGACAGCGAAGAGAGTCCCAGGGAAGGTTGACATCATCAACAGAGCTGGCGGCGGTTGTCGTCTGAGGGAATCCACGTCTCTGTTACCTTCCTGCGTTTTGTCTTGTAGAAGCTGAAGGGCGTGGCGTCTCTGTACAGGCGTGTGAGGCTGGACCCTCCATGCACCAACTCTACACCTTCCAACTTGTACCTGAACAACCAGTACGTCAAAGACGCCCTCCACATCTCCCCTTTGGCTCTGGCCTGGCAGATATGCAGGTGAGTGTCGTCAGGAATGCGGAGAAAGTTAACGTTCAGTAGGCTGACCACATGCAGTCGGCCCAACTGGGTCTTTTCTCATACAGGATGAGACGCGTTTAGTCTAAATTATCCGCAAGGATGTGAGTTTTTTTTCTTAGTTTTTTGTTTAATAAATTATTTTTCACTACCCATTTCTGTAACACCTGAGGTGTAAAGCATGTGTTTGGGACCAGTTTCAGTTCTATAGAGGGAGAATGGTAGTGCTGATCTCTGGGTTGAGTGAGGGGTGTTGCGTTTGGAAAGCAAAAGTATTGTCGGGTTACATTGTTTATTTTTTATTTTGAGACATTTAATACATTTGCATGTGTAATTGATACCACTTTGTCTTTTCCTTTTGCAAGCAGCTAATGGAAATCCCACTAAGACAGGATTTATTTACCTCCTCACGGCAGTCAGAGTAAATAACTGTCTGGTGTGAACTGTCAGGTTATGTTGAACTCTCCTGACCATAGTGCTAATCTGTTGATCCCTGCTGTTACAGCGCTGAGGTGAATTTTAACTACAAGCGTCTGTATATGGATGTCAGGAAGCAATACCTGAAGCTGTTGGGAGCTCTGGTGAGTTTTGTTGTTTTATTTCTACCAGATAATCTTGCTGAGCTGGCAGGAAGGAACCAGTGAAATTACCTCTTAAGTGAAAACCCTGCAGAAACATTTTGCACTCCAGATAGTCAAACGGCCGGTTGTGCTACAATTCTGTTTCTCCTGTAGAAGTACAGAGTGTTGGTGTACAATGGAGATGTTGACATGGCCTGCAACTTCCTCGGGGACGAGTGGTTTGTTGAGTCACTGCAGCAGCAGGTACACAAACTGATAATTTTTTGAAAGGAGAATGAAAACCAGTGAGGGGTGGGTGCAGAGAAATATCCTTTAAACTAATGAAGGACAATGGGCTTGTCACGTCTACGCTCTCTGGGGCAGTTTTCCTAGGGTACAGATCTAGAATCGGATTCTGCATAATCCTAACAATAACAATTTAGTAAGGAAAATGCAAACATTCAAACAACTTTGCCCCTTTGACCTGACCCTTGACCCCTGGATCTGTCCGTCTCCAGGTTGAGGTGAAGAGGAGGCCCTGGACCTACTACACTGGCGAGAGCCAGCAGGTGGGAGGGTTTGTCAAGGAATTCTCCAACCTGGCTTTCCTCACCATCAAGGTAACAATGCAGAGAGGAGGAATGTGTCTGCCACTCGGGGTTGTGAAACTCTGCCAGCCTGGTTTCCTGCCAGTAATACTGTATAATCCGGTGTGGTACTGAAAATATAGGGGAAAATCTATTTTTTTTTTCTTCATTTTCCTAATGAACTTGACCACCAGCATCATCCTATTTTCTGTGAACAGGGCTCTGGTCACATGGTCCCGACAGACAAGCCAGTGGCAGCCTTCACCATGTTCAGTCGCTTCATCAACAAACTTCCATACTGATCTGGGGTCTGGGATCAAAGCCTACAGGCACAACCTACTGTCCGTCTCTCTGTCTTCACTGTTTCTCATTTGATTTGCACTAGCTCATGATCCAACAACACTCACGTGCCCTCCAAGCTTTTTGTTAGCCTGTTCCCATATCTGTCCTATCGTTTTTAATCAGCCATAGCAATTGGCTGGGTCTGGCACACAAACAGATCTGGGACCAGGACTACAGCTATGTGTTGTCTCCTTCTAGTGTTTGTCATTATACGGTACTGTGAGACATGCTGCTGAAACCTGGTTTCTCGAAAGGGAGAGAAAGTATAATCCGGATGTTTCCATTTAGCGTTGCATTGATTTCCGCTGTTTGCACAGGTGGATGATATGTTTTTAACCCCTCAGTGGCACATAAGGAGATACTGTGGTTCATCCACTCTGGGAGGAATCCAAACTTGCACTGATGTCAGTGAGAGATTGTTTTACACCATCATGCCTGATTAGAATTCCCCCCTACTGTAATGGGCTTAAACTGCAGCCTATAGGAGTCTGTTCAATCGGGTATTACTGTCTTTTGGAAGAAGACTTAAATGTTTCGTACATGTACAGTTATTCATTGATGGTGCCTCATTGCAGAAATGATGTAATCACTTAGAATAAAAGGGAATGTGTTTGCTTTGGCTGTATAAACAATGATTTCATTTTTTTTTATTAAATCCTTTAACAATGTGTACATTGTAGTTGTGATTTGTTATAAATGGAAAATGTAATTTATCGTATCAGTTTTGACGGACATTTTAATGCTCAATCTTGTTTGGTTAGGCCGTAGTTACACATGTGGACTTGATCATGGCATACTCTGTTTTCATGTGTGAAGCAATATTTACAAAAGTATGGTTTTAGAACATTGTCAGGTAACATTTCATTAATCATACAGTACATTACACTAAAGATCACAACTCATTCCTATACCATTACAATGTGCGTTGACATGACCTTTGACTATTCATATGACTTAGATCAGGTCTTTGTCTGAGGCCCAACTGTGCCATTCTGAGGTAAACATTTACATTTGAACAGATTCAAGTCAACCTGGCTGATTTACCTTTGCACTAACAAAAACGAACAAAACAAAGGCAATAAATCTTAAAAGCACTTTTGAAAATGTCAAGCTAGGGATGAAAATACAGTTTAATCAAGTTGTAATATGAGTGTTATGCTTGATTTAAAAAGGAAATGGTTGTCTTTGATCCGTAAAAGATGTGGGACCGGCGTGTTCTGGCAAAATCGTTCCAGTAGACTCCTGCAGAGTAAACATGAAGTACCTTGAAGGACTTTAGAAACACAAGACTGAATGGAGTGTTGATCTACATCTAAACTGTGATTTCTTCTTTAGATGGCATTGTCGTCCTCAGTCTGGAGCTTTCCCTCAATCATCTCCCTCAGGCTCTTGGTGAAGTGTAGGTTGGCCCCGATTATGAGGTATCCCTGAAGGGCGAAAGGCCAATTTAAGGAGTGATGAATGTTGGGAGGGGGTTGGCTGCTTTAGATCAAGGGTCACATTTAAAGTTTCATTATCATGTGCTCTAATACATTGAAATGCCCTACATGTGAGCAGTTTCCCAACAATTCAATATTTCATGTCAGATCGTTCTGGCCCACCTTTTAGTCCTGCCTGCCCCCAACACGATCCCTACCAGTTTGCCTACCGGTCGACCATCTCCACAGCTATACACTCTGCCCTGACCTACCTGGACAAAACCAACACCTACAGTGGGGAGAACAAGTATTTGATAGACTGCTGACTTTCAGGTTTTCCCACTTAAAAAGCATTTAGTCAAATTTTTATCATAGGAACTCTTCAACTGTGAGTGACAGAATCTAAAACGATCCATAAAATCACATTATGATTTAAGTAATTAGTTTGCATGACATAAGTATTTGATACATCAGAAAAGCAGAACTTAATATTTGGTACAGAAAACTTTGTTTGCAATTACAGAGATCATACGTTTCCTGTAGTTCTTGACCAGGTTTGCACACACTGCAGCAGGGATTTTGGCCCACTCCTCCATACAGACCTTCTCCAGATTATTCAGGTTTCTGGGCTGTCGCTGGGCAATACAGACTTTCAGCTCCCTCCAAAGATTTTCTATTGGTTTCAGGTCTGGAGACTGGCTAGGCCACTCCAGGACCTTAAGATGCTTCTTACGAAGCCCCTCCTTAGTTGCCCTGGCTGTGTGTTTCGGGTCGTTGTCATGCTGGAAGACCCAGCCACGACACATCTTCAGTGCTCTCACTGAGGGAAGGAGGTTGTTGGCCAACATCTCGCAAAACATGGCCCCATCCATCCTCCCTTCAATACGATGCAGTCGCCCTGACCAGGTCTTGCTGTGTAGTTTTGGGCTGATCCCTCACCTTCCTCATAATCATTGATGCCCCACGAGGTGAGATCTTGCATGGTGTCCCAGGCTGAGGGAGATTGACCGTCATCTTGAACTTCTTCCATTTTCTAATAATTGCGCCAACAGTTGTTACCTTCTCACCTGTCCTGTAGCCCTGATTTCCTGATTTCCTTACACAGCTCTCTGGTCTTGGCCATTGTGGAGAGGTTGGAGTCTGTTTGATTGTGTGGACAGGTGTATTTTATACAGGTAACAAGTTCAAACAGGTGCAGTTAATACAGGTAATGAGTGGAGAACAGGAGGGCTTCTTAAAGAAAAACGAACAGGTCTGTGAGAGCTGGAATTCTTACTGGTTGGTAGGTGATCAAATTCTTATGTCATGCAATAAAATGCAAATTAATTATTTAAATCATACAATGTGATTTTCTGGATTTTTGTTTTAGATTCCGTCTCTCACAGTTGAAGTCTACCTATGTAAAAAATTACAGACCTCTACATGCTTTGTAGGAAAACTGGCAAAATCGGCAATGTATGCTATTCATAGACTTTAGCGATCGATGGTACTGAGATTGAGCGTGTGTCCAGCTTCAAATTCCTGGGTGTCCACATTTCTGAGGACCTCTCCTGGACCCTCAACACCTCAACCCTGGTCATTAAGACGCAGCAGTGCCTGCACTTTCTAAGGAGGCTGAAGAAAGCCAGACTGTCCACCAAAATCTTTGTGAACTTCTACGCTGCACAATTGAGAGCATTCTGACTAACTGCACCATAGTGTGGTTTAGCAGCTGCTCCATGGCTGACCGAAAGGCCCTGCAACGGGTGGTGAAAACCACCCAGCACATCACTGGTGCCCAGCTTCCAACCACCATAGACCTCCAGCAGAAGCGATGGCTACGCAGGGCACGATCACCAGGGACCCCTTCACATCCATGCCACCGTTTTACAGGTCTCTTCGTTCCCACACCAGCAGGCTTAGGAACAGTTCTTTCCATCCACTGTAACCCTGCTGAACTCTGTGACCCAGACCCATCACTTACCATACCCCCCGCCCCCCACCCCCCGCCCTACCTTTCTGGGACCTTGCACTACTCTTTTTCCTTGTACAACTCTCACACTGCCTTGCTAGAGTTGTGTTTTTAAGTTTGCATACCCTGGCAGAAATTGTGACATTTTGGCATTGATTTAGAAAATATGACTGATCCTGCAAAAAACTGTCTTTTATTTAAGGATAGTGATCATATGAAGCTGTTTATTATCACATAGATGTTTGGCTCCTTTCTAAATCATAATGATATCAGAAATAACCAAAAAAAAGTTTACATACCCTTGAATGTTTGGCCTTGTTACAGACACACACAGGTGAAAATGGCAAAGGTGAATTTCCCATGCCTGCAGCTGTTGAAATTGCAATTAGTGTCTGGGTATAAATAGTCAATGAGTTTGTTAGCTCTGACGTGGATGCACTGAGCAGGCTAGATACTGATCCATGGGGAGCAGAGAATAACTGTCAAAAGACCTGCGTAACAAGGTAATGGAAATGTATCCAAAGCCTTGCAAATGCCAGTCAGTACTGTTCATTCACTTATTAAGAAATGTAAAATTCGGCGATCTCTTGCTACCAAGCTGAGGTCAGGTTGATCAAGAAAGATTTCAGCCAAACTGCTGTTTGGGATATAAAGAAAACCCCACAGGTAACCTCAGGGGAAATACAGGCTGTTCTGAAAAAAGACGGTGTGGTTGTTTCAAGAAGCACAATATGACGATACTTGAACAAACATGACCAGAAAGAAGCCTTTAATGCGCCAATGCCACAAAAAAGCCTGGTTACATTATGCCCGACAACTTGTGAATCTTGTGAAAATGTATGGCAAGATGAATGCAGAAAATTGATGGTGCAGCATTTTATCAGAAAATGCTGGCAGACAATTTGCATTCTTCTGTACGAAAGCTGCGCATGTGACACTCTTGGCCATTCCAGCACGACAATGACCCTAAGCACAAGGCCAAGTTGACCCTCCAGTGGTTACAGCAGAAAAAGGTGAAGGTTCTGGAGTGGCCATCACAGTCTCCTGACCTTAATATCATCGAGCCACTCTGGGGAGATCTCAGACGTGCGGTTCATGCAAGACAACTAACGACTTTGCATGACCTGGAGGCATTTTGCCAAGACGAATGGGCAGCTACACCACCTGCAAGATGTTAGGGCCTCATAGAAAACTATTACAAAAGACTGCAAGCTATCATTGATGCTTAAGGGGGCAATACACAGTATTGAGAACTAAGGGTATGCAGACTTGATCAGGGGTCAGTTCAGTTTTTTTCTGTTTCAATTTTTTGTTTTTTAATTGTGCCAGTCTGTTATGATCTGCTCACTCATGTTTTCTTTACAAATGGTATATATATTACCAATTATCTAAGGGTATGCAAGCTTTTGAGCACAAAAGCTTTTATGCCTGATAATGGAAATACCTCAGGAACCACACTGCTGCTATCCCTGCATTTCAGTTGCACATGCACCAGGTGCATTCAATTTGCCTCCATGCACATTTAGAAATGTCACTGCACCTGCATTTTTACAAATGCCTGTCTACCTCGGGACCTCATTGCTGTCATCTCTGCATCCCGGGTGCACATGCTACCTTAATACAGCACTCCTAAATGTGCCTCGTTTGCACATCTTGAATGCCATTTTGAATTTGACATTTGTACCCAAACAACTATTATTCGCGTTGTAACATACACTATACCTAATACTTGTAAAATGTCTGCCCTCCTCTATTTGCCTTATTGCACATAAGTATTGCTCATCTACACATTCCACTGGTAATATACATATACTTAATACTTGTAAATACTTGTAAAATGTCTGCCCTCCTCTATTTGCCTTATTGCACATAAGTATTGCTCATCTACACATTCCACTGGTAATATACATATACTTAATACTTGTAAATACTTGTAAAATGTCTGCCCTCCTCTATTTACCTTATTGCACATAAGTATTGCTCATCTACACATTCCACTGGTAATATACATATACTTAATACTTGTAAAATGTCTGCCCTCCTCTATTTGCCTTATTGCACATAAGTATTGCTCATCTACACATTCCATTGGTAATATACGTATACTTAATACTTGTAAATACTTAATAAAATGTTCTGCCCTCCTCTATTTGCACTTCTGGTTAGACACTAACTGCATTTCGTTGTACTATATTTTTACTGTTTAATGACAAATTTGAATCTAATCTAAAAATGTAATCTATAAAGGAAGCAAAGGTTGCGAAACATTATAGATACAAATATTGTGAATAGATCTGTCTTCTGATTCCATATTCTATACTTAATATAGTCATGTTTGTTCTAGGATTGTAACATAAAACTTATTTCTGTCTGCCTCAGTACATGTTCTGCTTATTGCTTCTCTTTATAATAATAATTTAAATATCCACTTTCAGATCATACCTAAATAGCACACAATCAGATTTTTAAGGGTATTTGTGAATATATTGGTTTCAACTCTCATTCAATCGCACTTTGGGGAAGTAGATAAATGACCTCTTTGGGAAAATCGCTAAGTATCCTTTTAATACAGTGGGGAGAACAAGTATTTGATACACTGCAGGTTTTCCCACTTACAAAGCATGTAGAGGTCTGTAATTTTTATAATAGGTACTCTTCAACTGTGAGTGACATATTCTAAAATATGTATGATTTTTAAGTAATTAATTTGCATTTTATTGCATGAAATAGGTATTTGATACATCAGAAAAGCAGAACTTAATATTAGGTACAGAAACCTTTGTTTGCAATTACAGAAATCATACGTTTCCTGTAGTTCTTGACCACTTCTCCATACAGACTTTCTCCAGATCCTTCAGGTTTCGGGGCTGTCGCTGGGCAATAAGGACTTTCAGCTCTCTCCAAAGACTTTCTATTGGGTTCAGGTCTGGAGACTGGCTAGGCCACTCCAGGACCTTGAGATGCTTCTTACGGAGACACTCCTTAGTTGCCCTGGCTGTGTGTTTCGGGTCATTGTCATGCTGGAAGACCCAGCCACGACCCATCTTCAATGCTCTTACTGAGGGAAGGAGGTTGTTGGCCAAGATCTTGCGATACCTGGCCCCAACCATCCTCCCCTCAATACGGTGCAGTCGTCCTGTACCCTTTGCAGAAAAGCATCCACAAAGAATTTTTTCCACCTCCATTTCTCACGGTTGGGATGGTGTTCTTGGGGTTGTACTCATCCTTCTTCTTCCTCCAAACACGGCAAGTGGAGTTTAGACCAAAAAGCACATTTTTTGTCTCATCAGACCACATGACCTTCTCACATTCCTCCTCTGGATCATCCAGATGGTCATTGGCAAACTTCAGACGGTGGTCCCAGCTCTCTTCAGGTCATTGACCAGGTCCTGCCGTGTAGTTCTGGGCTGATCTCTCACCTTCCTCATGATCATTGATGCCCCACAAGGTGAGATCTTGCATGGATCAATTTTATCCCTGATGTCCTTACACAGCTCTCTGGTCTTGGCCATTGTGGAGAGGTTGGAGTCTGTTTGACTGAGTGTGTGGACAGGTGTCTTTTATACAGGTAACTAGTTCAAACAGGTGCAGTTAATACAGGTAATGAGTGGAGAACAGGAGGGCTTCTAAAAGAAAAACTAACAGGTCTGTGAGAGCCAGAATTCTTACTGGTTGGTAGGTGATCAAATACTTTTGTCATGCAATAAAATGCAAAATAATTATAAAAAAAATCATCCAATGTGATTTTCTGGATTTTTTTTAGATTCCGTCTCTCGCAGTTGAAGTGTACCTATGATAACAATTACAGACCTCTACATGCTTTGTAAGTAGGAAAACCTGCAAAATCGGCAGTGTATCAAATACTTGTTCTCCCCACTGTAGGTTTTTTTTAGGTGTCACTTGTTGCATTGCCTTGAGTAAGGAATTATTTATTTAATCTTTTCTCTCTCTCTCTCTCTGCACTTGTATTTCAGCTGTTAGTGTGGTCTATCTATGTTGTCTGTTTATGCATTTGTCACTTCAGAATTGGACGTGTGTGGGCATGGGATGAATAATTGTAAAAAAGTTTAAAGAAAAGAATATGTCGCAGTGGTATGTTTTTCCTATGTCCAATACCAGCCTCAGATTGTCTGGTAACATGTAAAAATAATATTAGTAATTGAAGCATTGAGACTTACATTATGATACTCCACCACCTCCTCTGTGAAATCCAAACCATCTGCGAGGGGGATGGAGACACCCCTCTTTGTCCAGTCTAACAAGAAATCACAGATGACGTGTTACAAAAAAAGAATCCATTGAAAAAGACTGACAAAAGGATATGGTTGCATACACATTTTGTTTATACAGTTCGTTGTGTATTGAGGGGTTAAAACATGGAGATAGCTAGAGGACATGATTGGGAGAGAACACGTTGTAGCACGCAGACTTGGGGGGCGTCACCAGACTTGCGAAAGATTGGGGACTCCGGCAGATCGTGGCGCGCGTTTCTTCATACCACCGCAGATGGTATGAAGAAACAGTTAAAGAAAGCCGAGGTCTGGTAACGCTGCTGGTAGGACGGACATCGCCGCTGAAGGCAGCCGTTATATAAATGTAGTCAAATGTAAACGTAGTCACAGACGATACCCCAATCCCTTTCTATGGGTTAAATTCATAGAGGGTTATAACAGGTACTAACTGTTGATGATGGGAACCACGGAGATCTGCAGCATGGTCTTCAGTGGGCCTTGAAGGGGAATCAACTGGAGACACAGAACAAATGGTTTGGATACAATATTTCAAACGATACTTATTATGGAGTGAGGGAGAAGAGATCTTTACAGTCAGACTCTGCCCCTGAAAAAGTCCATGACTCAGTAAGGGATTGGAAGGACTTAAGGGAGAGCCCGTTGTGGATGATGACTCCAGCTCAGTGGAACAACCTCATCCTACCAGACAGGGATTCTACTTGTCAGGATCCACTTCTGATGTGTTGCCCAATGACAGAAGCAAGGGAGGACAACAGTAAAGGCTGATAAGTATACTCCCCCATGGTCCTGGAGGAGAGAACCCTTTTACAGACCACAAAACACGTTCCCTTGGATCACTAACGGACTAAGTTGCCACTATGTCACGTGCAATGTCATGTATCAAGCTAGAGAGGCAGACAGATTAGAATTTCTGGAAGACATTTCTCCTGTCAAAGATGTCTAAAGGGCCTTTTGTTGGGCTATTCCTACTCAATAATTTTTTCAACCATCCAAATGATAACATAACTACTGTGACATAGAGATAATGTCTGTAAAAAGATATGCTGTCCTTTTCACAAGGTTAAATATATATTTTGCATAACCCCGCTGTGTAATCTAAATGCCTTAATACATTCCCAAAAAAATAAATATCTTGAAATGCGTAAAGATCCAACATCACATTTTCCCAGGTTTTGTGGTGATTATCACACAGTGACTATTTCAGTCTATCACTTTAAGTTGTTATTAGCAGTAGCTAAAGTTACCAGAAGGTGGGTTTTAGAGAAAACCGATAAAACGACCGTTTCTCTTGGCCAAAAGAGTTCTCTCAGCATAAGGAACCATTCAAAAACCATCTAACAGAAAAATACATCTACTTTAAGGCCACAGGTTGGTTATAGTGTGAATTAATTTAAAGGGGAATACTGTAGGGTCTGAATTGGGAGAGATACCATCATAGTGCACAGAATCTTACCGCCAGTGATTCCAAAGCAGACTGGTTGGAGAAGATTTTAAACCTGTTGATGAACATGAAATAAAAAAACTAAATGAACTTGCCTGAGATGCTATAATTACATGGTATGTGGGAGCATGTCTGAGTGAATGCATATCTACCTCCTCAAGTCTGTAAGGACGGCCAGTCTCTTGCCCTTCATGGACACCTTGGCAAGGAATTTAGCCTCCTGAAAGGAACAGAAGGAAGCCGTGTCATAGCACTGCCCTACACCCATGCCTGTTGCTTTCCTTAGGGAGAAATCTGATCTCTAACGTGTAAGACCAGTGAGGGGAATGACTTGAAGCCACATTCACACACTATGTCCACCCACAGAGCAGGAGTGTACAAATATTATTTTTGTTAAACACAGAAATCGGGCAGTCTTCCACAAAAACAAAATAAACAGATCGGTGAATTCCTTCATGAGAGGAAAGAAGGATGGACCTGAAACAACACGCATCCTTCTGTTCTCTCTTCCTCTGACGTTTATCCTAAGCCCTTTTCCTCCCTGACTTCATTAATAAATATCAGTAGTCCAAAAAACACGAGATGACAGGGTGCGTTTTCCCTCACCATGGTCATCTTGCTGAGCTGGACGGGCGGGGCGCCGGGTGGACAGACCAACACCGTGACGGTGGCGGTGACGGCAACCGTGGCCCCCGACGTCTTGATGGTAGTTTTGGGGGCAGAGGTCAACTCCAGTTTAAGGGATATGGGGTACTCCACCAGGGCCGGGTTCTGAGACGCACAAACAAACACATGGAGGGAAGGGGTTGCAAACGTGCAATTTGACATCTTCCCCCTGTTTTCTGAGAGACATCAGGTCACCGTGCCAGCACCCAGGCGGACACTCACCATCATGAAAATGGCGCCAAAGTAGGTGGTCCTGAGAATCATCTCCAGATCCTTCGGCATCTGAGAACACAGCGTCCAAACAGACATTGAACTGCACATTCAGAATGACTGTGTTCATGTTTCATGTCAAATTACCCACAGTACCGTGCTGGTCTGCTGCGAGGATGGAAAATTCGACATAACGACCACAGCGCGCAGCAGCACGCGTGGAGATAAATTATTTGCAAGACGGTCACACGCAATAAAGTACAGACTGCTCTTTTACTTTACTGTGTATTGTTACCGACTAATAACTGGGTCCATGACATATCCTCTCATTACCTAAAGAGGGGCAGCACCAAGAATGACTCAACTGCCTATTAAAATCTGTGGCGACATGTCTGGCAACACCTCTGATGTAGACACCAGTTCTTCAAGGGCTTACAGCCAAGATTTGTCAAGAGGGCAAAAATAAAGGGTTGTGCTTAGGCTATACTTGATTGTAAAAAATAACTAATAATAACAACAACTATTGTGATAAAAAGCACTGATTTTGCCCGAGAGATAGATATGTAGTTTTGTAGACACCCCAGATTTGGCCACTGGGTTTCACCTGCCACTCCAACAGCAAAATAATACTTTACAAGTTTCTCTTTCACAGGTTCTGATTCTCACCAAGTGTTCAAACCCATGCCCAGCATTGTTCCAAAGTTAGAATCTGATGTAAACAGTGCCCATATCTATCACTCCTATCAGCCATCGTAAGTCAAACAGCTATTTCAGTTTATTTAGAGGGCTATACTCAGCCTTGTTCCAAGGTACTTAGTGAGCTATCGATGTCTGTTTGGTGGGACTATGCTATGCAATGACTCTCTCCTCTATACTTCCCCAGTTTCGCTGTCTGAAGCTTAAAATGCCTGAGAGAAATGTATGTCTTGAAATTAAGAAGCAGGGAAGAAAGTAGATTTGCAAGACACAATGACGGACTAATGATGGGTACGTACATTCTCGTTGGCAATGTTCATTTGGAATATCCCAGCTTTGAAATAGGAATACAACCCGCTGTCGAAGAAGTACTCGGACAGGGCCAAGTACACCATTCGGTTGTGCTCTTTCACTATTGGGTTGACGGCGTAGTTCACCAAGGTTTCGTTCTCATTCGCCAGCTCAAAGAACATGCCCTGTGCAGTACACAAACAGACGGAGATAAAGAGAGAGAGAGATTGAGAAATGGGGAGAGCGAGAGAGAGAGATGGAGGAGATAAAGACGTTTGAGAAGTGCAGAGATAAGGAACACTTTATTCGGGGTACAAATGTCTCCATAGAAACATATTTGTAATCTGTACACAACGTAGCTCATGTATGGCAACAATGGCAATGCTGCGAAGTTCCAAAATGGTGAAACAAAATACACACAGACGGAACTTAAAATCCAAACGCAAACTATATAGAAAAATAATAAAAAGCAACACACTGCCATCTACAAAAAAAGGTATTCAATCAAGTACATAACATGGCGCTGACAGAAAATAGTGCAAAGTAAAAAAAAAAAGAATCACAGTTGTTCATTATTCTGATAACGAGTGTATTGTTCTTTGAGTGTAATGAGTGTCTTTGAATAACAAACTCTCAGAACAAACAGTACACATCAGTCAATGGAACATACGCCCATACAATGAGCTGAACCTTAACATGATCTGACATTAAAATCAATCCATGTGAGAACTCAAAAAATGGGCCACACTTACACAGGAAATAGTTTGGCAGTCCAGTCCACCCATACTGGGCTCAAATTGACTTAATTTGGGGGGATTGAGTTAACTTGGCTAAATGTAAGCACGACAATAATGATGGGCTAACCAAACTAGCCAGCCATGTCTCTCACCCTGAAATCCATGTCAAGACTCCTTGAAGTCACCACTGGGTCGCTGAGGAGAGAGTAGTCGATCCCAACATAGTTATCCACTTCGGTTCGCACTGGATAGGTGTGAATAAAAACACAATGATCTTTCTGTGCGCAAACGTCATTTGCTAACACTTGCTAGTCATTGCAAAATTTAATGGCTAGTCGGCCATCGTTATCTTACCTGGAATTGTGTCCAACAAAGAGTTGACTGAAACTAAAGCAGCGTGGTTCATGACAGGGCAGATCTATGACAAGAACAGGAAGATCACAAAGAACAGTGATTCAAATTTCAATAAAAAAAAAATGAATTTGCTATAACTCTGTAACGATAGTCATAATTTCTCTTAGCCATTAGTTTTTTTGGTTGTGTCTTGTCCTTGACACATAAACTTTAAGTATGGCCTAGTTTTCAATCGTTTTTATCTGGTAGTTGATTAATCAAACCATTTATTTTATATTTAATACAGACTCAGATAAATTCTTATTTTAATTATTAAACCAATACTATTATTATTGCATGTAGAGACATCAGTCCATTTTGGATTTTGATATGACTTGGTTTGGAGAGTTTTGAAGCCTTTTATAATTTACTGAGACACGTTTTAGTAAAGCATTCAGTAAAATCAAAGTACTAACTCCGCAAAAGGCGACAAACAACTGTATCAGTAACAATACAAAATATAAAAAACGTATTTAAAAATAATAATAATACACACCATCAGTGAAACAGATTGTATTCTAAAAATTGGAATTGTACATGTTCAAAGGCAGCTTTCCTGAGTAGCTCCACTTGCAGAGTACACTGAAGAGGCCTGCGACCAGTAAACCTGGTGATTCACCAGCTCCCATTTGGGATTAGTTGTATTGTGTTGACATGTCGAAACCATGATTTCTTTAATGAGGTCAACTGATCTTTCATCACCTGCTTGTTCAGAACGTAGCGCATGCCTGTGGTCAAGAATGTCCCAAGGAAGTCATATACCCTTCTGCAAAGGATCAAAACAGAGTTTTCAAGCATTTAAGTACACCCACAAAAAAAATCACACACTGACATTACTGCAGTCACTCTCTCTTTCTGTCTCTGGTCGTGACAGGTTTATGATCTTTCATGACATATGGGATTCTGAAGTGTTATTAAAAATGTGTGTTAACTTCGTCTGGAGAGACCAGACTCAGGATATTCTTTCCCTTTTAGATCAGGATGAATATGATTATTATAGACAAGAAAGACCAGAGCCTTCTTCAGCGCCTCTTTAGTACTTTGTGACGAAGCATCCCCGGAGCCCTGGTGGAGGAAATGTAGTTGTATTTACATACTCCAGGATTTACCCCAAGGTGCCGGTGAACTTCATTTTCATCTTGGCGATGGAGGCATCACAGGTGATGTTGGAAATCTTGAGGCGCCCGGCCTCATCTTTGTTCATGTGAAGGACAGTTTGGATGTTCACGCCTTCTGCAGAGGCATTGGTGTATCCCGTGTCGTAGCTAGGCGGACGCAGAGAATACGCTCATTAGGTTGTATCAAGAGGTTGCAACATGAAACAGGTTTTTTGACGATGAAGGTTACTCATCCACCTAGTGTACCTTTGCCCGGCTGAATCCACCAAGGCTCAAGACATCTTTATTTGGCATACAAACCTAGCATTTTTCTTGATAAATGCTCTATACCAGGGATTCCTGAACTTCTCTTTGGGGACACCCCCAGCAGCCGCTCCTCCTAACCCCAAAGCTCTTACATTTATTTGAAAAGATTCTGAGCTAGCACACAACTTGCCCACTGTCACACACACCATGACCCTTTGCTTCAGCTGTGCTCGTTCAGGGTCAGGATAGATGTCTGGTGGTCCCAGATGAGAGGTTTAAGATCGGCTGCACTAAGCTAAAGAGGGAGTAGGGGACTCACAACAGCCAGTAAAGGATGCGCCTCTGGAAGCTCAGGGAGATGGAGGAGTTCTGGATCTCAAAGAGCAGCCCCAGACCTGGCTGGAAGGCCAGGTCAGCATGCGTCAGGTTCAGTTCATGTATCTTCACCCTGAACCGCAAGAAGAAGAACACAAATGAGTGCTTGAGCAGATAGTGGAAGGTCACTAGACAGTTCCCATGAGGTAGTTTCATGTGGTGAGTGGAGCCATCAGCTAGGACTATCAATTTTCTGTGAGTATGTTCTGTGTAGTTACAGAAATGTATTGGAAAATCTTTCTGCCTGGAAAATCAATCCAGGGCGGCTGTGTTTGTATGGATGAAGATGTATGATGGGGCTTACTCTCTGATAGTGTACTGGAAGCGACCCTCGTTGCCCTTCATCTCCGGCATCGTGATGTTGCTCAGCTCCTCCGCCACAAACTTCTGCGTCTCATACTTCACTGGAAGACAGGTTTAAGTCCATATGAGTCTATCATTACGCGGCCTCGACTGACTTTGGTCATGTCATTGTGTGTCGCCTGATTCCCTCTGTGTTTGTGCTAGCTGTGCAATTTTTCTTTCACTGTGTTCAGCGGAATCTTGCGAAACAGGCGATGTAAGCCATCGCGGTAAATGGATTACTAGAATTCGTCATTGGCGGTTTTTTTCCATAGGTGGGGTGCCCAAACGAGACCGACGTCACTAAGACATCTGTAAATTTCGATCCATTACTTTCAACAGAAAGCAATCCGCACCGCTCTGGCTAATCTACCGCACTCGGACAGATTTGGATGCAGTACGGCAGGTGTCACATGAGTTGACGATATTTTCCAACTGCGGTGCTTTTCCATACATATCAGAAACGGAAGTTGATGTACTACGGGAGAAGAGTTAATATGTAGGTTTCAACTTTGTGTTTATGGAATCGCAAATGGGTGACTTTGGTACACTGTTAGATGCCATAGTAACACCAGCTGTTCTCTGCGAGGCACGGCCACATTCAGGTTGAGTGGCTGTGCCTCCTGTGAAGGCAGCCTGTCTGGAGTTTGGGCTGTCATGTGCCATCTACTGAGGAGGGGCTTTCATCTAGCCACTGCCTTAAAAGGCCCTCACGTTTGCCGGGTGGCCTTCTCTAGGAAGAGTTGGTGTTTCCAAACATCCTACATTTAAGTTATGTTATGGTGCCTTTCTCTTCTACACAGTCCTATCTATAGACCTGTACGCACAATTCCTGCAACCTCATGGCTTGGTTTTTGCCCCGCCATAACACAGTCAACTGTGGGAGCTTATATTGACCGGTGTATGCCATAACACAGTCAACCGTGGGAGCTTATATTGACCGGTGTATGCCATAACACAGTCAACCGTGGGAGCTTATATTAACCGGTGTATGCCATAACACAGTCAACCGTGGGAGCTTATATTAACCAGTGTATGCCATAACACAGTCAACCGTGGGAGCTTATATTTACCGGTGTATGCCATAACACAGTCAACCGTGGGAGCTTATATTTACCGGTGTATGCCATAACAATCATATCAAATCAGTTGTATTTACCATTTCTAAAAAAACTGTTTTGTCATGGGAGAGAAGTGACATTGTTTTAATGGACATGACAAATAATGTAGTTTTGTAATAATTTTAGATAAGACGACAGCGAGGATTACATTTTTCATGTAAGGGGGACCTGACATATTTTCATGGAGGCAAAATGGTGGAGAACAAACAGTCTAAACCCACCCATGTTCCTATTCATGGATCAATTATCATAATCAGATCTTATTTTTGACATAACAAAGTAAAACACAAGTTAAATCCCACCTGAGCCGAAAACGACTTTTACACAAAAACGGCGTAAACATAATATTCAGAATTTCTGAGTATTATCAACTCTTCTCGTTTAGAGGTATTATCAAACATCCATACAATTCCACTTTTTGACAGCACTGGGCATTTAAGAGCATTTATTTATGGATTTATTTTCTGGTGGGAATTTCTTACACATCGCGAGCCCTCTGTTGGTGAACCGGATCCTGCAACCTGGCGGTTCCGCCGCTGACATGATGGCAATGAGAGGGAACAGGATAAGGAAATACACCATGCTGGAAGCCATCGCAACTTATTGATCCTTCTGGAAGTCAAAACAAAAATAAAGGAAAAGAGTGTTAAAGACATGGAGCCATCTCAAAGTTCTGAGGTACTCGAGTCCAAAACTCAGACTCAAGTCCGACTTAAGTCTGGGGTTTTTATGAGGTTGCTCCACCTTGATTGTTATGGAAATGAGTCATCCTTACTGCATGACAACGAATTACACAATACAACAAAGTTGTTGTTTTTTTACAAAGTTACACACAAAGTCATTCAGGCAATTTGGGTAATTCAAAACAATGTTTGAATTAAAGTTTAGGAGCACTGTCTGTCTCAATGTTTTTTTCATTATCCTTGCATTGCTACAGTGAGCATGCAACGTGTAAACACTGAGATAGATGTGTGTTATTGTTACTTGCTTTCAAACGTGCATTTTGTTCAGCAGCAAAGTCAGTGGAGCTATTTACTGATCTCACTCAAGCCCTTCCATCTTTCTTCCCAAGATGTCTTTCTCTCCCCCTCCATCACATCGAGGGATTCAAAGACACCCTTCCGTGACAAAATACTGCACCAAAAGATTTTACCTCAAGAATGGAGGAATCCGTCGAAAGCCAAACAGAAGAGAATGATTAAGAAAAGACTGTTCGAATGTTTGTTTTTGTCCACAATGCCGTTCAGATGCTGCAGTCAGATTCCCTGTCTCACTTTAGGATGTTGAGTAGGTGAGGCAGAGTGAGTGAGTCAGAGTGATTGTGTCTGTGTATGTGTGTTTCGGGTACTGCACATGTAGGTCTTTGTCCCATTTAACAGTAGGGGCAGCAGTGATTGTTCTAGAAACCCCCACAGAGAAGAATTAAAATGCTTGAAGGAGAGCAGGATGTTCCTTGACCCATAAGATTTTAGCAGGAGAGTGCTGGACAACCCACCCCCGCTGCCAACTCCATTTTATTTACCTTCTCCACAGTCTAAAACTCCCCCCCCCCCCATGGAATTAAAACCACACTCAACTGTGACTCACGAATGTCTCCCCACACTGTTCTCACACTGGACATTTAAGTTGGTGACATATCTATATCTGCTCTTTGACAAAAGTCTTTCAATACACCATGTGTCCATAGTGTGGGAATAATTTTGTGTGCAACAAAAGTTAGAACAAAGAATTCTGCAAGTGGGGGTAAAGGAGGTCAATGACCCAATGTGTGTGTGTTTTTTTTTTGGGGGGGGGGGGGGTGGGGGGGTTCCGTTGAATAGACTTTTTGCAATTTCCTCAGCCCTTTCAGGGTAATCTGGGTTCAAGGATTGATGGTTTCTAGAAGGAGCTGCTTCTATTTGGGAAACACAAGGATACTTTCACTTAGACATAAAACCACCCAAGAAATATGATTAATTTGGATGGACACTTTATTTGGATGGACAAGATTACCAGCTGTAGATGCTCAGCAGATATTTATACAATCAACAAACTATCCCAAAAAAAGAAGTAAATGCTTGTTGAGGTTCTCATTAGGTTTAGGGCGTTGGGGGAAAGGTTAAGGAGAGGGATGATGGTTTAATATTAGTAGAGAGTTAACAGAAATGTTACTGTCCATAGATCAGGGCTGCTCAGTCCTGATCCTGGTGATGTAACATCTGGTAGGTTTTCTCTCCAATCCCAGTTCTGACTAACCTGACTTGGCTTTTCATCCAGCTCGTTATTAGAAACAGGTGTGCTACATTAGAGTCATGGAGAGAAAATGTACAGGATAGTAGCTCTCTAGGAACAGGATTGAGCAGCCCTGCTACAGATATGTAAAGCTTTAAAAGATTTGACTATCTAAATAAAATGTGATCTAAATTACTGAATCATTGATAATAATGAATGCATGTGGCCATTGTAAGTTTACGAGTGACTGTGGTAATGGTGAGGAGTTCCAGATTCAGTTTGGCATCGCTTGTTTTCACAAAATCTGATTCCTGTTATTGTATTGAAACCATGTTCATCTGGCACAAGAGGTTAACTCCTAAGACCCTGTGTATCTCCCTGAATCCCCCAGTGATGTGAATCTGTCTCCAGGCAACTATTCTGACTGAGAAGGAACAAGTGTTTTGCAACGAAGGAGGACGGGGTACTCCAGTTCAAACACAAATGTGCAGTCGTATCCAGGCCAATGGCCAATAGAGAACCCAGGGTGAAGAAATATGTTAAATGTGTGTGTGTGTGTGTTTGTGTGAAAGACAACAATGGTACTTCCTGAGAGGTACTGTGTTCTATTCTTTTGTGTTTAGTAAAAGGTACCCATGGGCTCATATAGCCATACAATACAGGTATTTAGTTAAAGGAACATTTTCTAGTTTATGTAATAAAATTCGGAAGCAGAAATGTATATAGGTGTTCCCCCATCAACCTCTGCAAATCAATTTTTCTATCCACGTTTGGTTGAGCTGTCAAACCTAACGTTCCATTGTGAATTAAAACATGTTTCTTAACTAGATTTAGGGCTGGTTTCACAGACACAGATTAAGCCTGGCCTAGGATAAAAAAAAGTATAATCAATTGAGTTTTTTTTGTTTGTCCTAGACTAACTTAATCGGAGTCTGCGAAACCGGACCTTAGGGTTAAATTTGAAATCCAATCAGATTTCCGCAGTGATTCTACATCAGAGCTTCCCAAACTCATTCCTGGAGATCTACTGTCCTGTGTGTTATCTCTCCAAACCCAGTTGGCGGTAACCTGATTTAGCATGATCTCCAGCTAACTAATTATCACAATGTGTTAAATTTGTATTGGAAAGAAAATCTGCAGGACACTAGATCTCCAGAAACAGGGCTGGGCAGCCCAGAATCTACATCATCACAATTCTTTTGTTGAAATGACCTGGACACAATATTGATTCAAGTAATTTTGCCAGTGGGTTTATGTTGAAGTTTTGCATAAGGTTCTCACTTGATTTAAGAAATACGATATTCTGAACAAATTCAGCATCTGCTATGTCAATCTAATAATGTAATAAACAATTTTGAGTCATTGCCTCAAGGTCCATTTCAAAGTAATTCTATATGAGCTATGCTTTTTTTGGACCAGTACTTTGCAGGTGAAATTATTACTTTGTTTAGTAAAGATGAGCTACAATAATGTCTTATTTGGTGTCTAATTTAATGTCTTAATACAATTTCCTTCTTTTTCAGGGGAACAGTCTTTTTTCGTACTTTCAACTCTTCCAAAAACCATCACAAATGTTACTATTACGCAAGCACAGAAAATGTATTTCTATAAGTGTATTGTGGTTTCATCAAACGTCATTTCAGTGTTGGAATTAATCCAATAAGTTATTTATGAAACATAACTAGAGGTCCACTGTAGTTCAGCAGTATAGGAAGAAAGACGGACCGCTTAACAAATTCACATATAGCATTTTTCCAAATCCACTTAACACCCTTTAAACTGACTACGGTAACAGTTTGTAACAGGTTTTTGTATTGCTTTGCTAGTTGTCTTATCCTAACTTTTTTTTAACTTTGTCCTAGAAAAGGTGTAGCATTGAGTTCTGGTGCGTCTCATTAGCTAACTGAATATCAGCAAGGCACACTGTACGTTTGTTACTCCAGTTAAATCATCTATACCTCTTTGTTAGTAATTCATTAATTCAATAGCACTTGAAGGTCGGACACTTACCTTTGCCTGTGCCATTGTGAAGATGGCACAGAGAGAGCCTTTGTCCTCTCAACTCATATCATCCAATCCTGCGTATATTGACCTCTAAGCTTGGATGGCTTGTCTACAACCTTTGTGCAGACTTGACATCCCCCTTCCATTCCATACAAAGTGGCTTGCACAATAAAATGTTCTACTTACAGTGCTGTATTGGCAAAATCTTTCAGAGTGGACTCAGCTGACAGTTTTCACCAGTTCAGATCCTCGCTAGTGTTCAGCTCCAGTGACTGGAGTGAGGATGAAGTGACTCTCTCCCTCTAATCCACAAAAACTCTCTCTTTCTTGCTTCCTCCTTTGTCCTTATTTATATAGGCTTGTTGGAGAAGTGGGAGTGACTTGCTTTCCGTAGGTTGCATGGCTCTTGTGGTTTTGGACATTTCTTTAAATAACATTATTAGCAGCCTTTTCCGACACAAGGCAACTTTTTTAGAATACAAAGCCAGTTATTTTAATCATAGTAAAATGCATACATAATTCAATGTCAAGTTTATGTAGTCATTTAAGCACTACACAACTCAAAGTATAACAATTGTGTGTGAGTAATGAATCCTTATCAGATAAACAAATTGTAGAATACACATAAGAGAAACTCCCCAACGATTACTTATTTTCACAACTTAAAACACATTCGAGGCACATTTTGAAGATTACTTTTCTTTAATTTATGAAATAAACAGATTTGTAAATGGATTCTATTCAGAGAATTCCCTTTTTGCTTTTTCAAGCTATGACGATTCAAAGAAAATTTGGCATGCCTCGTACCACAAGCTTCATTAAATAATAGGTTGGCCTTGACTTCTGAAAAAAAACATCTTCTGATTGAAGTCAATATGCTAAAAATTGCTTGTCTTGAAAAGACTAGGATAAACTGCTACACTATAATTGTAAGCCTACTCATTAAAAGGTTTGGAGTTACTCCAAAAAGTTTCTAGACTAGGCCTCTATCATATCTCCTCTTTTCAAACAGTTTTTTCAAACTTGTGTAATGTTAGATACAACATCACATTAATTGCACAAACAACTGAACAGGAATGCGCTTGACAAGCTGGTAGCAGCTGGGACAGGGCTGGCTGGTGGTTTAGTTCCTGGACCACAGATGTCCTGGCGGTTCCCGGCTTTGTGCCACAACGACAGCTCAGCCCACTACTTTGAAGTAGCTTATATCTTAAAGAGACATTCTTTAAAAAAAGGTTTATCGCAAGAAGCTTGTGCAACAATTGTAGGCTACCTACCACATCAAATTGAATAGGTGAATAGCAATGTGCTCAAGTCATGCAAGAAGAATGTTTTCAAACTATATAGTACATTTAAAGTTCTTAGTAGGATAAAACATTCATAAATACAACTATACCAGCTGGTGTCAATGCTTACATTATTCATAGTGAGGAAGTTACACATTTTTAGCCCTGACCTTTCTGAGGTTCATTATATCAGTTATTTTACCCTTTTGGAATTTATGACAACCAGCCATTCACACAAGAGATATTTTTATTGTATTTTCTTGTTATCATGGGACATATGTTTTTGTTAGAGAAGTCAGAAATCACCCTAGCCTTTCAGCAGGACTTGGAACATACATTTTACCAATAAACTAATGATGTTTTGATTAATAATAAGTACTTACATAATGAAACAAAGCCGTGGATGGAAAAACATAAAAGAAAAAAACTAAATGGCCTCATTTTCCTTGGTCATTATATGACCATGCCCAACATTCATCAAACCCAATGACTCCCATGAGGTAGCTGCCCACACCTAACAGTTCCCCTACCATGTTTAACAGCTGGCAGCAGATTTTGTGGGCTGAAGGCATCCTTTAGCTTTCTCCCAAAGAAAACACATTGGTTTTAGGGTGAAGGAAATAGGGTGAAGGATGACACATTAGATCAATTCATTAATTAAGAAATATTAATTCCACTGGATTTACTCCTGAAGTAGTTAAATACCATGCCCGAGTCCCTGGTGCAAGGTGGCGGAGAGGATAGTGAGGGAGAGGCGAGAGGGGTCCATTGCTCAGGGGTGGCATTTTTGGGCTCCTTACACCAAGGATAGCACCAGCGTGCGTTGACTTTGGATACGAGAGGTTTCTCAATATCAGCCCTGCCATAAATTACAGCTTTGTGAAGCTCACGACGTACAGTTTTTGTAGTTTGTGAAGGACTGTTCTTGCCGACACAGTCTTATCACGTCCTGCACTGACATTTTCAGTCACCTGGGAAATAGTAACTCTTCTGTTTTTCCTTACATATTGCAGTAAGGTTACGGGAATCGCGGTCATCTAATATGCGCTTTCGACCACAATTTCCGACCCTATTTACTGATGTCTTTCCAATAGATTTAAATGCAGCTGTAACTTTAGTCTCTGTTCCTATTGAAACACCAGCCAGTTGAGAATTATTTGTGAATGAAGCTCCTGCCATCCGTGCCCCGATAATGAGCCCTCTTTTAAAGTCACTTAGAGCCTTTCCTCTTGTCATCTTGATCCTAAATCAAGGTCAACTGGGTTATGTTCCTCCACTCATGTATTCAGGTTTTTCAATTTATCTGTCACCCATCTGTTTGTACTGCTAATCTGCAATCAACCTAATGTGACTTCAGGTGTGTTTATTATTGTGATGAGGTTTAAAGTAACAGTCCTCCATGTGGTGTTTCCGATATTTTCTCCATCCCTGTAGGTCTACAAAGACGAAACCACTAAATGAATTGGAAGTTCTTCATTTATTAGTGTTCCCATGCAGTATACATAAAGGCATATGCATATTACTAAAACAAGCATATAAAAAACATGACACGTAGACTTAATGCAACATCATGATATTAGAAAAATCTACTGAGCATGTCGCTAAGGCTATCTACCCATCGCTAAAAACTATTCATGGAAAAAGTAATCATTGCACGAAAACAAATATGGAAATAATGATCCATTCCATGTGACTTTCACCTGGTTAAATACAGGTGCTGGTCATAAAATTTGAATATCATCAAAAAGTGGATTTATTTCAGTAATTCCATTCAAAAAGTTAAACTTGTATAATGTATACATTCATTCCACACAGACTGATATATTTCAAGTGTTTATTTCTTAAAATTCTGATGATTATAACTGACAAATAATGAAAACCCCAAATTCAGTATCTCAGAAAATATGAATATTGTGAAAAGGTTAAATATTGAAGACACCTGGTGCCACACTCTAATCAGCTAATTAACTCAAAACACCTGCAAAGGCCTTTAAATGGCCTCTCAGTCTAGTTCTGTAGGCTACACAATCATGGGGAAGACTGCTGACTTGACAGCTGTCCAAAAGACGACCACTGACACCTTGCACAAGGAGTGCAAGACACAAAAGGTCATAGCTAAAGAGGCTGGCTGTTCACAGAGCTCTGTGTCCAAGCACATTAATAGAGAGGCGAAGGGAAGGAAAAGATGTGGTAGAAATAAGTGTACAAGCAATAGGGATAACCGCACCCTGGAGAGGATTGTGAAACAAAACCCATTCAAAAATGTGGGGGAGATTCTCAAAGAGTGGACTGCAGCTGGACTCAGTGCTTCAAGAACCACCACGCACAGACATATGCAAGACATGGGTTTCAGCTGTCGCATTCCTTGTGTCAAGCCACTCTTGAACAAAACACAGCATCAGAAGACAAAAAGGACTGGACTGCTGCTGAGTTATGTTCTCTGATGAAAGTAAATTTTGCATTTCCTTTGGAAATCAAGGTCCCAGAGTCTGGAGGAAGAGAGGGGAGGCACAGAATCCACGTTGCTTAAAGTCCAGTGTAAAGTTTCCACAGTCAGTGATGGTTTGGGGTGCCATGTCATCTGCTGGTGTTGGTCCACTGTGTTTTCTGAGGTCCAAGGTCAACGCAGCTGTCAACCAGGAAGTTTTAGAGCACTTCATGCTTCCTGCTGCTGACCAACTTTATGGAGACGCAGATTTAATTTTCCAACAGGACTTGGCACCTGCACACAGTGCCAAAGCTACCAGTACCTGGTTTAAGGACCATGGTATCCCTGTTCTTAATTGGCCAGCAAACTCGCCTGACCTTAACCCTATAGAAAATCTATGGGGTATTGTGAAGAGGAAGATGCGATACGCCAGACCCAACAATGCAGAAGAGCTGAAGGCCACTTTCAGAGCAACATGGGCTCTCATAACACCTGAGCAGTGCCACAGACTGATCGACTTCATGCCACGCCACATTGCTGCAGTAATTCAGGCAAAAGGAGCCCCAACCAAGTATTGAGTGCGGTACATGCTCATACTTTTAATGTTCATACTTTTCAGCTGGCCAACATTTAAAAAAAAAATAATTTTGTATTGGTCTTAAGTAATATTCTAATTTTCTGAGATACGGAATTAGTTGTCAGTTATAATCATCACAATTAAAAGAAATAAACACTTGAAATATATCAGTCTGTGTGTAATGAATGAATATAATATATATAAAAGTTTCACTTTTTGAATGTAATTACTTAAATAAATCAACTTTTAATTTAATGACCAGCACCTGTAGTTCAGACGGATTTTTGCATTATTGGTTTTCAAGCTACCGAACTACTTGGTTATGTCGATGTCTACAAATCCCCTTCTACACATGGCTTCCTCTTCGTAACAAATGCTTCCTAGACGGACATCTTCACTGACGCTTGCGCAATACCAAGTAGTGATGGGGTCTCGTTACAGTATCTTTGTTCTCAATAATGTAGACTATTTTTAAAGAATACACGTGTACTCTTACTAATCTTCGTTATTTGATTGACTTAATCACCATGTTTGTACAGTTTCCTTCCGTATTTTATGTTATTCCACATTTGCAACGCCTGGGTTCCGAGGTGCTTCCACTGCCTTTTGTTATGTGTGGCTGCTGCACGACGTTTTCTCTGTTTGTTTTCGTCCGGCTTGAACTGGAGTGGGCGTGTAGCAAGCGCATGCGTACTGTTTATTTTATTTTAAGCGAATGTTATTATGACAAGGATAGACAACCTATCTGCAATATGTCCATTTTATTCATGTCTAAATCAAATGAACATACAACAACTAGCCAACTAACACCTAAACCATTTAAGTTATTATGTCTCATGTAACACATTCACGTTAGCCAAACGCAAGCTAGCTAATGTTCACCAGCGTAATCATTCTACACTTGATTGGTAGTAACACCTTGTGCAAGTACAATACGTCGCTAGATATAATCAGTATTCTGGTAAAATCTTCTCTCTTTTAATCATTTAATTTATGTTTCACTGTTCAGTTTTTAACCATGTCTCGCGAACAAACGTTGTTTACTTGTGAGTTCGCGCGCTGCTCTACGGGTCTTGGATGAGTGGGAAATGAGAATGGGGATTTGAATGAGTAGTTAGTATATCACCATTCACACTACTATAACCAACGGGAAGAAGTCTTCGCCACTGTAATTTGGGAAGCATGTCAAATCACTACTTGGATACCTTGCTGTAAATCTACTTTGCATTCAGTTCTCTGTAACTTCGTTAGCCTCATAAAGGCTCAATGATGTTCAGATCTGGTGATTAAGGAGGCCATTAAAGATGTTCAACGTCTTCCTAGTTTTATAAAACCACCATTGTGTTCATTTAGCAGTGTATAGGGGCATTGTTATTCTGGGATATTGGAACATCATGAGGGAACAGTGCTTGAGTCCTGTAAAATGGCCTCATTCCTGGCCTGTTATACAAACATACACAGCAATCATCAAACCCAATGACTCCCATGAGGTGGCTGCCCACACTATTACTGATCCCCCACCAAATTTAACAGTTGGCAGCAGACTTTGTGGGCTGAAGGCATCCTTTAGCTTTCTCCAAAAGAAAAACCCATCCAGATGTAGGAAATATGGTGAAGGAGGACTTATTAGACCAATTTAATTTGTTCCATTGCTCAGGGTCCAGGTTGTGTGCTCCTTACACCAATTAAGTCTTTGTGTGTGGGCCTTGGGAACAAGTGGTTTGGGCATGTCAGCCATAATCTCCAGCGTTGTGAGGCTCACAATGTACAGTTTATGTTAAGACTGGGTCACAGATGTGCCGATTCAATCCTGTGGTAATTTTTGACCGCTGTTCCTATTGTAAGACGGAATTCTTCCAGGTCGGCTTATGCTGTCATGACTTTTAAGACACATTGAATCATTCTGCAGTTTTTGTGACTGATACACCTGCTAATTTGAAATCAACCTAATGTGACCTCTGCTGCTGCGTTTGTAATTGTGATTTAGTTATTTCAAAGTAACAGTCCTTTTTTATGTGGTGGTTACATTTCTTTGATGATCCCCCATAGGTCTACTAAGTAGACAAAACACCACAATTAATTGAAAGTTGTTTATTTATTAGTGTTCCCATGCAGCATACACGAAGTCGCAAATGTATATAGTTAAATTTTTTTTAACATATCACAGGTTTAATGCAAAATGTTCTCATAATTTGAGAAAATAAATGACAGCAGTGCTACAAGGTAGTGCAGCAGTGCTACAAGGTATTCTTGTAAATAAACACTGCCCAAATTCAAAATGAACATAACTATCCATTCCACAGGATTCATTCTGGGTTAAATAGTTCAGAAGAGGTTTTGCATTCTTTGTTCTCACAAGAAAAGTTTTGAATAACTAGTAAGCTACTGAACTTATTGTGCCTCTCGCCGTCTACAATTGCACTTCTACATGTGGCTACTTCTCAGTGACCAATGTTTCCTTGAATTACAACTAAACTGGCACTCGCTCAATACCAAGGCCAGAGTCCCCGATACAAGATGGCGGAGAAGGTGGTGAGGGAGAGGCAGAAGGGGTCCATTGCTCAGGTGTCCACGTTTTCTGCTCCTTACACCAAGTAATGCGTCTTTGTGCATTTGCTTCAGGTAAAAGGGGTTTGTCAATGTCAGCCCTGCCATAAATTCCAGCTTTGTGAAGCTCACGACGTACAGTTTTTGTTGAGACTGGCTTACGGAGTTTCTGATTCAATTCTGTGGTAAATTTCAAGGCTGTGCTTTTGGGGCACTGAGCAACTATCCTGTTAAGTGTCCGTCTGTCCCTGTCGGTCAGCTTTGACTTACGACCACTGTTCTTCTTGGCCGATGCTATTTGTCCATGTTTGGCATACGCTGTCATGATTTTGGAAACGGTTCCCCTTGACACATTGAATAATTCCGCAGTTTTTGTGACTGATGCACCTGCACTTCGGGCACCGACTATTTGGCCTCTTTCAAACTCTGTTAGTTGCCTCATGTCACTTTGGAAACTCAAAAATCAAAAGTGCGAATTGTCAGACCTCTTCTACAACTGACACATTTACTGCTAATTTTCAATCAACTTAATGTGACCTCAGCAGGTGCATTTGCAGTTGTAATTTACTTGTATTTGAAAGTAACACTCCTTCTCCATTTGGTGTTTCCGTTATTTTGTCCAACCCTGTAAGTAAACAAAGAAAAAGACGAAACAACAGAATTAGTTTAACCTTTTTAATTTATTCGTGTTCCCATTAAGAATACATAAATGTATATAGCTAAAACAAAAAACACATCATGCAACATATTCTAATGAGATTACAGAACTGAGCATATCAGTAAGGCTATTTGTACGTCGCTAAAAGGTATGTATGTAAGTAGGCACTACACGTAGCAAAAGTAAACAATTATCCATTCAACAGGATTTACTTTGGTATTCCTTTTTTCACTAAATTGTCGAATAACTAGCACGGTACTGAGCTACTTTTGCATGTTGATATCTACAACTGCCCTTCTACATATGGCTACTTCTCGGTGACAAATGTTTCCCAGAATGACAACTAAACTGGCGCGTGCGCAATACCAAGGCCCGAGTCCCCGATACAAGATGGCGGAGAAGGTGGGGAGGGAGAGGCGGAGGCGGGTCCGGACTGAATAAAGCAAAGGCTATACAGGGTTTCCAACAAACCTATTTAAGGTAAGGGGAATAACTGCTTTAGCGCTACGGCAAGGGCATTGACTGGTGGCGGAATATGCGGGGTATCATATTATGCACTGAAAATGGACCAGTATTGTCAATGCACGAAATAAACAAACAATATTGTCTACAAGGGTGCATTGGCTATGACTAAAGAGCGCGCGCCATCTTGTCTCAACCAAAGTGCGCGCCTAAAATTGTGTATGTGTTTGAAATAAAAGGACGTTAGATACACATTTTGGGTCTTGATTCTGTGTTTTGACAGCGTACATGTGTACTCTTACTAATCCTCGTCATTTTTATGTCGTAATAACCTTGTTTCGTACAGTATCCTACCGTATTTTATATGTTATTCCACATATCCACCGCCTGGGTTCCGAGGTGCTGCCGTTGCCTTTTGTTGTGTAGCGGTGCTGCCCGACGTTTTCCCCTCCTCCGTGTTTGTTTTCGGGCGGCTCGAACTGGGGTGGGCGGTGTAGCAGGCGCATGCGTACCCTCCTTTTACACATTTTTGTTATTAACGGCAAAGATGGAAACAAATCTTCAAGATGTCCATTTTATTTATGACTTCATCAAATGTACATACAATAAATCACCAACTAACACACACAACGTGAAGGTATAGCTAGCCATTTTAGCTGTATGTCCCATCCGTAACACATTCATGTTAGCTCAAAGCTAGCTAGCTAATGTTCACCAGCGCAATCACCGTTCGGATGGATCCTTATGAGGATGGACATGAACTTGTCATATAATTGTATTTTCTGTACACTGTTGGCTATAGTACATTGTGCAAGTATAATACAATATAGGTACGTGGCTAGATTATTCAATACTCTGGCTAATCATCTAATTTATGTTTCACTGTTAAATTTTGACCCATGTCTCGCGAACAACTGTTGTTGTTTACTTGTCAGTTCGCGCACTCCGCTACGGGTCTTGGATGAATGGGGATTTGATTGAATGAATGGGTATGCCACCATTCACACGATACTATAAGCAACGGTATTTCGGGAGCAATAGGTCCTCCTTGACCTTTTGCAATTTGGGAAGCAGTTCAAATCACCCCTTGGGAACCTTGGCGATTTGTGTAATGTTTGATCACATAAATTAATAGTCAACTAACAGTTTTCTGTGAAGTAGCCAACTCACTGTACACTGAACTCAGCAAAGTTAATGCCCCTCAACTAATTTGCCCCCATGTCTTTTCAGGTCAGGACAGATGAGGAGAGATGACAAGTGAGAACCATGGAACATTGAAGGGAGACACCGCTTTGGTGATGTCTCCCACAGGCTCTGCTACCCAGGGGTCTCCAGTCTCACCTTCGACCAGTAAACCGATGCCAGAGTTGCCAGGTGAGGTATTCTTACTGCTATGACAATTGGAAGTGCATAAGGCCTAAACCCGGCTATACAACCTGAAAGATCCGGTCACCAAGCATTGATTTTTATGGATAAACCCATAGTTAATTTCCCCCCACACAATTCAGATATTTGAAAGTAGTTTCCTATTCTGCCATTTTCTTGCACAGTCTCATTTGACAGACAACTTTCCTGCTGTACAGTGTAGTATACCTTACACACGCAATGCAATAAAGCTACATAGCATGCTGACCTACCAAGTTTGCTGTCACATAGATCTACTGTTATAAGAACAGTAGGGTAGAACAAAAAAATAATACAATATTCAAGTGAGTAATTTAGACAACAATTAATAGTACTGATCACTGAAAATATTTTGCATCTGTTACCAAATGCTACTATGTTTTTTTTTTCTTCTTTTGATTTCTCACACCTTTCCTGTTTGTGCAGATGAGCTCGTTCAGGCAGGCTGGTCGAAATGCTGGAGCAAGCGAGAGAATAGGCCTTACTGGTTCAACCGCTTCACCAATCAATCGCTGTGGGAAATGCCGGTCCTGGGACAGCATGATGTCATAGTGAGTGCAAAATGCGTGTAGCTCACAGCGGGTGAAAGCATGCTTCAGTCTAGATCCGTTACTTGTACATATTGTGGGAACCCTTTTCTCAGTACGTTTTTTTTCTGTCTCCGGCTGGGTCTTGGCTGAACTCTCAGACCCCTTTCTAATGTGGCTGCCTTGCCTGTTCTGGTCTTTGCAGTCCGACCCGTTGGGTTTGAACGCTGCACCGGCTTCAGCAGAGGGGGCAGGAGACGCCGGCTTAGGCAATGGGCAGCGCAAGAGACGCCTGTCGGACGAGGCTTCTCTGGGTGGTCCCAATAGCTTCAAAAGGCCCAAGGTGGGTTGACATTTAAATGCAGTCCATTTTGGTGGGCACTCAGTGGTTTACAATAGCGAATGCATTTTCCAATTTTCCCCCTTGTGGGAATCGAACCTACAACCCTGGCATTAGAAGTGCCACACAGACTGTCACAAATGGGGAATACGTTGTTATATTTACTGGAGTACGGCGTGGTGCTGACTACTCATTGGCCGTGTCGTCGGCAGATTGAGGTTGGCGTACCGGTGACCCCAACGACTCCCACTGTTCCCATCTCGCCCTTGACCGCCGGTACTAAACCGTGGAACTCTGCCACGGGCACAGATGAGAAGCCCGGGCAGCCTGCACCGGCGCCGTATCGCCCGACCATGTGAGTAGATCCACCCGTCACAAGTACTGGGGTTGAACTCTGCTGGTCGGTAGGAGTGGAGTGGATGGGTGTGTCCGTTAAAAATGCTAGCAAATTAACGGAGGATTTCACCAGGCCTCGCAATAGTTAAAAATGGTAGGAATTGAATTGAATGGTAAACACCCCTTGCTCTGTGTCCACTTCAGTGGATAGAAATTCTCAATCTTAGTTTGACAGTTTTTGGGGTGTTTTCTCAGGCACAGATTAAGCTTAGTCCTGCACTGAAAAGCTACTTCAGTGGTGATTCTCTCTTGGCCATCCTTTTTAGGAATAGGCCTAATGAATGTCAGGTTTTTGCTCCTTGTATGGGGGTGCTGGCCAAAGTCTATAATCCATTTTTCATTTCAAACTTCATTCGATTCCATGGAGAATAACTATCTCTTTTCTGTGGCAGAATATACTGGGACTTGGACATTCAGACGAATGCTGTGATCAAAGAACGAGCTCCTGCCGACCACCTACCCCCTCACCCGGAGATCGAGCTCCAACGTGCCCAGCTCACTACCAAGCTACGCCAACACTATCATGAGCTATGCTACCAACGAGAAGGTTACCCACACAACTGACACTGAGTCAATTCGAACTGCACTTGAGATGGTTTACAGTGTTTTTCATAACGCCTAGCGAGGGGTACGTCTGACCGCCACCTCCTTTCTGCTAGGTATCGAGCCGCCGCGGGAGTCCTTCAACCGCTGGCTGCTGGAGCGCAAGGTGCTGGACAAAGGGCCGGACCCCCTGCTGCCCAGCGAATGTGACCCCATCATATCCCCGTCCATGTTCAGAGAGGTCATGAACGACATCCCCATCAGGTCATTGGGGGCAAATCATATCAGTAACAGTCCTGGATATGAATGTCTGCTTGATTGATCTTGGTGGGGCAAAAACAAACCAAGTCAGGGACTCTCCCAAGTCAGGCCGAGCTCATTATTTTCTTGTACTACTCAAACCGTGGTCCAATATAAATTGTATCTGCTTTTCTTATTGGTTACTTTTAGTAGCTACACTGCTTTGCAATGTATTATAAGGCGAGGGGAACCAAGAGCCAACTGGAAGCTGGGGCTGATTGGGTGGCTGTAAATGTAGGAGGGCCAGATTGGACATTTTGTCTGGATCCTGAGATCAATCGTAGGCCAGACTCTTTAGCTTACAGTTCAGTGAGTACCCCATGTCACATGCCAAAGAGTCTGGCTTTTCTTCAGTCTTCTAAAATGAACATTGTTTTATTAACCATCAGTGCACCCTTCACTTTATCACCAATTTTAGCAGAGATAATACCAAATATAGAATTGTTTTCACTAACATGGATCATTTACCAATTTGACAACTTGCTTAGCTAACAGTTTGCTGTTTTTTGGAGTGTTTGTAATTCAGTTTGAGACTCTGCACGCTGTCATGGGAAACATTAATGTCTCAGTAATCAATGAGCCACTTTGCTGTAAACCCCACTGCATATAGAATTTCGAGAACCGTCTTTTTGGCAGTGACAGGGAGTGGCAAGGATTGGAATTACGATGAGTCCGATAACAGCTGCACTCTTGGGGTCAGCGCGACGGGTTCCTCAGTGGCCACGAAGAGTCAAAGCAATTCCATTGTTATGTGAAACATCAACACATTTAAATGTTGTCTCTGCAATTTACCCCGTCTTATTGCCTGCCAAAAATGTTTAATTAACCACTATTTTGCAAACCTTTTTCATGCCAGATTGTCCCGCATCAAGTACAAAGAGGAGGCCCGAAAGCTTTTGTTCAAGTACGCCGAAGCAGCCAAGAAGATGATTGACTCCAGGTAGGTGTTTCTGGCACCCAAGATTTATTTTGCAATTTACATTTGAGTTAATCAGCAGTATTCCCTTTTTATATGTCCTGATATGCTTTGAAATGAAAAGTATGAGGTGAGGGATGCTCTCTTAAAAAGTTCCAACCACTAATACGTTCTGGTAGATGGCATTTGAATCCTTATCAATATTTTGAGGTTTTTCTTGAGTGGGTAATACTACTCAAGTGATGACTCAGTATTTTCTTTCAAAATCACTGCCTTGGGTGCAAGATCATTGCCCTCAATGGCAACCCAATATCTCTGTTTAAGCGTCATGAATAGAAAGCACTTCGAAATGTTTCAGGCCAAAGGACTGGGGGCTGCTGACCTAGCTTTAGGGCAAAGCTGGTTTCATCGTTTGGGTGCCAAGACAGGGATTGATCTCAACTGGCCCGGCCTGAAGTTCAGTGGCCTTTTGTGGTCAGAGACACTTCGTCTTGCTTGGAGAATGACCAATGTGTGTTTTATGCCCCGACAGAAATGCTTCACCAGACAGCCGGAAAGTAGTGAAATGGAATGCGGAGGACACCATGAACTGGCTGCGGAGAGACCACTCGGCCAGTAAAGAAGACTACATGGTGTGTGTCTGAGGAGAAGATAGGGTGTGCGATTGTGATCAACAGGTTGTTCACTGACCTGATGTACCGGTGCTTCTCAAGAGTATCAACCCCCTTGGATTTCTCCACATTTCACTGTGTGACCACACAAAATCATAATGGATTTAATTAGGAGTTTTTGCTGGTCATCGTCAAGTCCATAGTGTCAAAGTAAAGAATAAAATCTGCGAGTTGTTCTAAATTAAGTAGACGTGTAAAACGGAAAATAACTGTGTTAAGTGTTCACCCCCTTTGCAATGACACACCTGAATGAGCTGTGGTCCATCCCACTGTTTTCAGAAGTTAATTAGTTCCACCAATGACACACCTGAATGAGCTGTGGTCCATCCCACTGTTTTCAGAAGTTAATTAGTTCCACCAATGACACACCTGAATGAGCTGTGGTCCATCCCACTGTTTTCAGAAGTTAATTAGTTCCACCAATGACACACCTGAATGAGCTGTGGTCCATCCCACTGTTTTCAGAAGTTAATTAGTTCCACCAATGACACACCTGAATGAGCTGTGGTCCATCCCACTGTTTTCAGAAGTTAATTAGTTCCACCATTATGCAAATAAGAGGTTTCACATGACGTAAGCTTAAATACACCAGTCTGTAGGAAGTTGCGCCGGTAGTTAGCACAAAACCTAACAAATACAACATCAGGTAGACGAAGGAACATTAATAGCAAGTCTGGAGTAAGGTTTTTCAAAAGCACCAATCGGGTAGGATATGAGAACATTGGGCACCAGTCAGGGAGGCAGGGAGTCTTCAATGGCAGAGCTGGGGCAATAGAGTGCAACGATACTCTAACTATAGTGGATGCTTCACAAAGAGATAAGAAGGCAATCACAGAAAGTCAAGTTAGAGACTGACCAAGTGGAAGCAGATGGTCTGGTAAGACCATTATAGAGCTTTATTTAAGCTCCATGTTTGCTGCAAGCCTAACATTGTACACCATTCTGAGAACACGTCTCTACTATGAAGCATGGTTGCATCAGCATCATGCTACGGGGATGCTTCTCAGCAGCTGGGACTGGGAGACTGGAGGATGAACTGAGCGAAATACGGAGAAAATGAAAAAGCACACAAGACCTTAGAATGGGCAAAGAGTCATCGTTTTGCATGACCATGTCCGAAAGTACCAAGTCAAGACAATGCTAGAGTGGCTATGGGACCAGTCAGTTAATGTCCTTGAGTGGACCAGCTCTCAGCCCAATTGAGAATGAGTGAAGAATTGAAAATTTAACCTCATCCGACCTGACGTAGCAATTTTGCAAAGAAGAATGGGCAGAAAAGGCTGTGTCCAGATGGGCCAAGCTGGTAACGACTTATCCGATTAAGCTCATGGCTGTAATTGCTGGCAAAGTTGCCCCTACCAGATATTGACTGATGGTGAACACAAAACCAAATATGTATATCTGTTTTGTATTTCTAATTAATCAATAACTATTTTGTGAGGGACTGTCCCTAAAATGTTTGTTTTCGTTAGGATCGTCTGGAGCACTTGCGAAAGCAGTGCGGCCCCCATGTAGCGGCGGTGGCCAGAGACTCTGTGGAGGGCATCTGTACGAAGATCTACCACATCTCAGCAGAGTACGTGCGCCGCATTCGCCAGACTCACCTGAACTTGCTGAAGGATTGCAACATCACAGGTGAGATGCGCTAACTAGCCGAATCACATCAGCTGTTCCGCAACCTCTGTTAGGGGGATGCGGAAAAGTGCAGGTATTGAGTGTAACGTTTTACATTTTAAAACAGCCATGGATTTGTATGGAGTTGGAGTGGAATGGTCCCTCCTCCTGTCATTCCTTGTCTGTGCGCCAAACAAATTTCACCTCTTTGAAATAAAAGTAGAATTTTCTGTTGCAGGTTTTATTTACTCAATTTCAGCTATTTAATATCAATGTTGGACTAAGTTTGTACTGGTTTTTCTTCATTACTGGTTTTGCCAGGGGTGGAAATATTTTTTTATTTAACACAAATACACTGCTCAAAAAAATTAAGGGAACACAATCATCACAGTATAACACCAAGTCAGTTAAACTTCAGGTATATCAATCTGTCCAGTTAGGAAGCATAAGTGATTGTGAATCAGTCACCTGTTTTTGTGCAAATGAAAGTGACAAGAGGTGCACTGGAGAAGCAACAGCAAGGCAACCCCCAAAAAGGGAATGGTTTTGCAGGGGGTGGCCACAGACAATTGTTCTCTCCTTATCCTTCCTGACTGATTCTTCTCTAGTTTTTCTAATGGAGACAGGCCGTTGCACAACGAGAGCTGGATAGGGCTGTAGAAGGGCATCAACCCAGCACCAGGACCTGTATTTGCTGTTTTGGGTGAGAAGGAACAGGAGGAGCGCTGCCAGAGCCCTACAAAAAGATCTCCAACGGGCTACTGGTGTGTATGTTTCTGACCAAACTGTCAGACACAGACTCCATGAGAGTGTCATGAGGGCCTGACGTCCTCTAGTGGGACCTGTGCTCACAGCCCAGCACCGTGCAGCTCGATTGGCATTCGCCAGAGGAAGCCAGAATTGGCAGATCCGCCATTGGAGCCCTTTTCTCCACAGATGAGAGCAGGTTCACAGTGAGCACATGACAGATATGAAATAGTCTGGAGACACCATGGTGAACGTTTTGCTGCCTGCAACATCGTCCAGCATGACCGGTTTGGCGGTAGGTCAGTGATGGTCTGGGGAGGCATATCCTTGGAGGGTTGCACAGACATCCACGTGCTAGCCAACGGTACCCTGACTGCTGTTAGGTACCGGGATGAAATCCTCAGACCCATTGTCAGATCTTACGCTGGTGTAGTGGGCCCTGGGTTCCTCCTGGTGCAGGACAATGTCAGGCCTCATGTGAGTGTGTAGGCAGTTCCTGGATGACGAAGGCATTGATGCCATTGACTGGACACAGACTGTCCAGAAGCTTACTGATGCTCTGATCCAGGTCTGGCAGGAGATCCCCCAGGACATCATCTGCCGTCTCATCAGGAGCATGCCCAGACGTTGTCATGAGTGCATACAGGCACGTGGGGGCCATACAAACTACTGAGTCACATTATGAGTTGAGACTTGATTTGTGATTTAAGTGTTCCCTTAATTTATTTGAGCAGTGTATGTATTAACTTATCTACTGAAAGAGTTGCATGCATTTACATATAAAATGCTCCTGTCCTTATCAGGTTGTACTTCTGAACTTCAGGGTGCCGACACTAAAAGTCGTCTAAGTCAATGTAATTTATGGAATTTAATCAGCTACTACACTTGTAGTCTGAACTGATGCGCCCACTGAATAACGTGCATTTCCTGCTGTTGCAAAATTTCATTAGACTGCAGTCCGGAGGTTGTACTGCCAATTTTAAAGTCAGTCATGCCGCTGAAGAAAAATAGCTTGAATTGCCTACAGGATTCTTGGCACTTGGTGTTAATCATTGTGACAGAATTTTACAGCCACAGCGCAGCCCATGCTGGTCACCACTGATTTCAAATTCCTGTTGTCCGGCCTGTGTACGCTGTGTTTCCTCCCCTCAGACCCGGACCCAGCCGACTTGCAGGATAGGCTGGTCTACTGCTACCCAGTCCGGCTGGCCCTGCCCTCGCCGCCCCAGCCCCGCGTGGAGCTGCACTTTGAGAACGACATTGCCTGCCTGCGCTACAAGGGTGAGATGGTCAAGGTCAACCGCGGATACTTTGCCAAGCTGGTGAGGAATACGAAGTAACAGAGAATGTGCTTGTTGTTGTTCTTTTTCGTGTTCAAGTATACTCTCATTGTTTGGTGTGCCTGGATGAAATTATGATGTTATGTGAATTTAGTTCTGTGTAGATGGGATGAGCCAATAGTTACACCACATTGTCACACACCATTTTTAGTAGCATTGAAACTTGCACACGACCATTTGTTCTGATTCATCCAAACGGAGGTTATGTATGATCAGAGATCGTCCAACCGTTTACTTTAAGGTGTGGTGGATGTAATTGCCTGGTGTGGCCTCAGGGCATTCCCGCTGCTAAATGATAAACCTCTTTGTCAACCTTTTTGCCATGTAGGAGCTCTTGTACCGGTACAGCTGCATCGACGATCCCAGGTTCGAAAAGTTCCTGTCGCGAGTGTGGTGTCTGATCAAGAGATATCAGGTAAATTTGTCCTTGATCCCTGCTACTGATCTCCCTTTTCCTCTTCCACCTACTTGTTGCTGTCCCTATCCTTGTCCATCTGGTCATACTTCTGACCTGGTCGAAATTTAAATAGACTCTGGATTTAGCCCACATGCATTTATTAAATATTCCAATTGAACTCTTAATATGTTCACCCAGCACAGCCAGAAGAGGACTGAGCCTGGGTCCTCTCTAGATTTCTTCCAAAATTCAGCTTTCTTAGGGAGTTTTTCCTAGCCACTGAAATTCAACACTACTGTTGTTTGCTCCTTGGGGTTTAAGGCCGGGTGTTTCTGTAAAAGCACTTTGTGACAACTGCTGTTGTAAAAAGGGCTTTATAAATAAATGTGATTGATTGATTGATTGTCTTTCTAATTTCGTTCTCCTGCTTGTAAATTGTTGTTATTGTCATATTGACATCCACCTTTCTATTGCTCATTCTCGTCTGTCCTGTCTGGCTACGTCCAACCTTTGTTCTGCTGACGTCATCCTTTTGTTGTGCTGATGTCGTCCTTAATTCTGCTGATGTCATCTTTCAATCGTGGTGATGTAGCTATTGTATACTGTGCAGGTGATGTTTGGCGCCGGTGTAAATGAGGGTACAGGCTTACAGGGGGCTCTCCCTGTGCCTGTCTTCGAAGCCCTCAACAAGCAGTTCGGAGTGACCTTTGAGTGTTTCGCCTCGCCGCTGAACTCCTACTTCAAGCAGTTCTGCTCAGCCTTCCCTGACACAGACGGCTTCTTCGGATCCCGGGGGTAGGTGTGGGTTCTGGGAATCTCACAGGTGTAGGAGTCTGTGGTCTGTTACCGAAGACTCAGACTTTTTCTCTGATTTGGAAACGGTGTACTTTACTGCATTTTAAAATGCTAGTTTCAGCGAGAAGGCTCTGAAACCGCTTGCCGATCCTGAAAAAGGGGTAATAGTTGAAAAACGCCGGTTGGACCCCATCGCTACTAAAAAGAGACCCCCCAGGGACCTAGTCTACTTTTAGTCGTTGTTTTATCTATTGGCTTCTAGTTTGACCGTGTTAAATGTTTTACCTGCCAGGCCCTTCCTGAACTTCTCACCGGCTAGTGGTTCCTTTGAGGCCAACCCTCCGTTTTGCGAGGAGTTGATGGATGCCATGGTTACACACTTTGAGGTACTTCTCCTTCATAACTTGTTAAAGACTATTTAGAGTAACTGAACGTTCAGTTTGTTCAGTCCTTATTAAAGTGTTTGAACTTAATCCATAAACCTCCTTTTTTGTGGAGACCCCACTGTATAGAGTGAGAAAATCCTGCACGGGCGCGGTCTACCGGGACGTTAAAACGTTTAACTGCTGACTTTGAATTCCTGTGAGGGTTTTGTGTTGAACCGTGTGCTGTGTCCTGAAGGAACTGCTGGAGAAGTCCAGCGAGCCGCTGTCCTTCATCATCTTTGTCCCGGAGTGGCGAGACCCACTGACCCCGGCGCTCAAACGCATGGAGACCAGCATCTACCGCCGCCACCAGATGTCCGTCCCCGCCTTCGAGCATGAGTACCGCAGCGGCTCGCAGCACATTTGCAAGAAGTGAGTGTGTCCAACGACCACAGAGTCGCTTGCATTGACTTAGTGTTGTGAGGATACCAGTATGCCAAGTGCCGGAAAACGTTCTTGCACATTAGTTTGTTTTTAAGCCATACGAAACAGTGTTTGACAAAGTGCTTTGTCATGACAGTCTTTGCTCCAATTGCTCATTGTGTTTTGTTTAGTTTTTGTTGCGTGTGTGTGTGTGTCCCACCTGAAGCTAAGTTTGCGTTTTATACAAGACTCTAGGAAGGAAATGTAAATGTCTGTGTGTCTCGCTCTCGTAGGGAGGAGATGTACTACAAGGCCGTCCACGGCACGGCTGTCGTCTTCTTGCAGAACGCTGCCGGCTTCGCAAAGTGGGAGCCCACGCTGGAGCGCATCCAGGAGCTGCTGGCGGCATACCAGGTCTCCGGGCGAGCTTTGGGCTCCCCAGGTCCCTCCTCCACTCCCACTATGCCCTCCCCGGCCAGTGTGGGCGGGTTGGGGGACAAAGACTCTACTTCCGCCAGGGCTGCACCTGAGCGATCAGCCAGTTTGGACACGTTGTCGACCGCTAGCCAGGATAACAGCAGTATTAGCAGTCCTGTGGAGAAGATGCCTCCGGAGGCAGCAAGCGTTTAAAAGCACGAGAGGGAACATGATTGAGGGTGGGGAGTGTTTTGGGGGTGGGTGGGGGGCCAGACTACAAATGGTGCTGAGAGTGTGTGTGTGTGTGTGTGTGTGTGTGTCTTAGGAGGGAGGGTGGGTGGCGGTCTTAAAATATGTTTACTTTCTCTGCCTGTACTATTTAATATAAGTTCTACTGGGTTTTTATTATTCTGGATGTTATTTACTGTTGTAGCTCTTGTTGCTTTTTAACAATGTAGCTAGTGGTTAATGTTCACTAGGATTCCTTTTTCTGTCATCGTTTGCTGTTGTCGTCATTATCAGGTGATTCTAGTCCTTGTTCGTTGGCCTTTATTGAGATGGGGTGCGTTCTAAGCGACCCCCAAGGTGTTCTGCTTCTGAGCAGCGGCGCTTGGCTGTCGGGTTTTGATTGGTGGAATGGAACACTGTGTCTTTGGAAAGGCTTGTTTTGTTTGTCCGAATCTCCTTTGTTGCTTCACAGGTACAGAGGGGAGATGTGTTGTTGGAATTAAGGCAGCTACGTTTTTAACCCCACCACCACCAAGCCAACAGTTTAGCGGCCATCCTTGTACATACGAAATCCTAAAGTCAGAGTACTGAATGAGAGAGTAAGGGCTTTCATAGACGGTGCTTTGTGGACTTGTTATGCAGGTCACATACCATAGAGAGTTGGTTTCATACTGGCCAAGTCAAACTACCTTGGTTGTTACATCAGCCGTTGAAGCCAACTAATGGAACTGTTAACTGTTAGTTAGAAATGGTGAACTCTCTGTTCTCTTTATTGATTAATACAGGCCATCAATGCATCTTCCAATGGTGATATGTTTTAGACCACTAGTGAGCGTAGACCCAAACAATAGATGTGTTATTGTAATGTTCGATCTACACTGTGTGTAAGTCTCACGCAACAACTATGAATTGGGTTGATCTGGCTTGTTGAGGTAAATGCGTGCCCCTTGCTATAATCCTGTCCCCCAGTTTGATAATACCTGATGTAAATGAAACCCTCTTGAAACATAGGAATGTTTTTCACCCTTTCACATTGTTTTGACATTGTAGTATGTTGTGTTGTATGGTTTAGGACAGTGGTTCCCAAACCTCTCCTGCCCCCCCCCCTTCCATCAGTTAGATGTATCCCAGAGCTAGCACACCTGATTCAACAGGTAAGGGTTTGTTAATTAGTTAAGTTGATTCAGGTGTGCTAGCTCTGGGATATATCTAATATATGGAATGGGGGGGTGGGGCAGGAAGGGTTTGGGAACCATTGGCTTAGGAGACAGAAAGGTTACGTCGCATTTTAATCCCTCCAATCTCAAATGTGTTTTTCTTTTTATATGTTTACACCAGTATGAGATTAGAAAGCATCACTGGGCAGCACAATGAATGTACATTCTGAAAGGCAAAATAGACGGTCCCCACTGCGCCCCCGGACGTGGCTCTGTACAGTACCCCACCATATGTAGTGCGCTTGTTTTGACCAGGGCCGGTACAGCTCAGGTCCAAAGGAGTTCACTAGGAAGGGATTAGGGTGTCATTTTGGGATACATTCTCCGAGAGACTCTACTCACTCATCAAGCGGAGAGAAATTGTGTATTTTAAATAAAAAAATAAACTACTAGAAGACAATACGCTTGTACAGTGAGCTTCGACAGTTCCTTACTAGATGTCATCACTTGCCTTGGCCCCATTTGTACATACTTAGTTGTGAGGTTTTTATAGAGAACTATTACCGCAGGCGCAGGCCTGGAGGACAAGGCAAAGCTCTGTTTATGCTCTTGCAAACAAATTACAGTAATCTTTGGTCTTTGAACATAAGTACTACAGTAAACCTAGCGTTGCGCCCAAGAACCTGCATACAAAGTTTAGCCAGTTTTGTTCTTTGTCACCTGAGCATCAAACATCAGTCGCATAACCTGAACCCTAGTATGTTTCTGTCACCAGCAAAACAAGTTGTAGATATTGTACAGAAAATTGGTATGAAGTATGTATTATTTTTCTCTATGCTACACAATTGTATTGAGCGCTGATGGAAAATAATTATAATTGTATGTTGTCTGTTCTGTGCTATTTTTTTGAGTTAATTTAACATTTTTTTTTTTATTGATTTGTTCATGTATTATACAGTTTATTACATAGAAATTGTTTTAATCTAAACCAAAGTGTTATTAAAAGAAAAAAATCTATCTTGTATGTAAAAGTAGGCTTGTGTATGATTGCATCAGTTAATGCATAAGCTGTAACCAGCAAAATTACTCCTTGAGTTTATTTTTATAAATATTTTTGTTGTTCTGGTAAGAGCGAATTTTATGTTTGGAATTTATTTTGCATGACACTTTTGACACTTAAATCATAAAATCTTTGTATTCTTAAATCAGTTCATAGACTTTTTACATTAAGTGTGAATACGTATCTTATATTTATCCCTATCTGTTAACCTTTAAGGTTCTTTATTGTCTGTAGATCATTTGTAATACCATTACTGTTTTTTCTCAATATGATTCTTATGGGCAAGAATAAGGAGACTGTAAATACTGTCTGTACTGAACTCATTTTCCACGTATCCTCTGAGTATATTATCAATGTTGTGGCATTCTCTCCAGTGGAACTAGCATACAGATGCGCTGAATCACATTTGCTCCCAGTAAAATGTGTCAAACCATGTATGTAATTTGAATTTCTAATAAACTGACGTACCATACCTGTAGTTTTTAAGCTCTTTTAAATATGCAGACTCTCCTGTAGACATTCTATGTTGAAGTCTTAAAGGTCAAAGTTTCCTCTGATCTCTCACATGAATATTACTTTATTGGAAGAATAGTGCATGTTGCAACCGGTAGTCAATAACTTCAATATTAAGGTCAAATATGCATCCAGAGAGGGGTTATTTTAAGATTAAATCAGCATATATGTTCAAAAAACCTATATCAGTTTATTCATTTAGCCTCTACGAAGATGGCGGCTGTAACAGTTCATGAACTGTCGTGGCGCAGACACGCCCACGTATTTTTATACGCGTGCGCTAAGGACTGTCTTTCACCTCCACTACAACAGATGGCGTATTTGCGTTGTCTTTTAGAAAACATCTTACGAAATTGTTGCTGTAACAGGGGTTTGCTTTTTATTGTACGAATATTTTGTAGAAGTTAGACTACTTAGCTAACTGAATTTGATAGCGCGTTATCTAGACGTTATCTAAACGTTAATAGTTTTAGCGAGCTTTGTTGTTGAAAGCGAAACCACTAAGAAGACCTAACGTTCATTTCAGTCTAAGCGTTGTCGAACTGTTCTGTAATCAAAAGTGATCAACAAGGGTTTTCCTGTTAGCGGTCTGCTTTTTTACCGACATCGCGGATCAATCAACCCATTCGAGGCATATACCAGAAAGGCTGTTGTCAAATGGGTGCCCATCGAAGTGAGGGACGGAGGGACTGGCTTCAACAAGACGACGTTGAACAGCCGCCTGTTCAAACCATGGTGAGCACTGAGATGCATTACATTTTAGAAATAGTGTATTGCGATGAACAATGTTAACAGCTAACTTTCACAGGTTGACAGTTTAAGCCCGTTCCTTAGCTCGTGAGTGGATGCAAGTCGATAATGTGGCTCGCGATTGCCATTTGAACAGTCCGCCCATTGTTGATTTTCATTTAAATGTATCTGCACCTAACATTTCTAATACCACTTAACCTAAGGAAATGTGTGAAAATCATAAAAGTAGCTATCGTCATAATTCATGTGATGGTAATGGGGATGATGAATCAGCTGTCCGTGGTGTCTCAATGTGCGATATCTTTCGGGTTTTCCTTCCAGAATCCATGGAACGTCATGATAAAACACAGACAGGTCCACCGAAGAGGCAGACGTTCACAGATGACCATGAGGTAAGTTGGCTCACTGTTAAAAGTTTAGCTAGTTCACCCATACATTTTTTTTTTGTGTATTTGATATTCATTATTTCTGGCACGTAATAGCCAAAAGTTGTGCAATACAACCTCCACTGTTTCAAGATAAAAGACTACTGAAACACTGCAATGTTTTTAGAATGACTTTCTACACTTTAGGTAAATATAAACCTATAAGGTTGTGAAAAAATATTGTTGTTTATCAGCTTAAACATACAATCACAAAATCATATTAATACCTGAGTGTGAATAGTTAGAAGGGAATTATTTTTAAATTTAAAAACACATGGTACAATTATTGGCACTCCTAGAAAATGTTATGAATGATTAAGATTTTACTCTTAAGTTCTTTGGGAACTCTTAAGTGGTCATCCATGACACCCCATTTCACTGGGGTATAAGTATGAGGTGACATGTGAACTCGGTTAGTGATCCATCTACATGGGAAATGCGAGAGTGCATACAAATGAAATGAGATGAAAGGTTGTTGATTTTCATAAATCAACCACTGGCTATAGAAATATTGCAACGTGCTTGAAAATACCCATCTCCAATATTTGGGCAATAATGAAGAAATGTAAAATGACTGGAGATAAGATCAACCTGCCTGGAAGTGGACACGTCTGTTTTCCCCATACTCTGAGAAGGATGGTGGCAAACGCATTTTCAGTTACCCTACGTGCACACTGTCCGCTCGCTAGTGCTGCAAAGCGGCACGCTCTCATTCATTTCCAACGAGAGCCAGCAAATCACCGCCATGGCAGACCTCCCAGCGACAGTTGAGAAATCTAATTAACAGTGACGGAGTTCGGCGACTATCAATGGCAGGGCAGATGTTCTCTGCATCTTAAAGTCCTTTCTCTTTTCTACTCACTACCTAAAAACTCACTCGCTAGCTAAAATAAATTGACAAGAAAAGTATAATTGCGGTGTCCGGTTGCCCCGTTATTTATGATGCTTCTCTGGCTTCATACAGAGACATTATTCTAAAAATGGAAGCATGGAAGTTTTCAGAGATCATTGGGATCACGGGTGAGTGATACATGCATAATGTAAAACAAAGTAAATTACTATTTGAACATTTACGACAATGCCAAGTCAATGATTTGTCATACGTTTTTAGTAGTGGAGTCACGCAAATACTAAATACTTATTAATATTCGCAGAGACAGATGTTTCCCTTATACTGGTTAACTGATTGTCACTGGCATAAATTAGGAAAATAGGCCCCAACCGAGCAGGCAGCGTGCACGCTAGGGAAGGCTCAGCAACAGCTCGCCAGAGATTGGGCGATTTGCAAGTTGAGCGAGCGGGTGTCTGCACGTAGCATTAGAGAATTGCATTAAAAGAACATACAATTGATCTGAAATAGAGTGTAGCCATTGTTAATAATTGTGTGTGATTTAAGTGTTCCGGTTATTTAGCAGTGTATTCACGTTGGGTCATAATAATTATGGAGGGTACTGTAACTGACACTCATTGTGTGTCTAGCTACACAGATCCAGTTATATCCATGGATCTCCTGCGAACAGTTCTACAGCCCAGCTTCAATGAGGATATTCTGGGAGTGTTCAGAAAATACATGAAGGTGAGTGTACTGTGTAATGGATGAAATGGGATTTAAGTATACCAACATTAGGTTTTGATTAAAAAAAAAAAAAAGGTACTCCATTACGTTTGGTAACCTGTTCGACATTGTGATTCATCTCATTTCTGGGATTTTTTAAAGTTAGGGATAACTCTGTAATGTAATATTAGTACTTTTGTTACTTTTTGATTAATTTCCCCTTAAACTAACTGCTTTGGCATTTATGTGCTCAACATGGACATTTATTTTCTCTCAAATGCCATTTCCTTTAAAGTTCTGCTTTCTTTATGGTAGTTTTTTGAAAAAGCAGCCAGCAACGTGAAGGAGAACGTTGAGGAGGACGTCCAGACCGACCAGCTGATCCGAGAAGCCTGCAGAAACTGCTTGGAGAATGTAAGATGACAGTCTCTATTCAGATGTGGTTAACACACAGAGACTTCTGTCAGTAATGTTCATTTCCTGTCCCTGATCAGGCCAAGCAGCTTTTCTCAGACGGAGAGAAAACCACAGTGGCAAGACCTGGCTTTGAGCCTCAAGTCAAGGTAAAGGAAGATTTGAAATAGGCAAGGAGCATGATGACCTCAGGACTTTACTCAGGAAATTTGGGCAACTGTCTGTCTTCCACTATCCCTCCTCCTGACCAAGAAACCGAAATGTGGGCCAAAGTCATTAATTAGTATCCATTCAAACAGAATTGTTACCTCTTCCCCTCAATAGCTAGTATTTATTAAAGATGCACCCGTTTTCCTCCCGTTTTGAAATCATTCGCCCCTTTAAATCAGACCTTTTTTCTTATCTGGGGAGAAAAAACAGTGCATGTCTTTAAAACAATATGCTATCTTATTTAATTGAAGTTACGTCTCGCACAACACATTTAGTGGACAGGAGTTCAAATCGCGGCACTGGCTAAAGACGGTGCCCAGAGGACTGTATAGGAAGCTGCAGATGTAGCTCAGCACCACCTGGGGTGGATGAGTAGGACGTTGGCCAGGACTGATTTAAAGGGTCTGTTTTATCATGCTCTAGTGACCCCTTGTGGTAGGCCAGGTGCCTGCAAGACAGTCCTCGTTAATCTGAGGGTATTTGCATCCATAAACTGTGAACTGTGCAGGAATTACAGCATTTTCTTATTCATAGTCCGTCCATCTTAGAGGAATTGGTAGGTCAGTAATTTTTTTTTTTGCTCCACACTTCCCAGTTCCCATCACTGGTACTTGTATTTGTCTCATCTGTCTACCGTATCTTTTACCGGACTCTGTTTTTGTTAAGCCAGCTTGCTTTTGTTTCTTTAGGCTAGTGTTTTTGCACCTTGTGGTCAAGCCTCTGTTGTAGGGATGCCATTATTGGTGTCACTTCAATTTCAGCAATCATTTGTTTTCTTACAGCGTCCAAAATTGGAGGAGGATTCAAGTCAACGGGTCAGCCCTATTCCCAAAAAGGTAATGTTTTTCTATATTAAACCTTTAGACTCACAGATTCTAACCCTTATAGAATAGAATTCACAGAGAAGGTTTTTTTATTTTATTTTCTTCAGCGAAAAGGGCGTCCCACAGTTCCTGTTGGTTCCTATGACAAATCTGTTACATATAGCAATACGTGAGTATCTGGATGTCAGACCAGATGTTTACTTTGTGGCCAGTAAGCAGTTTTGGTTTCATTGTCAAGTTACAAGTAAAATCAGTAGTGAATGTAAAATGCTATGATACATTTGTTCCTGCATTCTAGGCCCAAGCCCAAGACCTCCGAGCCTGTGAAGCGTGAGGGACCAAAGGTATGTTTATTCAGATTTTGTGTCTTTGGGAATTCATTATATTAGGAGTGCCATCCAATTAATTTTGAGGCGGTTAATTGTAAAAACATGAATGTATGTTTTAACATATTAGAAAACCAAAACAAATTAAAAAAAATTAAAAAAAATAACAAGAAGTAAAAAATTTTTTTTTTAAAACAAGTATACCTTTCCCCTCACTCCAGAGTCATTAGTTAGCATTTTGTTCCATGGGTTAGTGCATTTTAATTTATTAAAATGTTCTACAGTGGGACCCTTCCAGACTGAATGAAACAAGCACATTTGTTCTTGGGTCCAGAGCAAACAAGTAAGTTAAATTAATTATTATAAATGTTTAGTTCACACGGACTAAATAAGGAATAGAATTGAGTTACATAGGAATTGTCCAACTGTTTGCATTTCAATGTATTTATTTTATGTTTCCAATAAAACCTGAAACCTGTTCATCTGTAGGGCTTTAGGAATGGGTGGTACTAGAGGACGGATTTACATCAAACATGCTGACCTTTTCAAGGTAAATCTCTCTCAAACTCTAATTATCACAAAATGTTTTCTTGTGATAAATATAATTATATTTGTATACAATAAAACGGTAAAATTTAAGGAAGTCTAATCTAAAATATTTGTCTCATAAATGCTTTAATAAGTATTTAATGAACATGGTGTTGTTTTTTGCTAACTTATAGAAAGTAGCCTTTGATTTGTCATTGAATCAAAATCAGTATATTTCTGCTTTCATATCAGAAGCATCTCGTTTGGAAGTTTTCTGGGGAGATCTACTTGTTGATATCCTCGACTATATACCATTAGGCTGTTAGAAATGTAAGTCATTTGGCAGACGCTCTTATCGTTGGAATCGTCACGTATTTGGACCATAGTTTGCAGTTGCTCTGAGGTGTAGTCAGGTAATACCGTTGCATTGTCCTCCCTTGCTTCTGTCATTGGGCATCAGAAGTGGATCCTGACAAGTAGAATCCCTGTCTGGTAGGATGAGGTTGTTCCACTGAGCTGGAGTCCTCATCCACAACGGTGGTGCCCGTAGGGAGTGTATGCCTGGTTCTTTCCAGCCCTACATGGACATTCTCAGGGGCGGAGAGTCTGGGTTTGACTGATTATCCCATCGCTTACGGAGTCACAGACATTTTGAGTCTGACTTTAAACGAGATCCCTTCTTGAAACTGTGTCTATCACAACCGTTTTTTCATCGAATTCAAGGTGGAGTATAAAAGAAGCATATTCATTGAGATTGTCCACATCGACGTGTTTGAAAATGTTCTTCTTAAATTCCTTGTGACAGGTCGAAATTGAAAACACCTGGAAGTGTTTTGTGTAATCATGTTCGGATCTTACTGACTATTACATTCAGTGAATAGAATGTAATACTTTTTATTTTGGTTTAGGGTTAGCCTGTTAGATCTGTTTCATTAAAATGTGCCTAGCCCTTATAAAGTGAATCTGGTCACTATCATTTAGGTTCTCTAGCTATGACGTAACTATGGTGTCTTTGACTGTTGTGGTAATGTAGGTACCGATGTCCTATGTTGGTGTAATGCATGGGTGTTTCAATATTCTGAGCTGGTGGGATACTGTTTTAATGGTTCCCAAACCACAGGCCACTAATCTCCCACTGAGCACTCTTCTCCGGGCACGCAATGTTCATATCCCGTTCCGCTGAAAACCTTTTCTCCATAATTGCGCCGTACAATAAAAAAAAAAAACTAAATTTAAGTAACACTACATCTACTTTTGTATGTTTTTAGGCTACTGTACTGAGAAGATGCGCTCAACATTTCAACAAATGTAGGCCATTCCAGTGATGAAGCAAACTGATTAAAAAGCTCTGCACTCTAACAAAATTGTAGACCCTCCACTGCATCTCCACTGTGCTAGTTCCCTTCCCCAGGCCTGTTTGATTCATTTAGGGTGTCATCAAAAAGCAGTGATTCCCTTGCATTAGAGCTAGACTATATGTCAGGAACATTAAGTACAGTGGGGAGAACAAGTATTTGATACACTGCCGATTTTGCAGGTTTTCCCACTTACAAAGCATGTAGAAGTCTGTACATGCTTTGTTATCATAGGTACTCTTCAACTGTGAGAGACGGAATCGAAAACAAAAATCCAGAAAATCACATTGTATGATTTTTAAGTAATTAATTTGCATTTTATTGCATGACATAAGTATTTGACACATCAGAAAGGCAGAATTTGGTATAGAAACTTTTGTTTGCAATTACAGAGATCATACATTTACTGTAGTTCTTGACCAGGTTTGCACACACTGCAGCAGGGATTTTGGCCCACTCCTCTGCACAGTCCTTCTCCAGATCCTTCAGGTTTCGGGGCTGTCGCTGGGCGATATGGACTTTCAGCTCCCTCCAAAGATTTTCTATTGGGTTCAAGGACCTTGAGATGCTTCTTACAGAGCCACTCCTTAGTTGCCCTGGCTGTGTGTTTAGGGTCGTTGTCATTCTGGAAGACCCAGCCACGATCCATCTTCAATGCTTTTACTGAGGGAAGGAGGTTGTTGGCCAAGATCTCGCGATACGTGGCCCCATACATCCTCCCCTTAATACGGTGCAGTCGTCCTGTCCCCTTTGCAGAAAAGCATCCCCAAAGAATGATGTTTCCACCAACATGCTTCACGGTTGGGATGGTGTTCTTGGGGTTGTACTCATCCTTCTTCTTCCTCCAAACACAACGAGTTGAGTTCAGACCAAAAAAGCAAAATTTTTCTCTCATCAGACCTCATCTCCCATTCTTCCTCTGGATCATCCAGATGGTCATTGGCAAACTTCAGACGGGCCTGGACATGCGCTGGCTTGAGCAGGGGGACCTTGCGTGCGCTGCAGGATTTTAATCCATGACGGTGTAGTGTGTTACTAATGGTTTTCTTTGAGACTTAGGTCCCAGCTCTCTTCAGGCCATTGACCAGGTCCTGCCATGTAGTTCTGGGCTGATCCCTCACCTTTCTCATGATCATTGATGCCCCACGAGGTGAGATCTTTCATGGAGCCCCAGACCGAGGGAGATTGACCGCCATCTTGAACTTCCTCCATTTTCTAATAATTGCGCCAACAGTTGTTGCCTTCTCACCAAGCTGCTTGCTTATTGTCCTGTAGCCCATCCCAGTCTTGTGCAGGTCTACAATTTTATCCCTGATGTCCTTACACAGCTCTCTGGTCTTGGCCATTGTCTGTTTGATTGTGGACTGGTGTCTTTTATACAGGTAATGAGTTCAAACAGGTGCAGTTAATACAGGTAATGAGTGGAGAACAGAAGGGCTTCTTAAAGAAGAACTAACAGGTCTGTGAGAGCCGGAATTCTTACTGGTTGGTAGGTGATCAAATACTTATGTCATGCAATAGAATGCAAATTAATTATTTAAAAATCATAAAATGTGATTCCGTCTCTCACAGTTGAAGTGTACTTATGATAAAAATTACAGACCTCTACATGCTTTGTAAGTAGGAAAACCTGAAAATCGGCAGTGTATGAAATACTTGTTCTCCCCACTGTAAATGAGCAATGCTTTAATTCTGTAATTTTTCAGTTCAGTACAACGTTTCATAGGATATTATCCGACACAGAAGGCCACCAGTGGCCACTGGTCATCACTGCAGTAAAGGCCTTGGTCCAGTAGCCACTGGTCATCACTGCAGTAAAGGCCTAGGTTCAGTAGCCACTGGTCATCATTGCAGTAAAGGCCTAGGTCCAGTAGCCACTGGTCATCACTGCAGTAAAGGCTTAGGTCCAGTTGCCACGGGTCATCACTGCAGTAAAGTAATGGTTTGTTTTCTTCCTCAGTATGCAGCTGATGCTCAGGACAAACACTGGTTGGCCGAAAGACAGCATATGAGAGCCACTGGTGGAAAGATGGTGAGGGTTCTCTAACAAACTGTTACCTTTTGATCTTACTTTCTGCAACAAACTCAAATGTCTTTTTCTGCTTTAGCCAAACTCCTCTTGCCCTAATTTCTGTATGATTCTTTCTGTTTTTGGTTCAATAAATAGAAAATGTAAGAAACACAAAACTCTGCTATGCAGGGTTGGAAAAGGCACAAACCGATCTTAGTGGGAAGTCTAACCCAATTCACGTAGAATTTGAGTTGTGAGTTACGGCTGTTATTGTCATTGAAAATCGACTATGTGACGCTTTTTAAATCTTTTTCCAGTTGTTAAGGACGGGGCAGTTTCTACATATAGCACCTTTTATTTATTTTTGGACCACAAACTTTATGAATGAGTGTGAGTGATAAACATCGAAGCAAACTGAAAATGTTATGTTTTCATAGGCTTATCTCCTTATTGAGGAGGATGTCCAGGACCTTTCTCTGAGTGACGATTACAAGTAAGGAAGACATTTTGTTTCACTCCTCAATTTCCTTAATCAGTTGTCATTGTCCTGAGTGGTCTTTGTTATTGACTTCTTAACCCAGATAACTGCATACTAGTATATCTTGGGGGAGGGGTTCTCCAAAGTTTTCTATGAGGATTTTGCTGTAACAATAGGATAACATGTATACATGAATTGAGCAGACTAATCATTTAGGCTAATTTAGGTGGTGAAAAAATGTAAGGGTGAGTTTGCCGAAGCCTCAAGCCCAAACATGTCTTGGGTGACCAGGTTTAATTAAGCCTAATAGGGCTTACGCTGGTGTCAGGATGAAATTAGGATTCTGTTGTGTGTTGTTCATTGGATGTTTTTCTGCAGGGATTGCCCCGACCTGAAAATGACCCCAGTTGAATTAAAGCCTTTCACTGTTCCCTTGTGGATGATTGAGAAGATGCAGAAGGCCATGGAAGCCCAAAGTTCAGGCAAGGAATAAAGTCCTAGTCTGCTTCAGCAAATTACACCTTAGACAGAACTCTTCTTTTGACCAGAAAAAGTGCCACTTTGTCCTAGAAAATCACTGGCGACTGAACTATGTCTTTTCTGCCCATGTAATTTTGGATGCAGTGTGATTTTATGCAGCAACTGATCAGTGCTCTTTTGGTAATGAAATTAGCCCTTTTTTTTTTACTGTACCAGTAAAAGGGGCCCTATGGGTCCCTTGGTAATGGACAGTTCTTATGGCAAGGGGGTGCATTGCCCCACATGAAATTGTAATTTCTACTGTTGTACAGTCATTTTGTTTTCAGATCTTACTAAACCATTCTCAATTTTATATGGTAGAATATGTCTCTACGATGTCACTTTGCTGTGTTTAGATTTTTTACTCTGAAGTTTCAAGAGCAGACTGGTGTTTTGTTTTGATTTAGCGGACTGTTATAAAAAAAAAAGGTGCTTTGTGATCATTTTGTTATTGTGAAGTAATTTCGATGCACAATATCTAAAGTATTTTGTATGAGCATAGTTATATTTTTTTGTTTACTTTTTGGGTGTTTTGGTTATTTTATTATACTTCAGGCATAGTAGACCATAATTTTCTAGCAAAGAAGTGAATCAAACTGTATCACGAAATAAAGCTATGGCTATGTCTAGTTTATTCCGTATGTTTGTCCTGAGTTTTTGTTTAACTTCTCTGAAGCCTTTTTATTTCAATGTCCCGTATTTCTACCGCATTTATTAGTTCATGAGTAAGGAGGTTTGGTCAAGCTCTTCGGCTGATGAAATCTCAGGTATTTCTTTTTTGAGGGTCGATTTCTTTCTTGTTGGAGTGTGTGATAGCAGTTTACAATGATAGCACTCTTTCTGTGGATTATGAATCCCTTTAAAAAGGAAATTCTGATATCGATTTGTTTTTTTAAAGTGAGTAAAAATGTTTACTAAATGTACCACATGTGCTGTGTCTAATGCAATCTGCAATGCATGACTAAGTACAGCACCTCTAATGTTATCGCTAAAATAGGCATTCAATACTGCACAGTAAGTAGTTGTTGATGACGTTGTTTGCTGAATTACTAAAAGGTGAATAGATCAATAATTCTTCATTGAGTCCCCCCTGTAAACAATCCAACATCATTGTGATTTGTAGACATGCAGAAATTACAAAAAATAGCAGCTGTGTTCTTCAGTACACATGTAACCAGCTCAAACCTATGACTTGTAAATGCTTTCTAGTCAGGAAATATAGCTTGCTTCATTTTCAGATCTATGACATCCACTCACATGATTATAACATTATCACCTTCCTGGAAAGGGCGATGAGGTAGGCACTACAATATCCTTTCTATTGAGATTTTTTTGGAAAAAGGTCATGCTTTAGCTGTGATCTTGGTAGCAGATGGTTGTTCCAGGAAATGAGGTTAGTGGGAACATTGGGGCAAGCTGAAGTACAGCAAATACACTAAGCATTTTTGAAGTTTTCCCTTTCAACTGTTTATGGTTTCAGGTTTTGTTTGGCAAGCTGTTTTTACGTGTTCTCTGGAACTTTTAAGTCATTATTTAAGAGCTGCTATTATTTTGCTACTAGTAATTATTCAATGTGTTATTAGAAACCTTTTCTGTTTTAATAGTAAAAGCTGATTAGATACCTCTTTTTTTAGTGACTACTACTAGTAACCTTTTCTGCTTACTAGTAAAAGTAGCACTCATTCCATTTTAATCATTAATAGTTGCTGTTCGGTTTTTTACATTGAACTTGAAGGGGCACTGCAGATACCAACAAAAAACGCCGGACTAGTTGCTATTTGAATTCTTTACTAGTCACAATGGCAATTTTACTGGTAAGGATGTTATAGTTATTGTGCGTATTCATAATGAATAGTCTAGGTTTTCTCTAGTACTCAATATCTTAATGTTACTAATCACTATTAAATACTAGTATCACAAACAACTAGTAAAAATGACTTAATATGATGTAGCGGTTCAATCTCATACACAAACTTTCGCCGCGTATGTTCAAGTCAGTGGAGACCGTACTCCACGGCGTGGGAGTCCCCAGCCCGGGAGGAAGTCTCTGTTGCAAATAGACTTCTCGTACATAATTTGTTTTCAAACTTTGCGTTATTTCAGGCAGCTAGAGTTCGTCAACATAACTGCTTATTTGTAGGCTAGTTTTTCTTCGTGAAATGTCATAGACAGGTTACGATAAAAAAAATAATACCCAACGAAACTTTCTTTGTTACTGGTAATTATTACAGTTCTGGATGTCTTTAATCGGAATACATTTTTAACTAATAAAAATGGAACAGCAACTAGTAAGAATTTGAAAAGTTACTAGAGACAAAAAAAATAACTAAGTTGATTTTTAAATTACTAGTAAATTCAGGGGGAATACATGATAAAAACGTTTTCCTTACTTTCTTGATTGTGTGACTAATCTTTAATAAACCAAAAATAAGAACTGTAAAAATAATATCGGGACCTACCGTGATCATTTAAGACCGAATCATATTTCTCCCAATCACATCGAGGAATTTCGTAGTCGCATTCTTCTGAATGGTTACTACGGGTTGCTTTGTTTTAAACCTGAAGTCACGATTGGGCGTATTTGCAAACGAGGCGGTTACCCGAATTTGAGAAAGCAATTTTAAACGGGGGGGCGGGATAGAAACATTTAACACAGTTTGAATATCTCCGTAGCAGAAGAACAGAGTCGGCGAAGACAAAACAGGCAAGTATTGTAACACATTATGTATCGATAGATATGTATTCTGGGCTGGAGGTTTAAATTTAGTCATCGTTACATCGCCGTAGCGAGACAGTAAAACAAATCAGCTTGCTAGCGTAGCAATGTGACTCTACACTTATAATTTTAATGCCGTTTTCTGATTATAGCTACACAAAACTACTTAACGTTAACCGTTACCGGTACGTTAGCTAGCCACACCGACACTGAAGCTAGCTACGGTACCGACGTTCGCTTGCTACAGTTAAGTATTTTAGCTTTTGTTCAATGTAGTTCACGAACTAGGTACTGTAATCTAGCTGACTAAACTTACGTTGTAACCAAATGACTGTAGTATATAGCCAGTTAGCTAACACGTTACTTACCTGTGTTAGCTGGCTATTATTGGCTAACCCCCATATAGCTATGGATTTATGTAACTATAGGCTAGCTAGCTTTGTACGTAGCTACGGCTGAATACCCGAAACTTCTTGCTAGCGAGATGTACAGTAACGTTAGCTCATAGGCTCTCCGTACAAGTCAGCCGATTTAAACGCCTGGCTAACTAGCTACATTAACCATTGCTTGCTAACTTAGCTGAAGTCTCTAGGTAACGTTCGCTAACATGTTCAGTTAACGTCATTACAACACACTCGTTAGCGCGAAGCAAAATACCTTGTCTATACAATAACGCTACGACGTGGAAATTGTTGCACGCTAACTAGGTATGTAATCTTTCTTTACTGGTAGGTGACCAGCGGTCAGTATTCGGGAGAAGATTAAGTTAGCTGAATACTGTACTGTCCTCTTGTTCCCCCAGTATAAATATGGCATCACAAAATATGGACCCTGAAGCAGCCTCATCCACAGCAGCTCTGAAAGGCAATGAAACTGGTGGCAGCGCAGCTAAGGGCTCAGTCACCAAAAGGTTTGTGACATTCATTCGCTAGCTAGTTACTGTGACACTAGTAGTTATGTTTGCTGTTCTAAAACCAAGTTCAAGGAAACGTGCCAACGCGAGATTCGTAATGAAGTTCAGATGTTGTAATGAACCCGTGTTCTTCTGTAACAGTCTACTGGTTTGCTAATTGACAATGACGTCAATTCATTGTTCACTTTTGTAATCAAGCAAGTTATTAACAGGTTACTTTTACAATGATATCCTGTATATAAAAGAAATAAATAAGCATCAGAGATTACTTGTACTGCTGGTAATGTGGTGTGGACTAGTCAATGAACACAGTTTGTGATTCACCTTTTAAATAATTTATTTCTTCCCCTTAGGCTTCAGCAAGAACTTATGACACTAATGGTAAGCTGTCCCTCCTAACTTTTTAATCACAATTCTTTATAATTATATTTGTGGCAAACTGGTAATTTGCAGTGTTATGTGTATTTTTTTGTATTTGTTTTTTACTTACACCTGTGATTTTAGATGTCTGGAGATAAAGGGATTTCAGCTTTTCCAGAGTCCGATAACCTTTTTAAGTGGATCGGCACAATAGACGGCGCACAGGGAACGGTACGTCATGGTTTCTTTCTAGTGCAGGTGTCAAAAGAGGCGTGGGTGGTATGATCATTAATTTAGATGGCAGGTGCTGTATTCTACCATGTCCACATATTGTTTTGGCCATATCTTATTTGTTAAAGCTTGTTGTCTGTCATTTAACCCCTGAAAACCTGTGGCTTAATATGGGTGTCAGGAACCTCATGGCCATGAACAACTTCAGCAATTGTTGTTAACTTGTCTTCCATCTTAGGTTTACGAAGGCCTGCGCTACAAGTTGTCATTTGAGTTTCCTAGTGGCTACCCTTACAAAGCCCCACGGGTCAAGTTCATCACACATTGCTTCCACCCCAACGTCGACGATCAAGGATTCATTTGTCTGGATATCTTGAAAGACAAATGGTCTGCGCTTTACGACGTGCGGTCCATCCTCCTGTCCATTCAGAGTTTACTCGGAGGTGCGGCTGTTATTGAATTTGATGTTCACGTTAACATATTCTGCTGGCTTGCTCCAATTAATCAACACGGATCGTTAAATCACAGTCTTTTTGTTACACTCTGAAGGGATTTTGCATTGTTGACTTGTTGCCTCACCCCAATCTGTCTGTTCTAGAGCCCAACAATGAGAGTCCCTTGAACACGACTGCTGCTGGGCTTTGGGATAACCAGGAAGGTCAGTATGTGGGGAAGTGTCTGTGCTGACAGGTGCCGTTTGGGGTGTCCAGTGTGTACTGGTTATGGTCATGTTGTTAACCTTGTACTGTTGCCTGTCCCTTGCAGCTTTCAAAGCCCATTTGATGTCTACCTACGAGAACTGACCCCAAGATCTTACAGTCTGTCTTATTTCTGTGTTTGTCTCTGCTTCTGATAATGTAAATTTAAATGCTGGGTATGTCTGTACAATATTTTTATGTTTCTATGTGAATAAAGATGTCTTTATGTTAAAACCCGGCTTTTGTTATAGTTCATCTTTATTCATTGGCAAATAAATGACATGCCTCGGTTAGAATGTAGCATATATTCAACAATACTTTTTTATTTAACGAGGGGGGAAAGACATTGAGACCGTGGGTTTCTTACAAGAGGTCTGGGTAAAAAGAATGTCATGCTAGAATGACATTGCAGGACTATGTTTACAGGTAACTACTGGAGACTTTAGCTAGTTGTGCTTGGTTTATGCGTACACAGATTAAGTGAGGAGTTACTTCATTCTTACTGACAACCTTTGGTAACCTGCGTTCAGACCACACCCTGCTTTTCAGGTGAGCAGGCACAACATGCAACCAAATTTACAATTTGGGGGGTGACAGCACCCAGACATTTTACCATCCTGGGACACCACCTCTACCTCCAGAGTTTCATCCTGATCGTCTGCTGCATCGCTGAAGTCAACACCTTCAGTCCAGGCCTCTTGAGTAGACTCCACCGCCCAGAAAGGAATACTAACTTTCTGGAGCATTTCCTTGATCATGGCATCGATTTGGGTGATGTGTGTCTTGAGGTCCGGGTTCTGCTCCACCTCAGTCCCTACCCAGGGGCTTTGGGTTGACGCAGCCTGAGCAGCAACTCCGCTGAACTCATCCGAGGCCCCAGTTTTGATCAGGGCTCTACGGTCATTCTTCTGTTTCAAAGGGAAGCGATCGGTTAAGTCACCAAATTTGTACAGGTCCTGTTGGAGACTTTCTAATCCGGTAAGGAAGTGGACCCACAATTGCTCCACCTTGTCGCGGTCCTCCTGGCCAGGGACCGTCTCTGCCAGTAGAGGCACCAGCTTTCTGTGCAACCCTAGGTGACGACACGGCAGATACAGTTGAATAATTAATTGTAAGCCTCCTGATTTAACGTTATGAAACATTGGAATATGCTGGTACTGTGATTTAAAGGAGCCATATGTAAGACTCCTACTGTACTAGTGTACATAAAAGAAAACATGTCCAGTATACATCAGAAGAAAATGTTTTAAGTTGGTGCTTAGATATTTGCTTTCAAAATTGTTCAGAGTGCCTGATAGATTTTCCTTTTAATCTTTTTTGCAGGTTAGTTTATCGGTTTTCTTTTGTAAGTTGATACTTAAGACACTTGCTGAGGTTTAGGAAACTTTTTTTATGTAGAAGTTGGTGTGTGCTATCCAATACCCTCTGATGTTATACAAATTAAAAAGTGAATATCAGGGCTTTGGTGGGATTTCTTTTGTGCCATCATTTGTTTTGTAAGTGCCAGAAAAGGATAAACAGCCTGGTTTGCTGTCATACTGTTCTGGGTGAAACCGTCATTTATCCCCAGATATGAGAAAGTTGTCGAATCCTGTATTTAGTGTCTTGAGCAGACTCATATCCAGATATTTATAGTAGTGTGTGTTTTCCATACTAGTCTGCTGTGGGAACAGAACACGCCTCCACCAGCTGAGCTACACGGGAGGTATTGATGTCAATGGTCCCCCCACTGTCAGTGGCCTAACCTGTGCAGACTTTGTGGGCCAGGGCTCTGGTGTCATTCGTCTTCTCTCTCAGAGAGCTGCTGTCTGAGCTGCTACCGACTGATGTGGCCATTTGTTGAAAGCAGGCGGTCACCTTGCTCAGGGCCTCCAGGGCCCGCTCACACTCGGCGACCTGCCGTTTCCTGGTCTGGATCTCACCCACTGTCCTTTGCCACCGATTCATCTGAGCCTGGGAAGAGAACAGTCTAGGGATTTAATCGGGGAATGTGTTCATGTTTACTTCTTGATTGCGATATCGTCTTTTGAGTAATGTCCAACCAAATAGACAGTGGGTTTCAGGTGATTTGGAGATTATATATATTAATAAATGCTAACAGGTCCAGATTAATTCCATACATTTTGTTTTGTTGTAGCTTAAATTTCCTTCACACTCATCATTATTAATTAATCATCTGTTTTTTTTCCCTTTCCAGTTATGAGGGTACGTTCAGGACAAATTTACAAGTGAGGGTCTCGGCTAAAATTCAACATTCAGGTACTTTTGGGCCAAACATTACCTAAAACACTTGAGAATGATTAAGTATTATTTGCGAATTTTTTTTTTTTAACTTGTCTCCTAAAAAAGGTTTGACTTTCCTGCAATATATATATATATATATATATATTTTACTTTCTGTTAAATGCTCTATCTGTGTTTGTCCATCTGAAACCTGCAATATACAGCAAACTGTTACCTGACAAGCGGCTTGTTCATCATCTGTGGTCCCCAAATGGTTGGCCATCCTAAGCTGCGTATTATGAAGCTGCGAGGAGTCGATGGACACATTTTATGTAATGTCTCAAAATAGAAGGCAGGCGCCTAACAGTTGGAGATACAAACTGATAAAAATAATGCTTGACTCAGAGTCTCTGTAACAATGATTTGTGGGTTTAGTGTATGACACAAACACTTAAGTATCACTAAAATCGCTAGCAAGCAACAATGTTCACTGTAAAAGGAAAGTTATATTTCCTTAAAATTGTGTCAAGCAGGGTTAAAAATAGCAACATGATACTCATCCTCTCCCTTGTTATATTTTAATAAAAAAATAATTAGCCTCAGCAAAAGAACAGTTCAAGCACATCTAGTTTGGGGTTAATGTGTCCATTTTCTGTCCTCATCAAAAACAAATGGATTGACAGGTCTGTATAATGTATACAAAATAATTAACTGACAGTTTTCACTCAAAATCATTGACAGCTTTAACACTTTACCAGCTCTTAAATATCTGCTGGGCCAGCGCAGATGAAAAACATCCTGACGAGTTAACCCTCAAATCAGTTCTTTATAGGGGACTTCACAAGCAAAAAACGTTGCGAATCACATTAGACCCTTTTAATGACACAAGCAACCTTTAAGTTACCAAAGCGCCCGTCACTGCATTTTCAACACAATATAGTTATTAGTTACTTACCGCCTTGTGCACCACGAAACATCCAACTAAACCCACCTCCTTTTTGAAGTGTCAGGGTGTCATGCTACCTTATAGCTCAGGGCCAGGTTGACAGCCTTTGATGCAAGACAGTATATAACTGAGAACCACTCGAGCCTTGGTATTGTGCTCTTTCTCTCAGCCCTCTGTGTGGAGTTTCCTCTCTGGCAGTGGTGGGAACGGGTCTACAGGGAGACACTTTTCAATTAGGCCAAGCCAGGCAGCTGAGGCCCATGGAACCACTTGTCCTCGTGATTCTCTTCCGAGTGGTTCACATCGATTGGGGACAGACAACAGCTATTTACCTCATCAATTCACAAGAGATGATTTCTTTCCCCGATCGTAAACAAGAGTTGAAAATAGATTAAAAACTCTAGTCCTTGGGTTGTAGCCTCTGACAGTGATTAGTTGAGTCTTGGAGTCTGATTTGTTATATGGGGTCATAGCAAAAATTAGTACTGTCAGGGCAACTTGGGGTTGGGAATCACGGATCAAATAGCCTGGGATTTGCACACACGTTAGGGGCCTAATACTGCTTTTGATTGACATAACTTTCTAGGCTCTGGTGAATAATTTCAACAAAATGCTTTGAGGAGCCAAGGGCCACAGTGTTGCTCCCGTCTGCCAGGTCTCCGGAGCAACGGGGCTAAAATTAGCTCATCGTGTTAGCAAAACCTCAGCACTTCATCAGAATGTGTTTGTGGGGCTGGATCCCAGTGAGCACATCCCCAAATCATAGACTTTTCACTTGGGGTAATTCTTCCCCTTTAACACCTAAATATACCAGGGGTTTTATTTTGATATCTCTAGCCTCTTGAGCATAGTTTTAATTAAGCTACCAATGCCCATCTTGGTTTTCATATCTAAATAAATTATGCAAGAATCAACTTTTATCATTAGCCATTTTTTTGTGCTTTTTACAGGAGACTTATTCCATTTCACTGTAATATTATAACTAATTTGATTGTAGCCTGTTAGTGCAAGTTGAAATTTAATTTCAGTAATTTAACATCCCCTTTTATCCGCGGCAACTTACCAGAATGCACGCAAACATTAATACTTCCTGGTACTGGCCCCCCTGTGGGAATTTAACCCAAAACCCCGCTGTTGCAAAACAGCACGCTCTTAACAAATGATGAGCAACATGGGACCGGAATCCATTCCCCGTGTAGCGTGCAGTAATCGGTGAAATGTAAACAAGAACGGCAACAATCACAAAAGTGGCTTGAGTCTTTATTTGATATCCAGTAACAGTTTAGACGGTTTGTCCGTTTCGAATGCAGTGACACAAGACGGGTTGATATTACAACGTTAAGTTACTACGGGAACACAGAAAGACACGCCTTACAAAGGCAAGTTCCACGGTACACACAGAGCCAATGCTGAACGTCGCAATGCGTCATCATATGGTCCCGCGGCCGAGTGCCCAGCAGACCAGGTCACCTACAGCGCTATCACTTCACGTACGGTCACTGCCGCGGGAAAACGAGAGAGGGGTTATATTCTATGTTTTAACAACACATTTCGGTAATAACTGAAGCCCATTCCGCCGAGCAGTACGAAACAGACACAACAGCAGTCTGATGCAGGTTGAGCTGTGTAATAAGAAAACAATTTTAACGAACTTTCACGGGTTGACTCGTCACGGTTGTTCCAGTGGAAAGCCCTTCGTGTACAAATCCACACAGTCACTCTGAAGTCTTCATATCAGTGCTGGTATCATCTGAAGGACTACAATGGGAAGGTGGGGTTGTACCGTACGCCAAAGACAGGATATACTGTAGTCACACGACTACAGCCTTTTTACAGGTTTTGCTAATGCAGTGTCCACGCCTCGGGGTAACGCGGCGGAGTAAGGGTGGTGGGTGGGATGTTGGGGGGTGGTTGGGGGAGGGAAGGGGGGGCAGTGGCTATGTGGCTATGGACTGGATGATTTCCTGGCACAGGCATTGGCAGAAGCCGTAGAAGACGCAGAGCAGCAGGGTGGAGGGCACCAGGCTGACCAGGACGACGCCCAGCGTGAGCTGCTGGATCATCAGCAGGTAGATGCCCAGCGGCAGCGACGAGAAGTAGACCAGACACAGGACGCCGACGAGGAAGCTGGGCAGGGAGCGCGAGGTCCATGCGCCGCACTTCTGCACCGGCAGGTGACAGGGCAGCGAGGCCATGCTGGCGGGGCGGTACAGCCGGACCATGTTGAGCATGCTCATGGTGTCCGACGACTGCGACTCCCCCGGCATCTCCACGATGGTGATGACCAGGCAGTCCGAGGAGCTGTGCGACTGCTCGCCGCCAGCGTTGACGCAGCCGCCGCCCACGCCGTCACCATTCAGGCTGCCGGGGGTGAGCAGCACTTCCCCGCCGGGGGGGATCGAGCCGCCACTCTTCCTGGCTCGGTCCTGGTAGCTGAGGATGGCCAGGATGTTGCTGTCATCCTGCAGTAGCCAGACCTCCTCGTCCGGCACGTGGGTTTCGTGGCGGCAGAAGGGGCAGCTGACGACGCTGGGAGACGAGTTCTCCACGATCTTCTTGAGGCATTTGGCGCAGACACGGTGAAGGCAGCCCAGCAGCTTGGGCTTGCGAGTGCGCGTGTCGTAGCGGTTGTAGCAAATCTTGCACTCCAGTTCCTCCACGGTGTAGACCAGAGGCTGGGAGCTCTGGTTCACCTCCAAGTCCAACTTTTCCAACTTATCAGACTTTTGGCTCATCCTGAGAGGGACAAGAGGGAGCAAAGCCCAGCTAGCTAGGAAAGCAGTTAGTAATGCAGGAGAGCTATACAGGAATAATGGGTTTAAATGGCACAGAAAACATAAAGACTGCACCAGGGAATCACCAGCGGTTGCAGTTTCTGGTAACTTTTTGTCCCTGATTCAAGATTTGTACGATTTATTTTCCCCGGTAAATTTGAGTAAGCCGGTAACATCCATTTAGAAGCTCAAAAGACGTGGGTCAGAATCCTGATCTAGAAAACTGATATGATGGCACACTTTTTTCACTGTAAAAATGCATTTACATACAATAATAGGCTACTTAACAAATTACGTATACTTTGCACAGACAACAATCATGCCCTGATAAATATTTCTGAATGGTCCTGACTACATTCAAATAATGCAAATCGTGTTCACAGTATGCATGCTCAATAGGTTTTGCTTTGCAAACAACATATAGTGCTGAGTTTACATTAGTTTAGAACTGACATAGTGCATCCAGACATGGATCTGAGATATTTACTCAGACGCTGCACACTCATGGTTTTAGTATTCTCACACATACAACATTGCTCAGTGAATTTTGTACAAATTCTTAATTCTGCTGATGTTTTTTCAGTGGGAAACAATCAGTACTACAACTTAATACAAGAACATTCCAGATTTGAAAGTCAAGTCATTTGTAACGTGGGTAAGAAGCGGAAATATACAACAGAATAAGGGGGCAGTAAAGATGTTCACAGTTGCTAGTGCCAATATTGCTAGGATTGAAATACAAATAGGGAAGGATTTATTTGATTATATCCTTCAGAATATCTTGAGGGTGTTGTACTTCTGGAGCGTTGGCACGGTATTCCCTCCACTGGTATTCTATAGCGATGGCGCGGTATTCCCTCCACTGGTATTCTATAGCGATGGCACGGTATTCCCTCCACTGGTATTCCCAGGACGTCGGTCCAGCAGCATGGTCAGTCCTCTGACAAAAAAAAAACACACAAGGAAACATTAGCCTGGAAAATCTAATTAAATAAATTATTTCCAAGATACATACACAAATTGTTCACTTTATTTTTTTGCCAGAAATGGGGACTACTATTTGGTTATAACATTGTTTTCAAATGCTTTTATTTCATTATTTTTCTTGTTGCCATTTTTATTTAGCGGAACTCTATTGTTTAGCTGGAATGGAGTGGTCTTATGTAAGTAAAAAGGGAGTATTGTGATAATGGGGCTCCGTGGTTCTGACAACTTGTCAGAACCACACAGTTTATTGGGCTACAGATTCTGCCTAACTTAACAGGTCAGTGAAAGTGCAGCGCAATGAGCTTGAGACTTCCTTCCAGTAATTGTCCAGCATTTAATTCTGTTGACATGATGATTGATGCCAGCTGAAAATAGTCTTGCTCCTATCCATAACCATGTAGCCTCGGCTAACCCACATGCCATGAATTACTGAGATTTGGTTAGAGTGCCAGCAAGCAAGTCCAGAGTCGGCACATTTACTGTCTGCCTGAACCCTTACTCATTTTCAACCATCATGGATGCGAAGGAAACGTGTCACTTTGAAGTACAACGACATGTGAGTATCTGACACCTGCTTGAACCACATCTTCAGCATCCATCTTCAGCATCCATCTTCAGCATCCATCTACACCATCCATCTACACCATCCATCTTCACCGTCCATCTCCACCGTCCATCTCCAACATCCATCTTCACCATCCATCTTCACCATCCATCTTCACCGTCCATCTCCACCGTCCATCTCCAACATCCATCTTCACCATCCATCTTCACCATCCATCTTCACCGTCCATCTCCACCGTCCATCTCCAACATCCATCTTCACTGTCCATCTCCACCGTCCATCTCCACCGTCCATCTCCAACATCCATCGCCTTCTCCATGTCATCCAAAACACACACAAATTACTTTTCATACTGGTAAAATGGTGTGCTCATGGCCATTCTAGCAGACAATCTGTGATGTTTATGTAAATATCCACAAATTGCGTCCTAATAATCATAATGATTTTATTTTATTTATTTTTTACACATACATGCACACTCCAACAGTTATTGGAGTGTGCACCATATGTTTGATAAACCACAGAAATCTATCAAACATATAGTGTCCTCACTCTGAAATGCCTAAGAGGCACCAGAGCATCCAGTTGAACAGAAGAATGAAGAGTGAATAAAGGCACTGACGTGGCACTGGAAAACACAAATGTGAGGTCCTCCTTACATAGTTCATCTTTGCATCAGTATTTTTTTTATAAAATGTTCCTCCCATCAACATAATCGATCAACAGGTAGAAGCACAATCTGTTTGCTGTAAGGACTGTGTCAATCTCCCTCTTTCCCATTTTCTCTCTCTCTCGCTCATTCTATCCCATCTATCACTCTTTCTCCATCTCTGTCTTTCTCTCTCTCTGTCTTTTTCCATCTCTCTCTCTAACTCTCTCTCTCAACCCCAGTTTACTGAAGTCACACTCACCAGCTTGTCAGTTGGAAAGAGGAACGCCTCAACTACAACAGGAATTAGAGAGAGGAACGCCTCAACTACAACAGGAATTAGAGAGAGGAACGCCTCAACTACAACAGGAATTAGAGAGAGGAACACCTCAACTACATCAGGTATTAGAGAGAAGAACACCTCAACTACAGTAGGAATTAGAGAGAGGAACACCTCAACTACAGCAGGAATTAGAGAGAGGAACGCCTCAACTACAGCAGGAATTAGAGAGAAATTAAGCAGCACAACACACTAAAGTGCACAGATCCTATTTACTCATTATCTAATACCTCATTTTACTTTGCACATTTTGTTTGTCTTTTTGATTTTGATTTTACATAGCACAGCATGTTAGAATCTATAGATAGCCTGCCCGAAGAGCTGGGGAGAACACAGGATGCTTTTTATATAACGCCCCCCCATTTTATCCTTCTCCGATAACAGGGCCACGGGAAAGGAGAATGGAGAGATCAGAAAGTAGGCGAGCGAGCAAAGAGAGAGATGCCGTCTACAGACAATGACAGTGACATGGGATGGCAGGTTGTCTCTATGGGACCCGGGGATGTGAACAAGAACACAAGGTTACGTAAAAAATGGATGTTTGTGCTCGGCACACGGAGGCTCAAGAAGCTTCCCTGTTGTCCATGGTTGGCTCTACAGTTAGAAGAATCTTGGCAAATTAGTGGATGCAAGTTTATCATCCATATCTGCAATAAAAAAAGAAATTTCCTGGTACGCATCCTGAAGCGAGACAATGTAAAACGCCTCTCTGTATTTAATCACTTTGATGAAGTGAAGGACATGTTTGCCTTTGGTCAGTTATTTAGCACAAAGGGCAGTTCCCCTCATTCAAAGAGTTTTTCAATGAGCTAAAAATAGACCTGTCCCTACAAAGCAGCTGTTTGGCAATAGCTAGTGGGAAGTTGTCTATGGTGACACGAACAGAAAGAGAAAATAAGGTAAAATGCACTTACAAGACGCGATAAAAGTGTGGAATTAATGTATTATGCACTGGAATTTATTTATTTACTGCTATCAATTTCTTTTTAAACACATCAAGCGACAAACAGCAAGAGTTGGACACCTCATTCAAAAACCTCGCCACTCCACTGCCCTCCCAATACATGAGCCTCAGCGAGCCCAAGGCACCTTGGTTACATGCATCATGCTTTTCATCAAGACACAAGTTTCATCAAGTGATAGATAAGTAATGTATATTATGTGTATGAAATTAACGTGTATCAGCTGATGATTGGGATTCTTAGATTAATGTACAATGCTCTCCCGCACAGTGTCTGAACATATGCCTCTTAAGTGGCATGGACTTGAAGGACGCATCACTGACCTGACCTTTTGTGTTACCACATCTAACCAATATTCTAATGTATGTAATTTATGTTGTGGGAGGGAAGAACCCCAGGGAACATATGTTAGAAGATGAACTAGGTAACAGAAATGTAACCCACTAAATGTAATCATTAAGTGCTTTCAACCCCTCCTCTGTAAATAGATTGCCCAGAACATCAACACCTCAAAAAGCTGTTGCTATGATTAAAACAGTAAAATAACATAGATCTAAAAACGATGCCCCTTTACTACATTTGATATATACAAAAAAAAATCTATATCCAGGCTGTATTTATTTTAAAATGTCTGTCAACACTGGAGCCACGAGTCTTGGAAACTACAAAGCATAATGCTGAGACATAACATTGCCTGCAAATCTCTGGGTGTCCAATATTTAATATTACATGAATCTTATGCCTTCAAAAATAACCTAAGCAAACCACTTGTTTGTTTTGTGGAATATAACTCATTAAAAATCCAACTTGCTGGCTGTAATATCGCTGTGTGAGAAAATGTAAAAGTAACAAGGTGCATAGAAGGAGATCTGAAAAACAGATCTCCTTCTAATATCAGCCCCCCCCCCCCGCCCCCATGGTTATCTGACCCCCACCCATTAGGCTCACACTCACATAAAAACCTGAGAGCAGCTAGAACAATGATTAACTGAAAGGACCACAAAAACAACAACAAAATGAAGCTGCTCATCAGCTGTGAATCCTTTCATTCATTTGACTACAAGACTCCGGGGAAGCTGTCTCGCCACATCCTCTCCTAACACCAATAGATTATGAAGCACTTCTTCGAGTTGACCACAACAACACAACCTACCCATCAACAAGTGGATCGTTCATCATCAGACCCAATCGGCGAAATGAACAGAACGCACCGTGCTGGACGCACCCCGCAGTCACAGTGAAGAATTCGCCTGTTTTGTGTGTAGGCCGATGTCAGGGTCTTATCGGGCTACGTTTATGTGCTCTGACAACAGATCAGACCAGCCGAGAAAGACCTCTTCAAATCTCCTCCACGCTGAGGAAACCCTGACTGTCCAGCTACCACACGGACACGGACGCTACCGTTAGAGGAACACGGTCTATAAACTGCCAGTGTTGTGTGTGTGTTCGCGTGTGCGTGCACAGCCGCAGGATTTCAAATCACAGGTGCCTGCTAGGAAAATTCAGCTCTTCTTGAGGCTTTTAACGATTTCCACCCTGTGTCAGTTTTGATTCACTGCATGGTCATTAACATGCTTGATGACAATGCATAGTGGGTTTCCATATCTGATTAGAAAACAATCAATTTAGGGTGGCTGGTGAGTAGGCGGTCATAGGCAGCACTGTTCACCAGGGATGGACCTATCAGGAGGGCAACAGTCAACAGTCTAGTTTAATGAATCTTGATGCTAAAATAAGCAATTGCAAAGGTGAAACACCTGTAAGTAGAACAGGCCTACTTTTAGTTGCCAGGTTTACTTCTAAATGAATCAGATGTTGCCGTTGATTCTTGAAGAAATACCTCATGAGCTTAGCACAACTTTAAAACTGTTTTATGAATGTAAACACTGTTTAATAAATGTAAAGAAACACTATTTAGCCTCATAACTTGGTGAAATAACAATAATATTGAAGTCCCTGTGCCCGTCTATGCATTTGAGAGTGGTTAATGCGGGCCCGCCTCTTTGGTTTTAACCAAAACAGTGGTTTGTTATGGTTTCAACTGTTGGACTGGCCCTTTAATACCCTACCAACTTGCTTTTAACACAAACCAACTACTGCCTTTCATTGTAGACAAAGAAGAGGCAAATAGTCTGTGTGAACATCTCACGCTTTCTGAAAGAGGTTCTAGGGCTTCGGCCTTTGTGCGCCAGGAAATCTGCACGGCATCAAAGCCTTGCCCGTGGACCCGCTGTGTTGGAGGTAGCGATACCTGTTGAGAAGCCAGCATTATGTCAGATCAACAGACAAACACCATCTGTGCCCCATATTCCATGTCTGGCACGGACACAACAGTGTCACGTCAGTACACCAACCACAAGGCAACCAATATTCCACAGACACCCACAGGCCAAGGCTAGAAATTCCAAAGTGAAGCATTGCATTCGATACAATGTAACTGCATTCAGAACAAATGGAACAACATATGCTTTTCATATTATTATAATTTTTTTGCAATTTCTAAATGGGCAACATTCAGGTATTTTGCATTTCATCAATTAGCCATCCCCTATTTCTAAAGTAGGTTACGTCAGATGTCAGAAACTCTCCCTAGCAACCCCTTTGAGATGCGTGCCGGCAAGACCTATAGGCCCCTCCCTAAATGAGAGCGAAGCATTTTCATGACCAATAAATTGCAACAACAACATGGCTGAATAGCAAAAGTGAATGGAAATAAGGAATAAGTAAAGGTGCTGTTCTGTTGGCTTGACGGCGTGTGATCATATAGGGTTTATAATAAAAGCCAACGCAGGACTTCTTCCCCATATCTCAGTACTTTGGCACGCATGTGCATTACATGGCGTGCCATGAGTTATGGTTACAGGGTAGGAAAGACAATGGAAGCGGAGCTTTGAGGTATAATGACAGGTTGCCCCCCCCCCCCCACCCCCCACCACCCAACCCAGGCATTAATCTTTCATGATAATGTTCAATTCTGATCCACTTAATAACAACCCTCCATTGACTCATTAAAGGCAATAACCGGAGAGCACCAGTCACCTCACCGGCTTTGAGAGGAAGCCATCAGTGGAACAGGGGTGCGGGGGGGGGGGGGGGGGGTTAGGAACAGGGAGGGTGTAAACAAACATTTGTGCAGGAGAACTAGTTTTAACGATAAACAATATATTTGCTGAAGCAGACCATTTACTTATCGGACATGTTTAACTAAAAGAGCCAAAAGGAATTTGGCAAAGGTTTACTGGGTGGCTGACTTTTGGGATGCGACGAAGCTACTTTAATTTGAATGTAAAAATATTACCCGGCACTACTTGCTTCCCATTCTGTAAACAGAAATATATTGAAACTGAACCGTGAAAAACTATAAATACTTCATGAGGCAGACCCTGTTGTGTCTTTTCTGGTTTTCTAGGTTTAGACACAGCAGTCGCCTCTGTTTTGATGTGATCAGACAGGTTAATAGGAATTGCACCTGGGAAAAGTAATGGCCAACCACTCGTTTCCACTCACTGATTTCCCAGTCAGAGTAACTGAAGTCACAAACAGCAAAAAAAAAAAAGGTTTATTTTTATTTTTCATACAATGTCTGAATAGCAGTGCCATACATGTTTCAACAAATGTACTCTGAGTATAATGCAGTTTGAAGGTTTTTGTGGGTAAGACAAAGAAATAAACAGCATTGTTTTTAGATTGTTATAATTTTGTTATATGTTTGTAATTATGTTGTATGATTATGTTATAATTATCACTGTTATTTCACATTATAGTGAGACCTGTACAGTCAGATCTTTTAGACATTTTGGAACAAATATACCTTTAAAATAGTTGAATATTAACTTTGTTTCAATAATAATTAACTCTGTGATTTTATGAGTCCACTCTCTCCTCCTTGGTTTAATTATAGGATGTTTTTAAATCATTTAATAAAAATACATATTTTTGCTATTTCATGGTGTTTCATTTTTTTACACCTCTCCATGACTGTTTTTATTTCCTTAGGATATAATGATGTTTGTATTTAATGGTAAAACACTATTAAACAAACTACTCTGTGGGTGAAAACATTTCTTATCGAAATAATATGAGGTTCTCAACCTAAAGCCAATTTCAATAAAGGTAGCCGTGTCTCCTTCCAAATGTAAGCATCTCACACACCCATGCAGTTTGGATCAACGGCAGAGGAACTCCTGTTGCAATATACCTGTTTTAATAGGCTACACTTCATGGGATTTCATAACGCTTTTAATAATGGACTCCGTGTTTAGTTTTGTCAATTAAACTTGTCAGATTCTAGCAGAACCCATGTATCAGGTTTCAGCACGGATACCCATGTCTTATCCTGTTGCTTTTAAGTCCCTTGTGTGGTAACCATGTCATTATAATTTAATGTAACATAATCGAATATGTAGAACGTTCTGTTAACTATTCTCCTGTGTAAAATAAGACCTATTGGATGTCGCCTACTATTCGATTAACTGAGAAAAAACACGTATTTGCAAGAACATAGACCTTACTTCTTCATGCGACTTGTCATGCATAGGCCTATATATCCTACTATTAGGCTAAAGCATACATCGCAAACCAATACAGCCCACTCGCAACAAACCCTCATTAACATTCAGCAGCTCGGCCTATTTTATTTGACTAATCCAGCAATCACATTTCGCCGCAGTTATGTGCACTCACCATTGATCCGCAAGTGTAGGTCGACAACTTGGTACACCGTCCAACATCGTCTTTCCAGTGTCTCCCCGTCAAGGTGCGAGGTAACCGATGCTTATCGCTATCACATGTCTCTCCTCCTTGTCGGTTATCTATGTGTGTCGCGCTGTCGGTGAGTCACTGTCGATCTTGAGGTTCCCATCTGCTCGTGTCGGACTGCTACATCCCCCTCAATGCGGTACGGCGAGCACCGTAGCATCAGGACAGGCACAGATTTCTCTTCAGTGGTTGCTGTGGCAACAACACCAAGAAGTGCAAGTTGGGTCATTCTTGAATTGCGGGGGTAAATTGCGGTCCCCTTGACTTGGGCACCAAGTAAAAACTATCCGAAAATTAGGGGAAACACGATATGTATATTGTTTTAATTGTTATTTCATGTTGTGGGCTGGAATCTAAGTTAGTAAATCGGCTCGTCCTTTTGGTGTAGTCTGGTGACATGTTTGGGTGAGAGAGGATTATAGCCTAGCTAATTAATCAGTGGACATTATTAATTTATCCGTAGCCTACACAGAGAGAAACGAAAACCTGCATTCACTACGCCCTCGGAGGAGATTTTGACGACTGTGATATAGACGGGGAAGGAAATTAAGCTAGCCCAGAACGGGCAAGTGGGAAAAAGCTACTTAAACCTACTTACCTTACTAGCCCTTCAATTATTGGAACTTTGTCCATTCAAATATTGCATAGCACAATTGGGTGGGATTTATACAATAAATATAGGCTAAGCTTGTTCTAGCCCAGTTTCTAAAAACGTTTTCTAAAAAGCTTTGCTACAATAATTTTCCAGTTTTTTCTAATGTTTATCATACAAACATGTTTCCATTAACATTTTTTTTGTTGACTGAAAATATTTGCACATTCAACATGGTGGGCCTCTTTTGTTTCGGTTAAATGTATTATGCGGGAAAAGATGGCAATGCCGAAGCATACATATTGATAGAATAACGTAATATAGAATCGCGCAATTATTAAATAGTTGCATGCGATAATTGTGGGCGTTTGTTGATTTGGACGTGGGAAAGCAAGCAGTGTGTTAACGTTACAGACTAAAGGCTAGTGAGGAATGTTTCTAGCGGTCGTATTTTGACGCTACTGTGTAACTTCCCCTGAGGTGTTCTGGTGACAGGATGATTGACGCGCGCTGTCGTATTAACAATAAAAGATCTTGTGCTTCGGTACCCGTAGGCCCATTTCATGTAGGCTATGTAGGCCTACTGTACTATGCTAATTAAATCCGCTCACAACAATAGTGTATTGGGTTGTTGCTGAATGTGTTCTGAGCATTATGTTTTTGGTTATGCTCAGGTGTCTTAGGTCGAGTTTGTTGAGACTCAGAACCTTGCGTTTCAATGGTATGGCTGACATTTTGTTTTTGAAGAGACTGATTTTGGTATTAAACTTAATAGTTATTTGTAGTGTTTTGAAATATAATAAAATGCAAAACAGGGCCTGGAAAAAACTATTTTGTCATGTCATTGAATTACAATTGATAGCCTTCACTGACATTTCGTTCCTTTTGATATCTTATTTTAAAACACTGATCCTCAAAATAATTGGTTTTATGTTGGGAAATATTTGTTAGGAAAATACTTAAAAATGTTGCTTGCATGTAAGTATTCAACCGGTGTGCTGTGGAAGCTGATATGCAGATCAAAGAAAATGTCTTAACAAGGACACAATTACCCATACCATCGGCCTCAACCTGTAATCAACAGAAGTCAGAGTCACATGTTCTACATAAAAACCCAAATGTTGAAAGATCATTCATAAAGCAGAGACTCTGAAGAAATATGCAGACCAGAGCATTATACAGAACTTACATGAAAATAATATTATGCAAATCCATAGGTAAGGAAGAAAAGGCTCTCCTTCCAGAAGCAGCACTCAAACAAGGAGACGTGACAAAAGCCACAGAGACGCCAAAAACGTGTTGAAGGAGCTACAGAGTTTAATGGCTGTGAGTGGAGGAAGGGGGCCCCAGTGAACCGTACGAAGCTCCGCATAACACTGAGCTCTATGAATGGCTGCCAATAAGGAAGGAGTTTCTCAAAAAAAGGACCATCTCAAAGCATGTCTTGAGTCATGCCAGAAAGCATGAGAGTGACCCACTGTGGTCAGATGAGACCAAGACTTTCCTTTTTGGCCAAACCTGAAACCGCTTTGTGTGGCACCAAACACTGCCCACACACCATCCCAAACGTTAAGTTAGATGGTGGCAGGATCATGTAGTGAGGTTGCTTCTGATCAGCAAGGACTGGGCATCCTGTTAAAATATTTAAAAATATATAATAATATGAATATATCAATATTGCTTATTAATAAAACAAAACCTGGTCTGATATCTTTATCTGAGTGTCTTGCATAGATTTTTTACGTATTTATGCAAGCGGTAAGCTGTGCCGTGTAGCTTAGGTCCAGATGAACATGTAATAGGAAAGTGAGGAGAGAAAAATAAACTGCCATACCTTGTATGGCTCATTATTATCTGGACGTGTATGTGGACCACTGGAACTGTCTCCAGGCCTTACTTGAGAATATGACTGCAGACAGCAGCAGCAGGAGGAATTCTGACGTGTATAGGAACATCTTTTCTGTTTCAGTACAACCAAATGGCTCCGAATTCATTGGAGTTCAATCGATCAGTCAAATGTATTTTGTAAAGCAGTTATACATCAGGAGTTGTCATGAAACCCTTTTACAGAAACCAAGCTTGAAAACACCAATTAAAATGTTTCACATTCTGAAGATAAGAATTCATAAGGGCCTGAAACCAGAACAGAGGAAGGATGCAATATAGACCTGGCACACCATCACCAGAGAAAATACCCAGTGTCTGGTGATCATGATTCAGGCAATCATTGCATGCAAAGGACCACCAAGTTCTAAACAGGACTACCTTATTTTAAATAATGTTAATCTGTCCAAATACGTTTGATAACCTAAAGTGGGGGGCTATGTACAAAAAATGCTAAATGTTTAATCCAATATCAATGACAATATCCTGAAATATAAGCTGACAATCTGCATTTTGACCCGACTGTCATTGTTTAGTTCAAAAGCAATGTGCTGGAATACAGAAAATACGTGTCATTGTCTCAGTACTTTCACTCTGAAAGTATTGGAACAGTTGCACCTTTGGATTTTAAATGAAACAATTCCTATGAGGTTATAAAAGTTTAGATTTTAAGCTTTTATTTAACGTTATTTGTGTACTGATTGGTTTACCATTTAGAAATGACGAAATTGTTTTTACATTGTCCACATTCAGAGCGTTAAATAAAATATGTATATATTCTTTTTGCTGTTTTAAATGTGTTTATATTAATTATGAAATGAGAATATCAGTTTAGTGTTAGAAATGTCAGAATGAATGAACTACGGTTCTTTTAACAGGGTGCACAATAACCCTAACGTCACTTCCTGTATCTCATCGATAAAGACGGACCTGGCAGCACCGAGTTTGGGTGCTTCGCGGGTCAATTTTTCTAGTTTGTTTGGCGGCATCCGAGTTACATCGGAGCCATCTGAACTGCAACCATGGTAAGACTTTATTCTTAAACCAGTTGAGTGGTTATGTATCTGTTTTATCATACATTTTTAGTTTTTTTTATTGATTGGTAATGTTTCTCTCCTGTGTCAACGTCAGTACAACGTAGCTAGGCTTGTAGGCCATTGTTTCACCCTTGTCCCAACTCTTGTTAAACAGGGTCCAATGGCTGCATTTATTAACTATTGTAAACGATTTTATGTTTCTGTTTATTGTGCATTTGCGTAACATTTCGACAGTAGCTTCTGTTCCACGCGTAAACATGGCTTTAGTTGCTATGCTCCGACATTGTTTGAGCTAGGTACTGTAGCCTTGGCTTACTGGTACAGTTGGTTCATACAAACATTATCATGCTTCCAACTCCTAGCCAGCCCGCCAACTTTGCAATGGACGTTAACGTTGCCCTGAATCCATTTGCATATATATATATTTTTAGTAGTAGGAATATATTAAAGCAGCAGTATGTAGTATTTAACTCCGTAAAACTGCATTCACACCAGAAAGGTTTGCTTGCTACGTAATCGATTCTCTGCCGGTCAGAACGTGAATTTCGTTCCCTGTTTTTATAACCACCAGCCATGTTTATGGGAAGCTGGAGATCGTATGGTTCAGGTTCACCTGGAAGACCAACTGTTGAATTTAGCCAATCACAGGACAGATTTAATGACCCCCGTGAGGAACTAAATGCTACAACCAAAGCCCTGAGTCCCTTCAGGAACAGGGTCTCTTACCTCTGACTAGGCTCGGCCTGGCCTCTTAGAAGTTTTGGGTTGTTTGTTCTGTGGCACTGATGATCATTTTGGCTGAACCTGATGCTGAAACCAATTGAAGCAGGATTACTCTGAGCCCAGAACTGGGATTAATGTTGACTCTTAAAATCCTGTTTTTCATCATTAATCAATGTGCGCCTGTTTTTTCAGACGGTTGGAAAGAGCAGCAAGATGCTGCAACACATCGACTTCAGGATGAGATGCATCCTCCAGGATGGGCGAATCTTCATCGGGACTTTCAAGGCCTTCGACAAACACATGAACCTCATCTTGTGTGACTGTGACGAGTTCAGAAAGATCAAGTAAGATATCGGGTCGCCTTTTGACGAGTACCGCTTACACTTGTAAAATAGAAATGGCACTATATGCATCCGAATGTAAACATGGATGAGCTAGGTATGAGGCGTTTGGGTGGATTTTTTTTTTTTTTAAAGGGGGCCTGCAACTGTTATGGTCCCTGATGACCGATCATATTCAAACTGAAGCATGTAGTATCAAACTTTTCCCACAGTCGCTTTTCCTTTTTTAAATGCATGGGTGTGTTATGTATTCTGCCTGCTTCTGGTTTTAACCCTCCACTTTCTTGACAGGCCCAAGAATTCCAAACAGCCTGAGCGTGAAGAGAAGAGGGTACTGGGCCTGGTGTTACTGAGAGGGGAGAACTTAGTCTCAATGACCGTGGAAGGACCGCCTCCCAAAGATGTAAGCCTTCTCTGGTGTTTCTAACTCAAGCACATGTCATACTTTAGGCTTTTTATCATACCTGGACTTCTTTCTGCAAAGAGTTATGGTGCCGTAATCTCACCTGTTTGTGCCCCTTGCTTTAGACTGGAATTGCCCGTGTGCCACTGGCTGGTGTGGCAGGTGGCCCGGGAGTGGGCAGAGCGGCTGGCCGCGGCGTCCCAGCTGGCGCACCCATGCCCCAGGCCCCCGCAGGCCTTGCCGGGCCGGTCAGAGGAGTAGGGGGTCCCTCGCAACAGGTAACGGGGTTATTTCCTGTAATGTGGTGGATGATCGCTAGGGTTCCTCCACCCGCTGGTTCTTTAAAGGTCACATTTTTCAAGTGTAGTTTCTGAGGCGGTGATGATTTTCATTTGAGCTGAACCTGGTGCTGATGAAGCTCATTGAAGCAGGATTACTCTGAGCCCAGACCTGGTCCCCCTCGGCCTGAGGTTTTCCATGTCCATGCAGGGTAGCCGAAGCACTCTAAAGGCTTCAGTGAGCAAGGCTGTGGTATTATTTTTGAAGGTTGTCAGGCAAGCTTTCCCTGTTGGCGGCTTGGTTCTATACCATGTTGTACTGCCGGGATGGTGTTAAATACTCCCCCCTCCCCCCACAGGTGATGACCCCCCAGGGCCGGGGAACAGTCGCTGCCGCGGCAGCCGGGGCCACCCTCGCTGGCGCCCCCACCCAGTACCCGCCAGGAAGAGGAGGACCCCCTCCAATGGGTCGTGGCGCACCGCCCCCAGGTAAAGACCGTCCCAAAGCATATTTCAGGGGTGATCACGTGGGTGATCTGAGACTGGTCCTGTTGCAGCGTTTATAAGTCAAGAGCTGATCTATTAGTTCATCAGGGTTGCGTCTGTTCTGAAACAGTCGCTCCGTTTAAAATCCTCTCCCTTGTGTTTGTGTGGGGGCTGTTGTCCGTCTTACATGCTGGGATTCATTATCGTAGTTCTTTTGGGACTTAGAATCCAGTGGCCTTCCCAAAACTGACATGGTCACTGTGGCACAGCTTTGGTTTTGATGAAAGGCAACATCCTGTCAGGTAGCCTGATGTCCAGTCCTGTTGGGGGATTTGCGCTGGGTGAACATGGCAAACGTCTGACTGTGTGCAACCATCACTTTGTCCCTCTAAACATCTGAAATATACTTTCAATGATTATGATCCTCCGTCTGACCCATTGCAGGCATGATGGGCCCTCCCCCAGGCATGAGGCCACCCATGGGTCCTCCAATGGGAATGCCCCCTGGACGCGGAGCACCAATGGGCATGCCCCCTCCTGGCATGAGGCCGCCGCCCCCGGGCATGAGAGGTGAGGATACATTTTGAGTTTCACTTGCCCAGCTGCCTGTGTGGGTATCCTAATTAACAATGTGATTGTCAGAATTATTTCAGCCTCAAGCTCAGAATTGGGTTTTCTGTATATGCGGTCTGTGAAATGGGTCGTGTTTGAGGTAATCAAAATGACTGCCGGAGGACTGGGTGGTGTTACGTGGTGGTAGTAGTAGATCATTTAGTTAGTTTACTTATAATGCGTTGTTGGAGCATCTCTAACGTTGTAGGTTCTGAGGCGGTGATGATTTTCATTTGAGCTGAACCTGATGCTGATGAAGCTCATTGAAGCAGGATTACTCTGAGCCCAGAACCACTCACACTCAACCAACCAGTGATTTTTCCCTTCAAGTCTACCAGGAAAGAGAACATGTGAAGTTCTGTTTGATCTGCGGTGGTTGTCAACCTTGTCTGTTCTTTTTTTCCAGGCCCCCCTCCTCCTGGCATGCGTCCTCCCAGGCCGTGACTCCGTCCATTGGACTAAGATGTCTTCTACTCCCTCACAAATGTCCCAGACTTTCTGGGTTCTTGTATAGTTCAACTTTTGTATTTTTCTTTTTCTTTTTTAAATAAAGAGTCTCATTGACAATTTGTTTTAAAATGACTGCCTCTGATTTGATATGCAGATGTATGTTTGTGAATTTGTGTTTTGCTGAGGTAGTTGCTCAGTGAGGATGGTTGTTGTTAGACTATGGTCTTAATAAATTTCTCAGAGGAAGCTTATTCTTGGCTGCTTGTGTTTTTCAATCCACTGTTTGTCTGATTTGATGCCCCTAATCCTTTAACTCTGACTGTGGCGTCTGTAAAGGAGCATGGTGACAGTGTAATAGTTTATAATGGGTTTTGCTGTTCAAATCATATACACTAAATTCTATACTGCATTATTTGCGTCTGTTATGATGTTTTTGGCCAGAGTTACATTATCAGGGAGGAACATCTGTACCTCTAGTGATGGCCTTTTGAGGCTTTGTTACTGTTCTTCTAGCAGCAGGATATTATGCTACCACATAAAAGCAATCATTAGAATATATGACAATGTAGTTAATCTACTCTACATTTTGTTTAATGTCTGTTCCAATGTTATTTCAGTCTAAATTAACTGTTGCCTTATGTCATTTATTTTATTGTGATAAAAATGAGTGCTGCCAGCATAACCTGAAGCCTTGATTGGCCCATTACTAGCCAAACTAATTCCATTTGGATGAGGGTGTTTTTAAGAAAAGGACATCTTTTGAGTTGCCTTGGGGAGAAGTTAATCGGTGTGAATAAATGGTCCTTTAGGCCAGTTGCTAATCACCTGTCCCGTGGCAGTCAGTTGCTTAAATAGACAAATGTCCTTAATGTGTTATTTTGGATTCATACCTAACTTTTTTTTAGGTTAGGCAGGGGTGTCAAACCGGTTCCACGGAGGGCCGAGTGTCTGCAGGTTTTTGGTTTTTCCTATAAATTGGTTCCTAGTTCATACCTACACAACCAGGTGAGGGTAGAAACTAACCAATCAGTGACCTAATTAACCAATCAAGTACAAGGAGAGAGCAAAAACCTGCAGACACTCGGCCCTCCGTGGAACCGGTTTGACACCTGTGGGTTAGAGCATTCACTTTTTTTACGGACTACTGCAGTTCAACAGTATGTAGTTATTCAATGTATGCGTTAAACCCCGATGCGGTAGGTGGCGCTGTAACACCTATGACGGACCGGATGTCGGGGTCCTATTTTCGTGTAAACACGTGTGGCAAGTGATTTCCAGCATGATGAGTTCAACGCTCTCATGCAACCGCAATTGTAAAGTCTAATTTAACCTTAAATATATAGCGGGATTCGTGTGCAGATTGATTTGCTACTATTATTAAACTAAAACATTTTTTGTTAGCCTTTACTAAGTTTGCACAATAGCTATCCCCAGCTAGGCACAGACCTTAGCATTGCATTGGGTAGCTAGCCAGAAGTGTTTTTGTTGAAACTCTAGAAACCGAAACATGTTGTCAGATTTGGACCTGGTCGGGACCATTCAAGACCATGATGATGTGCCAGAGGAGCCAGATTCCGAGTCTGATGACGAAGCTGTAAGTTTAGAAACAATAATTTCAACCAACCTACCTGAAGTTGTCCAACCAAGTCCTGTCTGTTAACACATAATGCATGTGTGTATTGCCTATGGGCACGGTGTCCTTTGGTTTTATCAACTGTAGAAAGACGAATGTGACAATGAATGCATTAGAAATTACCTGGGACCCAAGTTTTGTTAAAATAGTTGGTGACGTACCTAGGGCAACGGATAACTGGTGTTGAATTTGACTGATTAGAAGTTCCAGCGTCGCAGTGTTAGTTATGCCTCAAGCTCTTTGCTAACAGGAACAGCCGATTGTCCTCAACAAGAAGAAGAAAGCATTAAAACAGGGTCACGGTGCTGGGGACTTCAGTGCTGACTTCGAGTTTGGAGAGCAGGATGGACTATACAGCGAGGACTGGGCAATGGCTGATGTGATGGCACAGCTGAAAAAAAGGGTACGTTTGCCCATCCGAGAATATACAAGCAGCTGTAACTTTGGCTACAGAAGTTTAAGGCTTGTAGAATTGTTGCCAGTCAAGTCCTTGAGCAAACACTTGAGTTAAATGTAACTGTCACATTTGGCTGAGCAGAGACCTGCTGATGGCCGAGCGACATGCTGATGTAAATATGACTTCTGAAAACGTCACTAGTACAACATTTTAAATCTCTTCTGGCTGTTGTGCTGCAGAAAGCCCCAACCACCTTGGATGAGAAGATTGAGAAAGTACGCAAGAAGCGCAAAACAGAGGTAAGCTCAGACCTGTAGTTAGAAGTTAAGTATGAAGTTAATTAACATCAGATTTTTATTGCTTCATTATACATTTTGCCCATGAATCACCACAATTCCTAGGATGTCTGATTTATGAGTTTGTATTACCACTTTACAATTGATTGTCTATACAGGAGAAGTTTGGGGCAAAGACAACAGAAAAACCTGTGGATCCCGTAAAGGAGGCAGAGGACTCTGAAGAGGAGGAGGAAGATGATGGTGAAGAGGATGAGGAAGATGAGAAACCTGATGTCACTCAAGATGGGGCTGAGGCATCAGATGACGAAGACGAGGTTGACGACGAAGAGGAGTTTACATCAGGCGATGAAGAGGTTCTCACAAAAGCAGGTGGGCTGAGCTCGAAGGAGCTAATTGAATTTTTGCGCGTTTGCTGTTGATGCTCACTAACTTGTTAAACATGATTTCCCTGACAGACACTGTGAGAGACAAAGGCAGAAAGAAGAAAAAGGCCGAAGAGGTGAGCTGCGCTCGATTCCTACACTACACTCAAACCTGCCTCAGCTTTTCACATGCTGCTGGCGTGTATGGGCAGCCGTGGGTTTGTTTATATTGCTAGCTCTCTGTTCGTGTAGATAATGGCTGTCTGAGTTGTTTTTTTAACTGTGTGTTATTCTATTGGCTGTTTGCCTTCCTTATTCCTTTCTCGCCTTCAGCCCCCAGAGGCCTTCTTTGCTGATGCCTCAGCCTATGATGACCAACTCATGTTTCCCGACATGAACCTCTCCCGGCCCATTCTGAAGGTGGGCCACGTTCATTTGGGTGTTTGTACAAAGCCTAGCAGCGTGTGTCACAATTTAAGTTACTTGTTTTCACTCGAAGCGGAGCGGTACGCCATTGGCTGACAAGAAAAAGCAAAGGAGCATGTGTGTGTGTGACTGAGGCTGTAGTTCATGAATAAATTAAAATAATTATTGCGTAATGTCAATTGAAAGCGTAGCGTGTGACTATGCTGTGCTGAAATTGGGCAGGTTATTTAGCAGGAAGTTTTTTTTTTTTTTTAATGGAACGGGTCTCTGATCTTCTGGGGTTTGACACTCTGTCTGTTTTCAGGCTATCACTGCTATGGGCTTCAAGCAGCCCACTCCCATCCAGAAGGCCTGTGTGCCTGTGGGGCTTCTGGGTAAAGACATCTGCGCCTGTGCGGCTACTGGCACCGGTAAAGGAGATGCGGCACACGACACACCTGGCACACTCAAAATAATACTTTCCTTGCGATGTACTGACTGTATTCAGGGGTCCGGCTGAGGGTGACCCAAAAGGCCATATAGTAAACAATCTAGTCTGTGAAGAAAGGAATGTCAACTCTTTTCATGTGTTTCTCCCTCATTCCCTCCTTCCAGGTAAGACTGCCGCGTTCATGCTTCCGGTCCTGGAGCGGCTGATTTACAAGCCTAAGGAAGCCCCGGTGACCCGTGTGCTGGTTCTGGTCCCTACCCGTGAGCTGGGCATCCAGGTGCACGCTGTTGCCCGGCAACTGGCCCAGTTCACCAGTGTCACCACCTGCCTGGCCGTTGGTGAGCAAACTGGACCGGAGATCCAAAATGGTCGCTGATTGAGAGCCAGTGTCTGTCTCGGTTTTAATGTAGCTAGCCTTGTTCTAGGGTCCGCTTCAGGGACTATCCTATACTGGTCCTTGACCATAATGCATTGCTAATCGGCACAAGCAGCTGGGACCTGGCTCCCATCTTCCCCCAATGGTGTCAGAGGAAATCCGAAGCATTCTGTTTGAATAGGTGCTATTCAGCCTAACATGGTCTGTACTGAAAATCAGAGGTCGGACATCACTCGCTCAGGCTTTTCTGTTAAGTCTGATACTTAAGGTGACCATCTTCCTGCCTTGGAGTTTAGTGGAGTTTTTTAATTGGATCCTGTTTTTTCGTTTGAGTGGAGTGCTTTTCAGTGATCAGTTATCGGGATATATGAATACAGTGAATTGCTGTGAATAATGTGTGACTGTGATGTGTACTGGTTCACCTGGATGTCCGGGCAATGAGTCACGATTGATTTTTGGACGGATGGCTGTAGGCGGTCTGGACCTGAAATCCCAGGAGGTGGCGCTGCGGATGGGACCAGACGTCTTGATCGCCACGCCGGGCCGACTGATTGACCACTTGCACAACACGCCTTCCTTTGAGCTCAGCCAGATCGAGATCCTGATCCTGGATGAGGCTGATCGGTGAGGATGTTTCGTGCTCATCCACTTTTCAGCCGCCTGCCTGCAAATGAATGCCTGGTCATTTTTCCCGTCTAGTTATCAATGTCTTTGATAAGACACTATATGTCTGGACTCGGTGAGGGCTAAATACATTTTCACCATAGGATACTATCAGTTTTTAGGTAGAGGCTACTTAAAATGTAGAGGCTACGAGAAAAATACGATGCTGTTTTTCAGTCGGTAACTGTAATAACCAGATTTGATCTATTATATGATTTCCATGCGTCCTAAAAGTTTACCTGAATTATAGGATGCTGGACGAGTACTTTGAGGAGCAGATGAAGGAGATCATCAGGATGTGTGCGTACCAGAGACAGACCATGCTGTTTTCGGCCACCATGACCGACGAGGTGAGCACACAACCTGCATTCCTCCTCAAAGGACCTGGAGCCTGTTGTCCATTAATGGACCGAGTCAGACAGTGGGTGTGGACCGAGTCAGACAGTGGGTGTGGACCGAGTCAGACAGGGGGTGTGGACCGAGTCAGATGATGTTCATTCACAGATAATAGTAATTAGTTGACAAATTGTTTTACATGTGCTGTATCTGGTGTATATCTAATACGTGGAACGGCTGGGCGTTTGAGAACCACCGACCAAAATGGCGTTTTACTTTGTGTTTAGACACAAAATTCTAGACCATATAATTCAACACTGAATATCGATGCTTAGTTTCAGATTACTCTTCCACCCAGTGACTTAAGCATTTGTTTGTCTGTACTTCGTCCAGGTGAAAGACTTGGCATCTGTTTCCCTGAAGCAGCCAGTGCGTATCTTTGTGAACAGCAACACAGACGTGGCGCCCTACCTCAGACAGGAGTTTGTCAGGATTCGACCGGCCCGGGAAGGTGACAGGGAGGCCATCGTGGCCGGTGAGTGCACTGCTGTGAGAAGGTTGTCGCTGTGAATTAGAAAACGGCTGGGTGCAGCTCCTTCATGTTGATTGGCTAAAAGCTGTGGTATATGTAAGCAATACGGAACATCGGGGTGCGCTCTGTGGCCAATATGCCACGGCTAGGAGCTTTTAGGCACGCCACGCTGTGGAGTGCATGGACACAGTGCTCAGCTGTGGTATGTTAATGATATTTCACAATCCACCGAGATGCCTTATTGTTATTAAACCTTTTCACGCGTGAGTTTCAAATATTCCTTAACGGCCCCCCAGCATGAGTTTTTTTTGCATCATAGTGTGGTCTTGAAACAATTACAATCAGGAAATAAAGATAGAAACACTGTTAGAGCTAAATGTGAGTAAATAACAGCGCGGCCTGTAAGAGTAAAATATATAAAAAGCATAGCGGCACCCACAACGGGGTAACGTAACTTCTAGAAGGTTTTTACAATGGTTTTGATCGGTTGTCAGCTCTTCCAGGAAATGTTAAGATGCTCTATAGTAGTCGCTAATATAATTAGTTTTTGTGTATTAGTGTTGGCTGTCTGTTGGTACGTAAGTAAGACTTCTTGTCCTGATTTGAATGCTTGCTACCTGGTTAATATCATAGTGTGGTCTTGAAACAATTACAATCAGGAAATAAAGTTATAAACACTGTTTGAGCTAAATGTGAGTAAATAACAGCGCGGTCTGTAAGAGTTGTAAGAGACCGTTCATGAAACCCCAGGGGTTTGGGGTGTCTTGCCAATGTACTGCGGCTGAGTGCTGTATGCAGGCACTCCGGGTCGTATGCCACTCGCCAGCTAGCGTGTGTACCTGTGTGTGTGTTTCAGCCCTGCTGACGCGGACGTTCCAGGACCACGTGATGCTGTTCACCCAGACGAAGAAGCAGGCCCACCGGATGCACATCCTGCTGGGCCTGATGGGCCTGAAGGTGGGAGAGCTGCACGGGAACCTGTCCCAGACCCAGAGACTGGAGAGCCTCAGGTACATGGACCCGACCAACACCCGGCCCGCAACGCCAAGCTGGCTTGGCTTGAATTACAGGAACCCAGAATCTTTGTTACTCACAATATTAGTAGCTGATTATCGCTACTAGTATTGGGGGGGGGGGGGATTATGTTCCGTTGCAGCTGGGAGGATGACCACTATACCCTGGTCACTGTTGAACTCTGACCTCTGTCTTGGCCCTAGGCGATTCAAAGATGAACAGATTGACATCCTGGTGGCCACAGACGTCGCGGCCAGAGGCCTGGATATCGACGGAGTCAAAACGGTGAGGGTTCCACGGGAAACGCGATCTACTGTGTTGTAATCAAATCAAAATGGTGGTTTCATCATGCAGGCAGATCTGAAATATGGACATTAATAACGTTTCCTCAATCTGATCCGTTAGCTCAGTTGGTCAGGCTTTAATTCCTACTTGGGTCGTAACTGGGCAGCACCTGTGGCCCTCTGGGAGTTGTAGGCAGGGAAAACTCGTTCTGTTTCTTCACAGGTGTTTGTAACCTTTAATATCGTCCTGTTGACAGTGCAACAATGCAAAATAACATGTTTGTAGTGCTGTGACTAAAGAATATTTGAAGTGTAGTCTTGGTTTCCATTTGGAGAATGCAGAGGAATGATCAGCTAAGTTTACGGAGTGTGGGAACAGGCATCAAAGCAGCGCACAGGGAGAAATGTTGATTATGGATCCTAGGTTTTCGGTTTAGTTATTCCATGTTTTGGTTATAGTAATTCAATTCATCGGTTTGATTGTAAAGTTTCACAAAAATGCCAGGCCATATCTGGCCTCATATCTGAGCATTGCACTCAACGAATACCTCAGTGTTTGTTATGCTGTAATAGTGAGAACATCTTACAGGTGAACTAGACTGGACATATTGTCTGCTTGAGTGTTGGGACAGAAATGTATACATACAGGTTCTTTAATGGTTTGATCTGAACAGCTTGTGTGCAGTTGTTATAGTTTTTCCGTTCAGCATGGCCACGTGTGAGTTTCACCTCTGCTCTGGAACATTCCTCCTATACACATCAGAGAGCTTCATTTAACTTAACACCAAGATTGTTCCATGGACCTCTTTATTGAGTATTTCATTTCTGCAGATTTTTATAAAACCTGTTGGGCACCATCGGTGTGGGGGCTTAGAAAACACTGTTAAATCCACAAAATCCTTATTAAATCTTGGCAATGAAAAATGTGATGAATTTAACAACATAAGGGCATAATTAGCTATTTGCAACCAAGCGCAGTTTCCACGTTGTCAAAAGACTATAAATGAAGGACTATTGCAAACCCCTGTCTATCTAGGTCAGTTTCATGAAATGACAGTGTCTTAATGACCTCCTTGTTCTAACACATTCCTTTCTAAAAAACCAGGTGGTCAACTGCGCCATTAAGACCGTTGTAGATTATGGCTAAGTCCCTGCTAAAAGTCTTGCGGTCCTTCCCAGGTGATCAACTTCACCATGCCGAACACCGTGAAGCACTATGTCCACCGGGTTGGACGCACTGCCCGCGCCGGCAAAGTGGGCCGCTCTGTGTCCCTGGTGGGTGAGCTGGAGAGGAAGATGCTCAAAGACATTGTCAAGAAGGCCAAGGCCCCTGTGAAGGCCCGAGTCCTGCCACAAGGTAAAAGCTCACCGGCAGGACGGTGGTAGAATTCTGCCTGGATGCGTCTTTCCCTGCTTCTTTGAGGAAGGATCTATACGTGTGTTGCTACTGCTGTAGACTTGTTAGCTGCGCTGTGAGTTTTAATGTGTTGATTTTCATTTTAAAAAACTGTCTGTTCCACATTAATTGAAAAGAGCGTTTTTATTTCGGCTCCAATAGTATTTAATTTTGGGTTTGGGCTTTCATGGTGACTGGTGATTCTGTGTTCAGAGGTGATTCTGAAGTTCCGCGACCTGATTGAGAAGCTGGAGAAGGACGTGTACGCTGTGATGCGGCTGGAGAAAGAGGAGAGGGCCATGGCCCATTCAGAGGCTCAGGTATAAAGCTGTGTGTGTAGTCAGTGTTGTGTACCTGGATAACAGTGCCTTCCTATGTTGGTCATTTATGTATGTGCATTTTGTGCCTCGTTCAGATCAGCGTTGCACAGAAGCGTCTGACGCAGAAAGCAGAAGAGACAAACCTCCAGAGGACGTGGTTCCAAACGCATGACGAGCGCAAGAAAGAGCGCAGTGAGTACCGCACGTTGTAGATCTGCCAGAGACACTACTGTCATAACATTACCGCACGTTGTAGATCTGCCAGAGACACTACTGTCATAACATTACCGCACGTTGTAGATCTGCCAGAGACACTACTGTCATAACATTAACGCACGTTGTAGATCTGCCAGACACACTACTGTCATAACATTACCGCAGGTTGTAGATCTGCCAGAGACACTACTGTCATAACATTACCGCACGTTGTAGATCTGCCAGAGACACTACTGTCATAACATTAACGCACGTTGTAGATCTGCCAGACACACTACTGTCATAACATTACCGCAGGTTGTAGATCTGCCAGACACACTACTGTCATAACATTAACGCACGTTGTAGATCTGCCAGACACACTACTGTCATAACATTACCGCAGGTTGTAGATCTGCCAGAGACACTACTGTCATAACATTACCGCAGGTTGTAGATCTGCCAGAGACACTACTGTCATAACATTACCGCAGGTTGTAGATCTGCCAGACACACTACTGTCAAAACATTACTGCACGTTGTAGATCTGCCAGACACACTACTGTCATAACATTACCGCACGTTGTAGATCTGCCAGACACACTACTGTCATAACATTACCGCACGTTGTAGATCTGCCAGACACACTACTGTCATAACATTACCGCACGTTGTAGATCTGCCAGACACACTACTGTCATGACATTACCGCACGTTGTAGATCTGCCAGAGACACTACTGTCATAACATTACCGCACGTTGTAGATCTGCCAGACACACTACTGTCATAACATTACCGCACGCTGTAGATCTGCCAGACACACTACTGTCATAACATTACTGCACGCTATAGACCTGCCAAACACTCTCTTTATGGTTACATTTAAGTAATTTAGTAGGTGTTCTTATCCAGAGTGACTCAGCGAGTGCATGCAGTTCATTTTGTACTGGCGCCTCTGAGCTCTACAAGTTAGTCAAGATGGGACCCCTGGAATAAGACCCAGCCAGGTTCAGTGTTTGCAGAAAAAGACTGCAGTTAATAGTGTAGTTTATTGAAAATACTGCCCCAGAATTGGCTATCATTTTGCACTGTAGAGCAAATTTATAGAGCAATTTTTTTCTGCAATGGCTGGTTCAAAATACCACTTTTGACTCTAGTTGACTCTATATTTTCCTCAGTTTTAAAACAAAATTATTTGCTTTTTGTAAGCCTTTATGGTATAACAGTGAGAAGGTGTTTGTGTGGTTTGTGAGCACTTTATGAGGCACCATCTGCAAAGTTTGTGACTTAACTTTTGACTCTTCATCTGTTTTCGCCAGTGACTAAAGCTCTGGCAGACTTTGATTTGGCCCTGAGAGGGAAGAAGAAGAGGGAAAAGTTCATCAAGGAGGGAAAAAAGAAAGAGTTGTCGGTATGTGTGTGTTTGGATGTTTTTACTGTCTTAGGGAGGTCCTCGTTAAGATAGGCAAACCATCAAATTTTAAGAAATGAAGTGAGGCTGTTTGGGTGGTCCTCACTTTGACAAGAAGCAACATCTGACTTGGTTAACTATAGTGTTTTAATTAAAGTTGAGGTTAGATACAGGTGTAGTTATGGCCAAAAGTTCTTAATGGCAGTCAAATTCCAGTCTTCACCTTGATAGTAAAGTGTGCGTGCGTGCGTGCCTACCCTTTCAAGACCAAAATTCAAACTTTCCTGACAAAAGAAAGCTTTGCCAGTCTTGAATCAGAGGTAGGTTTGGGCATTGCAGGTAAGGTTATCAACATTGGGATTAGGTTTAGTCTTAAGTTTAGGTTAGGTTTTGGTTAGTCATGAAAAACATTGTTAGACAATTTTTCTTGTTGACTAGTTATGGTTTAGGTGCTGCTGTTTTTTGTGTTTTTTTTTGTTTTCTTAATGTTAATTACAGAATTCCTGTGCCATCATTAAATACAATTTGTACAGTTAGCTGTGGATCTGTCCATCTTTCTAGCCGGAGGACAGAGCCCAGTTTGAGATCCTCAAGTCCCAGATGTATGCCGAGCGTTCTGCCAAGAGGGACCGCAAACCCAAAAGAGCCAGGGCCATGCCGGCGGACGAGCCAGTCCAAAAAGGTAGGTTTTCACCACACGTTAAAACGGTAAATGTCATTGGCGAACGGGAAGTGCAAATGTTGTAAAACATTGCACAGCCCCAAATGCTCTCTAAGCGGCAGGAGCACATCCATCTTTGTTCCGTCTTTCTGACCGTTAACTAGCAGACACTTCGACAGATGACGCGTAACACGCAGTTCTTTAAATTGCAACACATGGAAACATGGGAATCCCCAAAGTCCTTAGAAGTAACACCAGGAGACTGAGTTACGTATCTGACTACAGCCTCAATGCCGCGGTCAACCCTTATGACCTGGTTGTTAGGTTCCCCAAGTACCTTCATAAAAAAACATCTGTTCCTGGATTTACCTGTAAACAACCCAACCTAATTTCAGTAATTTAGCTCTCATTGAGAGTAAAATACAGCAGCGAGTGCGTCGTCTCATCCTCTCTCTAGATTAGCCAGTTTCCCAGCCGAACGAGGCGTCCTGTGCCCCGCGTGTCATTATTCACATTTAAATAATTTTGCAGACATTCTTATCCGGAGGGAGTTACGGTAGTGAGCTAATTCATTTATTTACTGAATCTAAACTAAATCTCAGCCATGGTGCTTCGGTATGGTGCCTTGGTTGGGAGTCAGTGCTTTGTTGTACAGCTTGAGGCCTGTGGCCAGTAATTGCAGTCTTAGTTGTGGCATACTGACAGTAGCTGTAGGGGTTCTGTAGCCCAGTGAGGGGTGGATGTCAGGTGGACTGGACGGACTTTGTCACGCTCTGGTGATTCACTGTGGTGACTCGGGTTCAGTTGTGGCTATTGGCTGGTAGATGCCTGCTTACTGACTACTGTCCAATTCACCTCATGTTTCTGGCTCCATCTGGTCATGTGGATGGAAAACTTACCGGACCAAATGATTCACAATTCTTTTTACTTTTTTTTTTGCATTTAGGAGCGAAACAGAAAGCCAGTAAACCAGGCAACCCGTCTGTATTTGACAAGGAACTTACAAACACCAGTAAGAAAGCACTCAAGCAGTACAGAGCCGGGTAAGTGTCTCTCGTAAATGGATGTTGTGATTTTAACATTAATGGAATAATGGAAAACATTATTATATTTTGGTGGAGGTACGCCCTTTGTATATTTAAGGGTTTATTAAACACCAGGGGCCTTTGGTAAAAACATGATATTAAGGCCTTGACACCAGTTTATTCACACTAGATTATGTAGTTCAACATTGCTGCCGCATGGTTGCAATTATGGCTGAAATACAGCTAGGGGAGCAGATACCACATCTCTGCTTTGTGGTGACCCAAGAATAATTTGGAAGGTTACCCAGAATAATTTCAATTATTTCAATGTTGTGTATGCATGTGACATGTACAGTATTATATCCCCCCCTCAGACCATCTTTTGAAGATAAGAAGAGGTTGGGAATTTCAACAAACAAGAAGGGGGGACGCTTCAAGTCCAAGGCCAAGTAAGTAACCCCCATTTGGCATGTTCCAAATGACCCTAACATCTGCTCCAATGGTTTCTAAATGTATAACATGCCCTGTGGTAAATGTCTGACACATTTGAACTGTTTCAGGTTTAGAAGAAGGTAGGAGCCGCATCGATGGAGGGGGGGAAACGCCAAAACCTGCCAATATGGACGGACGGATTGACCTACGTTGTATTTTTATTGCGGTCTGTCTTCTCAAAGCAGTGCTTTTATACATGTCAGTGAGGGGATAACGGAAAGAGGTAGCCCTGACTACACACAGAAAGAGAATTTTTCTGAAACCCCGCATTTTGTCACCCCATAATCTTTTCATCAGACACACCTGAGGTTATGTAACCACTGAACCATTCAGTGCTGAGATTTATTCACTGTGTTAATAAAGATATAAAGTTGAATCTGTATTATCCAAATGTGTGTATTTTTCTTTAATACTGAAACTATTTCAATAGTATTTACATAGTGGTCTTGCCCCCATAAAGCCATTATGTGGCTACCAGCTGCATTGATGTATCAATAGTATAATAATAATGTATCAATAGTGTATAATAACGTATCAATAGTGTATAATAATGTATCAATAGTATCATTTTTTTAGCCATCTAGACCTAATAGTACCTATAGCAAGGTTTTTAAGTTTCCTTTCTGACGAAGCTGTACCGGATGGAATGATGTCTGGAAAACGAAACTGACAGCTGAAACCTGACTGGTTTTATTCGAGGACCGCCTTACAGAACATCCAAACACCGGCAGGCACGGACGAAGAAGCGAGTCATCACGGTCGACCAGATAACGGAAACAGAAATACGTTTCTTTAAACATTGCTTCGGTTTTACAAATGTGGAATGGTATCCTCTCAACCAACAAAGTTCACAGTGATATAAAGGTAGGTTTATTATTTTTAGAGAAGATCTACGTATCACATCGTCCGCCATATTTTGACCGTTGATTTAGTATAACTACAGGATGTGCTACATCATTGGTGACACATTTGAGAAATGGTTGAATTCCCTTTCGTAATTCAGAAATTGAAAATAGATTAAGGATTCATAGCGCCTTGGACATAACACCTCCCAAGGTGGTGCGCATGTGACGATGTATCATTTATTCATTGTATCCAAGTGACGCAATGCTGTGGAAATCACGTCGTTTTTTCCCCACTGGGTGGGTTACATCTTCCACTAGAAAAATACTATTTATATGACCTTACAGGTAGTTTGGACAAAGGTCAATTACATTAAGGGCCCGTCAGTGTAAATTATCCTGTCACCTACTGTTTACTCGGATCTGAAATTGCCAGGATATCAGCAGTCCTGTGACTGAAATCAGTCCATTACTGGCAGTGCTTAACTGAACTTTGTCACGAGGAAGTATATTAGAAATATAATTGAATTGGCAGCTTAAACTTCAAATAACACAAAACATTTAGTCATTCTATTTAATAGGTTTTTATTAAAACTAGGTCGTAACAGCCCGTCACGGCAGACGATCGAGAAGTTACATCTCTGAAGGTTTGTAGGATATTTTTGTATCTGGAGGGTCCTCTATTGATGACAAAGTACGATATTAGTGTTTTTCAAATGTGTGGCCCAATACATTTAAAATAAAATTATTAGTTCTTCAGTTTTTAGCTTCTAATTCTTCTATTTAGCCTGTCATCACGTACAAGTGTAAATTAATGTGAGCTAAAGTTAAATACTTAAACGTTCCATTGTGAATTGCATTAATTTATGGTTGCTCTGGATTTGCATTACATTTACCTGTTGAAATTGCAGATAAACTTTTAATATTTTGCTGTACTTCATTCATTTTCTTAAAGGACTAATAGGGAGTCAAACCTAATGGACAAGTTATTCAGAGGGATGCCAGAAAGAGGTAGTCGAGGTGGAGCGAACCCCCTTGCTCACAGACGAGGTAAGGAGTCGAAATCCTGAATCTGATTTATTGTACTGTAAAAAGGCTTAGTCCATCAGAATAATCTAGATTGTTGTGTTTTTCTCCTCCAGGTGCCGATGGTGGTCAGAGAGTAGTTGAAGGGGGCGGGGAGAGAGGAGGTGTTAGTGGGAGCGACCCGAGGAAGGACAGAAAAATACGAGGTGATGGTGCAGGCGGAGGAAGCAGAGGAGCAGGGGAGGGTGGGAGGGGTAGTGGTGAAAGAGGAGGAGGCAGAGGAGCAAGAGAGGGTGGAAGGGGTAGTGGTGAAAGAGGAGGTGGCAGAGGAGGAAGAGAGAGAGCGGGAGACAAAGAAGTAAATGGGCTAGGAGGAAGACACAGAGGAGAAAGAGGAGAAGAGGGAGGAGGAGTTAGTGGAGAGGGGGGGCGCAGAGGAAGGAGACGAGGCGGGGGAGGGGGAGGTGGAGATAGAGAGGGAGGGAGGAGAAGAGAAGACAGTGGGGCAGGAGGAGAGAGAGAGAGAGGGGGAGGACGTGGAGAGAGTGGGGGAGGAGGAGGGAGAGAGAGAGGTGGAGAGAGTGGGGGAGGAGGAGGGAGAGAGAGAGAGAGAGGGGGAGGAGGTGGAGAGAGAGGGGGAGGAGGTGGCTGGAGAAGAGAAGAGAGAGGAGGAGGCAGGAGAGGAGCGGGAAGAGGGGGAAGAGGAATATCTGCAGATGCTGGTGCCCCTCGGGCGAATCCAATAGGGTTCAAAGCCTTGGAGGAGCTCTCAGCGAAAGACCCTTCAGAAATAGCCATAACTCTGGCTTCCAGCTATGGACTGAAAGCACTGCTCGAAGAGAAAGAGATTAGAACAGACCTGGTTCAGCTCCTCTGCCAGGTCCTTTGCAAGGCTTTTTTGTCCAAAAGTGACCGCCGAACCTTACAGCACCTGGCTGACTATATCAAGAATTCCGGATTCCTCCGATCCATCTTGCCCCTTCACGTAATGGGAATGGGGTCAGACCACAATGTCACCCGCCGAGAACAGTACCCCAAGCACTTGGACAACATCATAACCCTTCTCACCGAGGTACTCAGCATCTTCCCAGCTAGCTCGGTCCAGGTTGTGTCGATGATAGTGGCCCTCTTCAGGCCAGTCATCACCAGCCTGCGAGCAGTGGGGGTGAACATCCTGGTTCATACTGAGGAGAACCTGGATAGCATCCAGGCCCTGGTGGACCAGCTCCAGGAGAAAGCCAGGGAGGGCACCTTGAAGTCAGACAGCTACTCCTTCATCACCCCAGAAGGGGACGCTCCGCCTGGGGAGGCCGACTTCAGGACCCTGTCCATCTATCCCACCCCCGAAGATTTCCATCAGTTCGAGAAGCCGTTCCTCAGGCCCAACCTCACGTCCCATCGCTATGGCAGCGCTATGCTGTACCTGGACACTCACTTCCGGCTCATGCGGGAGGACTTTGTGAGGCCTCTCCGAGAGGGCATCCAGGAGCTGTTACATAGCCTGCAGGACACGGACAATAAAGTCCAGCTGAAGATGAGGCGCTTTGACGACATCAGGGTGTATTTTGACACCAGAATTGGGGTTCCGGTGTGCACTTCGTCGGGTTTAACCTATAAGGTCCACTTTGATTCAAAACCACTGAAGGTCAGTCAGATTCATCAGGAGTATTTTAATAGAACATTAGAACTTGGCGCGGTTTGTATTCTGTATATTTCTGTGAAGAAAAATGTAGGCAGATATATGGTAAAATATTCATTAAAATGACTTGAATACATACCCTGTTTTTCCCAGTTACAGTTCAATATATCTTAATTTTATTCTGTTCCACACAGTCTATCCGCTGGGAGAACTCCAAGCGGCTGATCTACGGCTCGTTGGTCTGCATGTCCTGTGACAACTTTGTCACTTGCCTGTTTGCCACTGTGTCGGACCGGGACCCCAAGGAGCTAAAGAAAGGCTTTGTCCAGCTCCATTTGTCGGCAGAGAGCAGGCGAGCCCTGGCCGGACTGGAGACACGTCAGCCCTTCCTCATGGTGGAGACCACTGCCTACTTCGAGGCCTACCGCTACGTCCTCGAAGGGCTGCAGGAACTGGAGGTAGAGGACCTGCCCTTCCTGAGGTTGGTGGGCTCTTTGACATTGCAGAGAAACCAGTAGACCAGGGGTTCAACGCCTGTAGACCAGGGGTTCAAAGCCAGTAGACCAGGGGTTTCAATGCCGGTAGACCAGGGGTTCAATGCCGGTAGACCAGGGGTTCAACGCCAGTAGACCAGGGGTTCAACGCCGGTAAACCAGGGGTTCAATGCCGGTAGACCAAGGGTTCAACACCGGTAGACCAGGGGTTCAACGCCTGTAGACCAAGGGTTCAACGCCTGTAGACCAGGGGTTCAACGCCTGTAGACCAGGGGTTCAACGCCTGTAGACCAAGGGTTCAACGCCTGTAGACCAGGGGTTCAACGCCTGTAGACCAGGGGTTCAACGCCTGTAGACCAGGGGTTCAACGCCTGTAGACCAGGGGTTCAACGCCTGTAGACCAGGGGTTCAACGCCTGTAGACCAGGGGTTTCAACAACGGTAGACCAGGAATTATTGCCTGTCTGGGACCCCCAAAGGATGTATTCTACTGATAAAACTTTTTGCAAATATGTTAGCACCGCTGATAACTAGGCAAAGTTGCAAAGAAAAAGCCGTACTGTATCTCAGACTGGCCAATAAAAAGAAAAGATGGTCAAAAGAACACAGACACTGGACAGAGGAAGAACGCTGGCTAGAAGGCCAGCATCCCAGAGCCTCTTCACTGTTGACATTGACACTGGTGTTTTGTGGGTAGTAATTTATGAAGCTCCCAGTTAAGGACCTGTGAGGCGTCTGTTTATCAAAACTGACTCTCTAATGTATTTGTCTTGCTAAGTTGTGCACCAGGGCCTCCCACTTCTCATTCTATTCTGGTTTGAGCCAGTTGGCGCTGTTCTGTGAAGGGAGTTGTACACATTGTTGTATGAGATCTTTAGGTTCTTGGCAATTTCTCACATGGAATAGCCTTCATTTCTCAGAACAAGTATAGACTGATGAGTTTCAGAAGAAAGTTCTTTGTTTCTGGCCATTTTGAGCCCAAACCCATAAACGCTGATGCTGAAGATACTGAACTAGTCTAAAGAAGGCCGGTTTTATTGCTTCTTTACTCAGCAAAAAAAAAAATTAAGTGGTGCTAACATAATCAAAAAAGGGTTTTCTAATGATCAATTAGCCTTTTAAAATGACAAACTTGGATTAGCAAACACAACATGTCATTGGAACACAGGAGTGATGGTTACTGATAATGGGCCTCTGCACGTCTATGTAGATATTACATAAAAAATCAGCTGTTTCCTGCTACAATACTCATTTACAACATTAACAATGTCTACACTGCATTTCTGATCAATTCAATGTTATTTTATTGGACAAAAAGTGTGCTTTTCTTTAAAAAACAAGGACATTTCTAAGTGACCCGATACTTTAAAAAAAACATGTCTATTTTGTAAAACATTTCTGATTAATGGCAATTACTGTTTTCTTTTATGTATTCATTCATCAGCGAATATAATGAAGAACATGGATGCCGTCATCCAATCAGGCATGGAGTTGGTTTGATTGACGACTACATGTACATTTCAGGTACATAGTAGAATGCAGCGCAGATGTCCATCCGCCCGCCTACCTGCACAGGGCGGACAGTTACAACCTGTCTGCAATCGCCAGGCCCAAGTTTATGAAGAGCATCCATCCCTTCCGCGCCCTGGACCCCGCGGCCTGGCCCCCCAGGGAGCAGCTGGGACTGGATGAGTCCCAGATGAGAGCCCTTCAGCTCGCCCTCACCAAGGAGCTGGCCATCATCCAGGGGCCGCCAGGCACAGGTGGAACATGTTTTTAACCAGTAGGGCACTGAGAGATGTGGTTTATGGCTGATGTACCACGGCTAAGAGCTGTTCTTAGGCACAGCGCTTAGCCGTGGTCTATTGGCAATATAGCGCGGCAGCATGCCACCACAGTCTATTGGCATTATAACCGTGTTACATGGTCTCTTATAAACCGGCTGGTTTTAATTCTGAATGTTGATTGACCGTGTTATATGAGACCGTATAGCACGGGTATGACATGACATCACTTTTTATTGCCCCACTTGCGTTGGTACCCGGTGTGTAAGAGCAATGAGACATCTCGGAGGGTTGTAATACACAACTCGGTTTCCAAAAAAGTTGGGACGCTGTGTAAAATGTTAAGAAAAACAGAATGCAATGATGTGCAAATCATTTGAACCCAATATTCAATAGAAAATAGAACATATCTGATGTTCAAACTGAAACATGTTACTGTTCCTTGAAAAATATATGCCCACTTTGAATTTGATGCCAGCAACATGTTTCGAAAAAGCTGGGACAGGGGCAACAAAAGACAAAAGCTGTGTAATACAAACAAGAAACCAGGCAAGCCTAGTTCAGACGGCAGTCGAAAATGTTGATCGTCGAGATTCGAACCCGGGTGGCCCACATTAAAGGCTGTGTCGTTAACCACTATGCCTTGCCACTGGCCATTTGAAAAGCTTATTAGCCAGTAATATGTCACTAGACACCTATGTCACAGAGCTGCACATTTGTTCGGGGGTTAGCATTGCCTCTTGACATTATATAATTTTGTCACGCATTAACATCATGCCACGTTTTAATATTTCAATAGACACCATTAAGCATTGTGTTAAACTGAGCAACGTTTCTTATGAAGTTTACCTCCACCACAAATAGCATCTATGAACTGTATGGCTTTTGCCACTGGCCGTTTTTACAGCTAATTAGCCATTCGTGAATTACATTGATACAGTGCCTATCAATATAGGTGACGATAACTGACTTTTTGTCAAGTGAAAAGACGAGAGAATCATGTAGCAAGTGAAGTGTTTGTCTATCCTGAAGAAATCCTAAGACATAATTTGAAAATCCACCAGAAATATTCGCAGTATTACAGTAAACAGTTTTATTTTAGGCTTCCCATAACATGGCTACTGAAGGTTGTAGCAAGGCAAAGTTTTTGTGTATTCTGAACAAATCCTCTTTTGCCACTGGCCGTTTTAACAGCTAAGCTATTTGTGAATGACATTGATACAGTATATCTTTCAATATAGGTGACGATTACTGACTTTTGAAAAGACGAGAGAATCGTGTAGCCAGCGAAGTGTTTGTCTTTCCTGAACAAATCCTAATATCCACCAGAACTGTTTTATTTTAGGCTTCCTATTACGTAGCTACATGAAGTTATAGTCAGCAAAGTTTTTTGAGTCGGACGCGCAACCTGCTGTTCCGTAGCCTGTCTCTCTAACCACTACTCTATTTAACAAGGGGGTAGACAGTCAGGCACTCACTCAGTCAGTCAGTACGAGACATTAGCTCTTCTAGGCCGGCTCCGCTTACGCGGGCTGGCAAAAAGAACCTGGTGAAACATCTCACAATTTATTGGGTAAATTGGAAACAGAACAGTAACATGATTGGGTATAAAAAGAGCATCGCAGAGAAGATGAGTCTTTCAGAAGTTAAGATGGGGAGGGGTTGACCACTCTATGAAAGACTGTGGATTAGGGTTAGGGTTGTCTGACAAATCAAAATGAAATTATTTTTGGGAATCATGGGTGCCCATCCATCTTGTTATCAGCGCATAGTTCAAAAGCCAGCACTGTGATGGTATGGGGGTGCATTAGTGCACTTGACATGGGCACATCTGTGAAAGCATCATTAATGCTGAACCATATATACAGGTTTTAACTGGACAGACAACAGATGCCTTGATGAGTTATACAGATGCGCAGATAAAGAATAACCATTTCATCTGCTGATACCAGTCAATGATGCCCCCTATGCAAATACCAGATCCCCCCACATTCCTTTTCTAATTTGAACAAGGGGACTCAGTCCGTTAACCAGTGAGAATACATTGGTTAAAGAAATTTCCACAACATGACCAGCTGAAATGCAAACATGCCCCTGTCTCAACTTTTTGGAAATGTGTCGCTGGCATCAAATTCAAAATGGGCATGTATTTTTCCAAAAACAATAGAACACATCTGATACGTTGTCTCTGCACTATTTTCAATCAAATACAGGAATAAATGATTTGCACATCATTGCATTCAGTTTTTATTTGCATTTTATGCAGCATTCCAACTTTTTTGGTTGTTCACTTTAAAACTGTTGAACTTTTCTTTGTCGTCTCTCCTAATCTCAGGAAAAACGTACACAGGACTGAAGATCGCTGAAGCTTTGTTGACCAATCAGGAGTTGTGGAGTGATGACCTTGGCCCCTCCCCGATGCTGGTCGTGTGTTACACCAACCACGCTCTGGATCAATTCCTAGAAGGTTGGGCTACTTCCTCCCATCATGCTGGATTATGGATGCTTGACTCAGATGAACTAGTATATTAATATACTGAACACTGCCCTTCAGAATTGTTGGCACATGAATTAAATGTAAATGGATAAGAAACTTCTATTAGATTTGTTTCAGAGAATTCCTAGGCCTGCCAATAACTGTGACACAAATCCTTAAAACTACTCATTAAGGATTTGTTTCGCTTTTCTTCCCTTATACGTCTGTTAAAAGGTTTGATTTCATTCATATTTTCAGTGTAAGATCATGTTTTGTTTTTTGTTGCTTATCTGTACCTCCAATAGTTCTGGAGTGCTCTGTACTTTCCTTCGTTTTACATTTGACAGAAGATCATTCCAGAGGGCACTTTGGTTACTGTGCTGTTATAATTATAATTATAATTATTTACCATTCTGACCCACAGGCATCCATGGGTTTTTACCCAACGGTATTGTGAGAGTGGGGGGTCGTAGCAGCAGTGAGGTACTGAAGCGCTTCACTCTGAGGGAGCTGAAGATGTCCAAAAAGACCCAGCTACCAAAACACCTTCGCCGCGCCAACGGCGAGGTGAGAGTTACCGTGGGATACATGAACGCACTGCTATCGAGAACTCATTACGGAGTTACTCCGGCTTAATTTTTATTTTTTATTTCACCGTTATTTATCTAGGTTGATGGAGAGCCAGTCGTCATTCACACTGGCAGTCAGGCCAAAAGCATAACGATTACAAGGCAAAACTG